>NC_141535.1:48540000-49140000 GCF_021556685.1 Rattus norvegicus
TTTACCACTCTGCGAAGATTTAAGATTATTTCCAAATTAAAGAGCAATTATGGAACTTCATAAGGCCTCACAGGAAAAAAAAACTGTACTATTACTGCATGATATTTCATAATTAACAGAATTTATTCTATCAAATTTTGTTTTTATTTCCCAAGTTCCTCATTAGAAATAAAGATTTCTGTTTTTTTTTTATATATAGCCTTAAGACACCAAGTGACACATAAACAATCAATGGAATTGTGGGTAGAACTTGGCTTTAGAGATTTTATGTTTTGTTTTTCAGTCTGTGAACCCACAAGGTGGGAACATTTTTAAGAGAATTTCTTGTACAGAATGTGTATTCCGTGGAGCTGGTTTTTTAATTCTCTATTTGGGGTAAATACACATAAAATATTTAAATAAATCGCTAGGACGCATCTGTTTCCTGCTCATTGTGTACAACCCCCTGGAAGCTTTTGGAATGAAAAGTGGCATTTGGAAACCTCAAGGAATGACAATAGCAGTTGTGGCAATGTTTTGTGTCGCTCAGGGCTGATGCAGGAACAGATGATCTCAAAAGCCCTTAGGAAATGGAGCCAGCTTCAGGGTATCTTTTTAGAAAGTAAACTTTGAAACCACCAACCTTCTAATAGTACTGAGTCGGAACTTCAGGAAGGAACGCTGTTGGTTTCCCTGTTTTCACTTATAACTCAGTCATGGAAATACATATTACTCTTCCTTTTGGGGAGCACAGTTGAAGCACTGGACATAACTCTAAGCAGGTGAACACGTTTTTAAATTGTAGCATGTTATAGGCAGGCCGCTAAACTTTTTATCTGGAATCAAATCTGTCTTTTGATATAAAGTTGTCAAAATAAGAGTTTCCCCTTCTTCTTGTATTTTCATTTGCTTGTTTTCTTTTCGGGGCAGGAGTCATTTTATGTATCTCTGGCTGAGCCTGCTCTAAGTTAGAATCCTAAATTTTTCTATATTATTTATTTACTTATTCATTCATTCATTCATTCATTCATTCATTCATTCAATGCACATGATTGTTTTGTCTGCATGAATGTATGTGTACCACGTATGTGTGTCTGGTACCCACAGAAGTCAGAAGATGGCTCCAGATCACCTGGAATTGCAGTTACAGACAGATGTGAGACGCTGTAGACAGTGGGGAGTTGGCATATTCTTCAATATAGATGTTTATTCAATACAGAGGTAGGTGGGAGCAGAGAGCAATTGGATAGGAATGTTGGGCCAAGAACTGTTCCCCTTCCTAAGCCTCAGGAACTCTGATACACAGTCCATTTGTAGGCTCTTAGTTTCATTTATAAAATAATTTTTTTTCCAAAAAAAATGGGTTCAGAAGGAACCTCAAAGACCAAACACAACAGGATAGCTGGATAGCTGCTGGGAAGAGATAAAGGAAGAAAAAGGAGCGACCGTTATCCTTTCTGAGTTTGAGGTTGAAAGGGGGACAGGCTTAGCAATGGAAGTTTGGAAGCAACTGCATGGGGTGGGATGGAGAGAGAGAGAGAGAGAGAGAGAGAGAGAGAGAGAGAGAGAGAGAGAGAGAGAGAACATCCAAGTGGGGTCAGGGCAAGTAGGCGTAAGTTTTTGTTCTGTGTCTGGAAAAGGCAGATGGAAAAATAGGAACAGCAGATGCTACAGTGAGGGCCTGTAAGTAACTGCTTTGAGGAATACTTATTTCCTTCATCTTATTACTTCTTCAGGGGCATCAGGCTTCTTTTCCTCCTTTGCCTTCAAACTTTCCTGTTGAGCTTGTAAAACAAGGCATTATCACAGGAGGTTCTATTCTTGTCTAGGCAAAAGAAGCTACTCTTCTCTATATCAAAAGTTATTAACAACTACTGAGTAAACCATTAGTCAGGCTTGTCGTGGTACTCAAATGTCTCACACATGGGTGGCATCTGTCTGCATCAGAAAGGGCTAGAGATGAATCATGCTATTCTTACTAGAGGAAGCAGACATAATAGTGAGAATCATGTCTCAAATGGTGCTTGGGAAGAAGGCAGCTTCGAAAAGTCCTTTCCTTCCCACCAGCACCCCATAGATGTAGGTCTTTCTTATCATACAGGGGAGGATGAGTAACAATTCATTCTGTAGCTACTTGTTGCCTATCAGTGGCATCAGTCTTGCCTGTGGACGCATGAGATCCATCATTCCTTGTTCTCTGAGGAGAATGGACACTGAAGCAGGGTAGTAAGGAGCCATCAGTAATAGATCCAGATGGCTTGACATCTGCTGTGCTGGTGGGAGACACTGGAAACCCTGGTGTGTAATCCTGTGAGAGTAGATTGCTTGGATTCTGAGACTTGGCATTTAGGGCCAACGCTAAAGAGAACTACCAAGCCCTCAGCTGCTTCGAAAGGGAACCTCTTACACTTTCCTTCTGTGTTATGGAAAACAAGGCCTTGGCTTGGACAGGTTAAGCCAGGTAGTGAATTCCTAGAATTTGACAACCAGGGAAGAAAATAGCCAGACTCAGTGAAGTTCCCTTTAAATATATATGAGGAAGCTAGTAGAATGGGGACTATAGAATTCTTGTGGCTGTTGGTTAAGCCTGTTAGTGTGCACTACTTTTTATTTTTAACGTTCAACCTACTGGTGTCAATTTAAGTACATTGTGCAACAGCTAGCATGACATTCCTGTCACGATCTCTCCTAGCTCTTTGTTGTTGTTGTTTTGTTTTGTTTTGTTTTGTGTTATTGTCAGTCACTTAACCGTTTTCATATATTTTCCTGCCGAGTACTTATGGCCACATAGATGGCTCCTTTCCTTTTTAAATGTTTAGGTCAGTGAGACTCCTTGTGACTTATTTTTGGAGACTTCTTCCTAAGGAGTCTCTACACTCCTTCAGATTTTTCTCTTACTAGTGTCATCTACTAGGATGAGTCAGAGTCTCTTTGATCATGTGGCTTCCCTTGGAATGTCCAAGGACATTTTCCTCTATAATGAGATCTTCTTTGGGATCTCACAGCATCTCCCTTTGGCCCCTTTCATCCCTTGTTATCTCTTCTGAAAGAATTCAGCTGAGACACAGTTTAGTATAGAAAACAGGAAGAACTTACTACAGAATAAAGCAAGACACCCCAAAATGGTGAGAGAGACAAGCATGACACCCTAAAATGGTGAGAGAGACAAGGATCAGGCCAGTTCACATTTCAGACAGGCCTTTACTAACTCCCCTAGAACAGATAGTGTTCCTAAGGAGAATTTGCCTGTCTAGGTGAGTTGCAGAATCATTTGAAATGGCTGTTAAGAAGGGGCCACTGGTTTGTAAAGATAGATAGGTATAATAAGGTTAAGGGTGGCTATAACCAGGTTTAGATAAGTATCAATTAATGAGCTTCTGAGAAGTTCAGGATGTCGTGTTTCTCATTGGGACCAGAGAGGACTCATTTCCTATTCCTGTAACCAATAACTAGCATTTTATAGTTTAATCATTGGTTTTATAATCTACATGGGAGAGGTTCAGCCCTAACATCCTTTGGGTCTGCTAGTGCCTAATTCATTTTTACCTAGTAAGAGCAGTGAGAGTTGAAGCTTTGGATGAGCAATTCTGTTCAGCTGACCCTGTCTTTATGGTCCCAGGCAGCCTCTGATGTTAGACTGGGATAAAGGTTCACAAAACGAGACTCACTCAGCAAGGGCAGAAGAAAATCTGTCTCCTTTCCTTTCTAGTCTCCAATATTCTACCAGTGGTTCTTATTGTCTTAACATTAGAGGCCAAAGGAGCATTGATGATACCATTCATAGGACTCAGTTTCCCCTATAGCACACAATAGGGGAGAGGATTGATAGACAGGACAGGACAGCATATGGAGGATAAGCAGCCCCTCTCATGGGGGTTAATTTTTCTGTGGTGGTTTTGATAATTGTTTACATATGTAAGGATTTCTTCCTATAAGGCTGGGACAACTGCCCATGGGTCATAAGACTGAATTGGCCAAGGCTGTCTATTGGCAATATTTTTTGTCTACTATACGTCCAAGTATTGGCAATTGTGCCTGTAATAGTTCCCTCTAAACTTCAGATCTTGATAACCCAGAGTTCATTGAGGGGGATAAGTCAAATTTAGGACAGAAGTCATGTTAGAGGAAAGATTTCCTGAAGGTGCCTATATGGAACAGCAATGAATTCAAATCTCCAAAACCACGTGGTCCCCCAACACAACCCATCAACTCTGATGAGCCAGAGTCTTCTCAGTGAATTTCAGTGAGGTCAAGATTTGGTTGCCATGTTGGCCCACATCCTGAGATAGATAGCTGCAGAGGTTTGGCTGCAAGTCTCATTGACCAGCTAGACAAGAATTGATTTGAGTGGAAGTTCACTTGTCCAGAACTCTTGACAGTGCTTCAATAAAAATGATCTATAAAGTGAACATGTTTTGAAATCAAATTCAGTTTCCAGTCTTGATGAATACTTGATGAATTCACCCCATTCTCCCCAAGATGCCCTTAAAATAAGCTTTTCTAAGTTACATTTGTGGGAAGCTCTTGTTCTCATATTAAGAAAGAAACCATCTTGTCCAAAGGAACTGACACTGTCCTCAAAAACACATTTTATTTTGGCAGCATATGAACGTTGGATGGCATGAAAATAGTTTACTATTTCTAAGCCCCTGTGAATCTGATTTTCCTCTATTTTAAAGTTGCATAAAAATTCACCTTTCTTGAAGTTCAAGGGACACATCGTACCCCACGTAGGGAAGTAGCTACCATATTCCACCCAGTGACACTGTTGATTGAATGTTACTTCACTGAACAGTTTTCAGAATGCTTTTAGAAAATGGGGAACCAGTGAACAATTATTATTTCTATGCTATGTCCCTCTGTAGTTAACTTTTATTTCCTTTGTTGAAATATCAATAAAGTTGAAGAAAAAGAGAAAAATCACAAAATGATGCTTTAAAAAATTTGAAACTTAGGGACAGGAAACAGAGGCACGAGAGCATCCTGCTATAGAAAGGGCAGTCGATGGCTGAGGTTCTGCTGCCTCGTGGCACAGTCACCCTATTTCTCAAGAACTATATAGGATCACAAGTTCTCAACTAGAATACCCTTGACTTAGGGATTCTCCTGGTTCTTTAATTAGCACATACTTCAAAGCCTCCTTTCAATTGCTGGGACAGGCGTAGAGAGTTGCACAAAGACCAAGAGTATGCTAGCATGTGAACAGAGACAAAGCGCTGATGTTTTTGTGAGACAAGTCATTGAGGCAGATACGGATTTGCCTCACTTAGAAGGATCGTATTCTGCTAAGACAATGCAAGGAAAAGAGTGTTTGGGAGTTTTCAGTGTAACTGAACCAGAAGGGAGCTGAAATGTTCATACACCATAGTAGGATCTGAAACTCTTGGTTTTTGTTTCAGTTTTCTGAAGCATCTTGGGTCAAGGAGAATATAAATCAGTACTTTCATTTCTTTTGGGTGAGCTGATAAAAGGACTACAAGGACAGGGACAAGTGACAGCAGGGCAGAGGGCCAGGGACACAGGCCTTGTCATGATAGAGAGAGGATGTAAGGGAAAGAATGTCCTTGTCTTACTATTGTTTCTGACTTAGAACTACCAAACATGTGATCTGTTGATATTAATATTCAACAAACCCCTTATATCTGTTTATCATTAAGATCTGCCTCTTCTGCTATTTAGGGACATCAAAACTCTTCAGAAAAGAGATAGAAAAACAACCCTTGTGTGTCAATGTCCTCTTCCACTGGAATAATGCATACTGAATTATATATATATATGTATGTATGTATATATAATTTTATAATGATAATATTTATGGAGTAGTGACTATATGCAGTTTTACTACATATAGATGTTATAAATATTATTCAATATATCTTCTTTTATTTAATATTCTTTTGTGTTGGTGTGACTACCCGCTACTTGATTACATACTTTTAAAAGGAAAGAAACTTTAATGTGCTCTATGAAGATAACATTCCTAGAAAAAAAAAGCCATGACCTGCTCAAAAATTTTTGGATGGTCACACTGTGACACAAAAACTCAGCCTTACAAACAAGAGTTTCCGGAAGTTCGATATACAAGGTCCTCCACCCATTTTCCTGTCACACAGGATGTATTGGCTTTTGTTGAAATACAACGTGACAGAGACTAAATAGCTGGCGACCACTGAATGTGTTGCTTATTATTGGGATCACTCCTAGAGCTGCATTTACAGGAAATCAAATGACCTTTCAGATAAAATTTCTGATGCCAAATAAAAAGGACAGTTTAAGACTTTGTTATGATATTTTTCAGGCATAGAGCTCAAGTTTTATATATGCCCAGAAAAGCTTTGCTCTTAAATATTCATACTCACAGTTTATTTGGGCACATTTTTAGTAAGATTTATGAACTTTCTTCATTTACTTTTTGCCTTCTAACATAATATTTGCTAGATTTAAACCTTAAAGGAGCAATGTAACATTTTAGCAATGTTGCTAACTTCATGGGCATGAAATTAAACACTTAAGCTCAGTAATTTATGAAGTTATATTGTCTTTTTCAGAATATTTGTTTAAGATGAGTTTTTAGCATCCTGTTCATGAGTTCACCTACTTATACATAGTGTAATGGAGTTACGGATTTTGTACTGTTGGTTAATAAAACCAATCCATCATGTCTAATTTCCTGTTGACATCTACTATGTCCCTATGTCCACAATGGTGGTTCTCCACTTGTGGGTTGAAACCCCACTGGGAGATGCATATTACTTATTTACATTATGGTTCATAACAGTAGCTAAAATAAAGTTATGAGGTAGCAATGAAATAATTTTATGATTGTAGGTTATCATAGCATGAAGAACTGTTTTAAATGGGTACAACAGGAGGAAGGTTGAGAACCAGTGGTCTAGAAAGAAATAGCAGGGTTGGGTAGAAAGAAAGACCATTAACATTGATTCTTGAAGTCTATCCAGATAGTCTAGTGACTGTTGCTTTCAGATAGGAGATTTGGCACACATATTTATTCTTCAGCATTTGCAGTGTAGCCCAAATAATTTTCAGCAATGTAAATGAACTAAAGAAGTTCCTGTTCTCGTGAAACCAATTTGTTTTCCTTTTGGTGAATGAAGTTGGGGGAAGATAAGTGAATTAAAAAAAAAACATGTCCCACATGAATACATGTAACATACATTATTAAAATGGAGTGCCAGTGGCCACCATTCAGATACTGAAAGAAGAGCCTCCTTGACAAATGACACTGAATGTGCTGTTTGAATGACAAGCTCTGTGACCATCATAAGGGTCAGTCACGTGTATATGAAAAGTACAAAGGAAAGTAGGTGACAATCTCCTTGGTTCACATATTTCCCATCATTCATCCAGGGAGACTCTGTACAACTTGCTTAGGAAGTCTGGTAGACATACATAGATAAGAAATGAAAGGGTCATGAGAAAAGATTACTAATTGAGATTGGAGAGATAACTGTTCTTAGAAAGGATCCAGGTTCAATTCCCAGCATCTATGTGGAGCAGCTCAAAACCACCTATAACTTTATCTCAAGGGGAATCTGAAACTTCCCCCCCTGGCCTTTGCAGCTATCTACATACATGTGGCACACACAGACATACATATATAAAACTTAAAAAAAACTTAAAAAAGAAATAAATCACGCATTGAAGGGCAGCTATTTGTAGAGGCAAATATAAAGTAAAACCACATCTGGATGTAAGTCTGTAGAAGTTGTATGAGAAAGGAGAACATGGACACTAAACTGCCATCCCTTTCTAGTTCTTAGGTTTCTGTCTACTGGACTGTGAAAGTTAAGTGTTATCAAAGGCAGGACTCAAAGCAACAGCAACACATTTTGAGTTGGAAAAGCAAGATTGATAAGACCTCAGATCACTTTGTTCATGATAGTACTCTCCCCTAAAGAAGAGATTAGATTGATTGTTTGTAAGGTTCATTCTTTGTCGACTATCATGAGCAGGTTAGTAATAGTCCAGGTACATGCATCTAGACTTTCCTCCACTACGGCTTCCCTCCCCCTCTTCTTCCCCCCATTTTCTTTCTTTCTCCCTCCTTTCTCTACTTCCTAATTAGTAGACTGGCATGATGATGCTAACTCCACTTTCAAGCTGTGGTTTCTCTATCTTTTGACTAAATCTAAGTGTGGAGACTTCATAACATTAAGACCTGTCAGGAGACATTCTCCCTCTCAGAGTCATTAGTAAATAGCTCTTCCTAATTGGACAAAAAACTTTCAGCAACAAATCTAATTAACTCTTGCAAGGAAAGGTATGAGCCCACTGTTTTCTAATTTACAACTTGTGCTGTAACAAACCGAAGTAACTAAACAAGCAAGCAGGTGAGTCTGGTGTGCATTCAGGGGCACCATGCCAGAATAGCCAGATAGCTTACACTTGGCATTTAGGAATGGCATGCAGAATTCATTAGCATTTTGAGAACCACTGGGTTTAATTTTAAGTTCCTTTTTATAAGAATCCTTCACCTCCTATAACCTGGCAAGACTTTCAATGGAGAGATGAGGATATCGACCCAGTCACAAAACCTTCAGCCCATAATTTTTCCTGCCTATAAGAAATGCAGGAATTAAAAAGGAGCAGAAAGTGAGGGAATGGCTAACCAATCAACCCACCCCTGACACTGTCAATGATGATCCCCTGCTGCTGTACTTGCAAATAGAGCAGGCTAGCATAACAGTCATCTGAGTGGCTCACACAGCAGCTGATGAAAACAGATGCAAAACCCAGTCAAACATTAGGCAGAGCTCAGGGAATCTTGTGGAAGAAGGGGATGAAGGATTGAAAAAGCCAGAGAGATCAAGGACACCACAAGAAAAGCTAGAAAATGAACTGACCTGGGCACATAGGAACCCATAGAGAAGGAACCACCAGCCAGAAAGCATGCACGAAATGGACCTAGTTCTCCCACACATATGTAACAAATGGACAGCCTGGTCCTCATGGGGGACCTCTACCAGCAGGAGCAGGGGCTCTCTCTGACTCTGTTGCCTGCCTTTGGATCCCTTTGCCCTAACTGGATGGCCTTGTCTAGCCTCAATAGAAGATGCACCTAGTCCTATTGCAAGATAAGCCCAGGCAGGTGGGCTCTTCACTGAAGAGAAAGGCAGGGGTTAGAGAGGGAGGAGAGGCAAGAGGGACAAACTCTGTTTGGGATGTAAAGTTAATTTGTTAGTTAATTTAAAAAGAATCCTTTTCAAACTAGTCTTTCCCGTAAGAAAAATGAAAAGAAAGACATTATCCGAAGCAGAATATCATACATCTTGAGATAGTTGGATAGTCTAGAAAGATAAGTAGTGCAGTATTTCTGAGTCATCTTATTGAATCAGAATGTATTGGCTAATTCACCGATTATCTAAGAAAATGTTTGCTTCAATAACATTTGTTCTTCCTCTTCTGAGACAAGAAATTTATGTTCAGTATAAATATAAAAAATATCTAATAAAGCTAACGTGTAGTCTTAACATTATGTGAAAACATGTATGAGTACCAATTATAATCCCTATTCTTATTTAGTACAATGTGTATATTTATGAAAATGTGGTCATACTGTACTTGCTATATTTTTTAATCTATTTTTTCAATATAAAAGTTTACTACTATAATATATTTTTAAACACAAGTTTTCACTTATCCTAGGCTGGCCTAGAACTTATAATTTAGCTGAGAATGACCTTGAATTTCTGATCCAACTGACCAAGTACAGGGAGCACAGACTTGAATCACAATACCTAGTCATTCATATATTAACCTACATTCGCACTGTAACTTTTGATTACTATATTTCCCTGCAGGTGCTTCTCATGCCATCTTCTGCTGGTCACTGCAGACCTTTCAGTCTTTGTTATAATGAACAATGGCATGTTTATGTGTTGGGGGTAACCAGAGTGTAATAAATGCATGTGATATGGACAGTCAGTTCACTCTGGGTAATCAAGCTAAAACCTCAAACTTGAGCCTTAAAAGCTGAGGTATGGCAATACCTCAAGTCATCTTAAAATAATGAGAAGGATGAGCAGACCTGAGCTGAATGGCATCTGTCTTTATTCTCAACCTCTCCACGATCATTAATCGAAGGGAACATTTTGAGATGTTTGCTTGTTCTCAGTGATGCTCAAAATTTAATTTGACTCTTCTTTCCCCCCTTTTGCTCTTTCTCTCTTGCTAATAAAATTGTCATTTGTATGAGCACAATCAAATGTCTACCCCGTTTCAAACAATGATTAAGCAACTAAATTATAGTAAAATATTTGATAATAGTTTGATTTAATCAGCTCCAAAGAGTTGACCATTAACATACAAATGTTATCTTTTGTGAGTAGAAGAGATGATTACAAAGTCCTATTGGAAACTGGTCAAATATGTGCTCTGTGTTCACTAAGTCTACAAATGATAAATGATGTCACTCGTGGCAGTCCTTCCTGCATGTTTGCTGAGTTTTGAAGAATGAAAGTCTATCTTCATTGCTTCATCTTTTCTCGGCAAAATGGTAACTATCCATTAAAGCACATTTCCAAAGTCATCTCCATAGCAACTCAAGAAGTAATAATAAAGCACAAGAAGTATAAACTGTGGTCCTTAAGCATGAGCCTGTAGTTAGAAATTTTTTGAATTGGATATTTTACTTATTTACATTTCAAATGTTATCCCCTTTCCTGGTTTCCCCTCCAAAACCCCCTATCCTATCCCCCTACCCCTCCTTTTATAAGGGTGCTCCCCCACCCACCCACCCATCTACCCACTCCCAAATCCCCACCCTGGCATTTCCCTACACTGGGGCATCGAGCTTTCACAGGACCAAGGGCTTCTCCTACTATGGATGCCAGACAGTGTTATCCTCTGCTACATATGAGACTTGAGCAGTGGATCACTCCATGTGTACTCGTTGGTTGGTGGTTTAGTCCCTGGGAGCTCTCGGGGGTCTGATTGACTGACATTGTTGTTCTTCCTATGGGGTTGCAAATCCCTTCAGCTACCTCAGTCCTTCTCCTAATTCCTCTATTGGGGACCCTGTGCTCAGTCCATGCTGTGAGCATCTGTATTTGTCAGACTCTGGCAAAGCTTCTCCTGAGACACCTATATCAGGCTCCTGTCAGCAAAGCACTTCTTGGCATCATCAATAGTGTCTGAGTTTGGTGTCTGTATATGGGATGGATCCCCAGGTGGGGCAGTCTGTGGATGGCCTTTCCTTCAGTCTCTGCTTCACTTTTTGTCCCTGTGTTTTATTTAGAGAGGAGCAATTCTGGGTTAAAAATTTGGAGATGAGTGGGTGGTCCCATCCTTCAACCAGGGGCCTTGCCTAATCCCTGGATGTAGCCTCCACAGGATCTCCCTTCTCATTGTGGAGTATTTCAGCTAATCTCATGCCCATTAGGTCCTAGGAGCATCTTGCATTCCTGGCATCTGGAACTTTCTGGTAGCTACCTCCATCCCCGAGTGCTATATACATCTGTTCAATGTCCTGACCCTCTGTATATCATCCCTGTCTCCTCCCATAACTGATCCTGCCTCCCATTTTTCTTTCCCCCTCCTTTCTTCCTCTCAAGTCCCTTCCACCCTTTACCTTCTGTGAGTATTTTGTTCCCTCTTTTAAGAAGGACTGAAACATCCACACTTTGGTCTTCTTTAGCTTCATGTGGTCGGTGAATTGTATCTTGGGTATTCTGAGCTTTTTGCCTAATATCCACTTATCAATGAGTACATACCATGTATGTTCTTTTGTGACTGGGTTACTTCGCTCAGGATAATTTCTAGTTCCATCCATTTGCTTGTGAATTTCACGGAGTCATTGTTTTTAATAGAGGAGTAGTTTCCCTTGTATATAAATGTACCACATTTTCTGTATCCATTCCTCTGTTGAGGGACATCTGGGTTCTTTCCAACTTCTGACTATTATAAATAAGGCTGCTATGAACATAGTGGAGCATGTGTCCTTGTTGTATGTTGGGGCATCTTTTGGGAGGAGGAGTATATCTGGGTCCTCAGGTACTCCTATGTCCAATTTACTGAGGAACCTCCAGACTGATTTCCAGAGTAGTTGTACCAGCTTGCAACCCTACCAACAATGGAGGAGTGTTCCTCTTTCTCCAATCCTTGCCAGCATCTGCTGTCACCTGAGTTTTTGATCTTAGTCATTCTGACTGGTGTGAGGTGGAATCTCAGGGTTGTTTTGATTTGCATTTCCCTGATGACTAAGGATGTTGAACATTTCTTTATTGTGCTTCTCAGTCATTCAATATTCTTCAGCTGAGAATTCTTTGTTTAGCTCTGTACCCCATTTTCAAATAAGGTTATTTGATTCTTTGGAGTCTAACTTCCTAAGTTTTTTGTATATATTGGATATTAGCCCTCTATCGGATGGAGGATTGGTAAAGATCTTTTCCCAATCTTTTGGTTGCCGTTTTGTCCTATTGACAGTATCCTTTGCCTTACAGAAGCTTTGCAATTTTATGAGGTCCCATTTGTCAATTGTTGAACTTAGAGCATAAGCCATTCGTGTTCTGTTCAGGAAATTTTTCCCAGTGTCCATGTGTTCGAGGCTCTTCCCCACTTTTTCTTCTATTAGTTTGAGTGTATTTGGTTTTCTGTGGAGGTTTTTGATCCACTTGTTCTTGAGCTTTTTACAAGGAGATCGATTTGCATTCTTCTACATGTTGACCTCCAGTTGAAGCAGCACCATTTGTTGAAAATGCTACCTTTTTCCACTGGATGGTTTGTGGAGTCATTTCTGGGTCTTCAATTCTTTTTCATTGATCTACCTGCCTATCTGTGTACTAATACTGTATAGTTTTTTTTTATCACTATTGCTCTGTAATACAGCTTGAGGTCAGGGATGGTGATTACCCCAGAATTTCTTTTATTTTTGAGGATAGTTTTTGCTATCCTGGATTTTTGCGGTTCCAAATGAATTTGAGAATTGCTCTTTTTATCTCTGTAAAGAATTGAGTTGGAATTTTAATGGGGATTGCATTGAATTTGTAGATTGCTTTTGGTAAGATGGCCATTTTTATAATATTAATCCTGCCAATCCATGAGCATGGAAGATCTTTCCATCTTCTGAGATCTTCAATTTCTTTCTTCAAAGACTTAAAGTTCTTCTCATACAGATCTTCCACTTGCTTGGATAGGGTCACATCAAGATATTTTTTATTGTTTGTGACTATTATGAAGGGTTTTGTTTCCCTATTTTCTTTCTCAGCCTGCTTATCCTTTGAGTAGAGGAAGGCCACTGATTTTTTTTTAGTTAATTTTATATGCAGTCACTTTGCTGAAGTTGTTTATCAGGTGTAGGAGATCTCTGGTGGAATTTTTGGGGTCTCTTAAGTATACTATCATATTATCTGCAAATAGTGATATTTGAGTTCTTTCTTTCCAATTTGTATTCCTTTGACCTCTTTCTATTGTTTATTTGTTCTGACTAGGACTTTGAGTACTATATTGAATGTAGTTAGAACTTTAAAGATAGGGAACTTTAAAGATAAGAGAAAAATAACAAATATACAAAACAACAGAATAGAATTATATATCACAGATTTAGCTGCAGACACAAAGGAAATAAAGAGAAAGTAAAGATTAAATAAGAAAACCAAGTTCACACACTGGAACATGGTTATAGACAGGACAACAGATAATACAAGTGAAAGATGTGATTCCCAGGTATCACACAACAGTATGAGGATATGCTCTCTTTAAAAGGGTGGTTTTACCAACCTTTATTTGAGTCAAGAATCAAGTGGGGATTGTGGATAAAGGTACAGTAATATTTATTATGTATTCATTTAGATTTCTCTTTTCCATTTACTTTTTATTTGTTTATTATATTATCATTAATTATTTATTACCGTGTGTATAAGTGAATAAGTGTGGGTATTTACATGCTAGAAACATATGGGAAAGTCAGAGGATGACTTTCAGGAGTCCATTCTCTTCCTCAACTATGAAGTCTAGAGAAGAACTTAGATAGTCAGGGCTGTACAACAATCATTTTGACCTGCTTTGCCTTCTTGCTTCTCTGGTTGATGAGAATTTCAAGGGCTGGTCTTAGGGAACTAGTGACACACATGTTTACTACTCTTGTGTGTTGCTTCTACTTTGGGTGAGGTGGTTGGGTACCATTGTCTTGTGGCAAGCATGAACTACAGCATGCAGGATCCTGAAAATTAATGGAAGGAAGGATCAGTAAGCAATAGCTAGAAGCTGGAAGAAAATCACTTCTGGCCATGTGACTCCTATAGAATTTTTTCATTTTAACATAGGATCAGACTGTAACCCTGACTGGCCTGGAACTCAGAGAGATCTAGCTGCCTCTGCCTTCTGAGCACTGTCCCAGAAGACCTGCACCACCATGCTCAACTCAGTTTAGCAATATTTTAAGAACAATAGAGGGTCATAGAGTTTCCACAAGAAGGTTGGGGAATGCAGTAAGATATTGGGTGTAGATTAAATTTAAAATTCTGGAAATAAAACTAGATAAGGACAGCTCTACTTCCTTTAAGGAACTAAGATTCTCAGACTTACATAGGACTTGTGCATTGCATCTGCATACTCAATTCTCATTTGTGACCAAGACTGCAGAGGATGCATGCACCTGCCAGACTGCTGTAGAGTAAGGTCCAGTTGAAGATGTTCTCAAGCAGCAAGAAATGTGAAGTTTCTTTTAAGTTTTTGGTAGGAAACAAACCTCAGGATCGTTTTAGATAAACAGAAGAATGTGGTACATCTGGAATGTAGTTATACTGGACTGTTGGAGCTCTATATTATTCCGCAATGAATGAAACACCCCTGCATAAGCCTAGAAGATCTAACACAATAAAACCAAATCTTATATCTGCTCTTGTTATCTAAGACTTAGAATTGGGTTGAAAATTTGAAAAACATCTGCAGTCTTCATTTGAATACCAACACTGGCTTCTCCTTTGTGATCGAAATGTCTCTTAGAATAAGGCCAGTTGAAATACTGTCATATTTAAGAGCATGGGCTGAACCTAGGCCCTCACACATATGTGGCAGATGTGCAGCAGGATCTTCATGTGGGAACGTAACAACTGGACCAAAGGCTGTCCCTAAATCTGTCGCCTCACTGTGGATCCCAGTCCCCTAACTGAGCTGCTTTGTCTGACCTCAGTGGGAAAGGATGTGCCTAGCCCTTCAGAGACTTGATGTACCAGGGTTGGGGGGACACCCAGGGGGAGCCTCCACTCTCTCAGAGAAGGAAGGATGTCGATGGGAACTGTGTGAGGAGAGAACTGGGGGGAAGGGGCGTAGAGATCAGGATGTAACGTGAATGAATGAATAAATATTGATTAAATAATGCTCCATTAATTTGACATGTTTTGTATCTTTTTTTAAAGATTTACTTATTTATGATATATAAGTACACTATAGCTGTCTTCAGACACACCAGAAGAGGTCATCAGATCTCATTACAGATGGTTGTGAGCCACCATGTGGTTGCTGGAATTTGATCTCAGAACCTCTGGAAGAGCAGTCAGTGCTCTTAACCACTGAGCCATCTCTTCAGCCCATGTTTTGTACCTTTATTGGGTTCAGTTTTAAGAACTTTATAAGTGAATACTCATGGTGCCTACACTTGTGGATATCTGGTCTCATAATTACTGTTGGAAAATATAAGGAAAATTGGGCCACTCTCTGCCTTACAGTCCCTGAGCTTCAGTACCTGTGGGTTAAGTTATCAGCTAGGAAGAACTTAATGCTGACTAACTAAACACATGGGTTCTGGGGTTTCTGTAGGCTCAGATGTATTCATGTTGTAGGGTAGGTGCCTTAGTGACACATATCTTTCAGATGGTAGGAGGAACAGGAAGTCAGTGTCTTTCCGTTGCTATCTGTAAGAGGGATAGTCATTGTGCCTAGATAGAGAACTCAAGGCTGAAAACCCTTCCGCATCATTTCCATCCAGATAAATATAATCTGCAAGATCAAATGCACATAGATATTTTTCTAGTTTAAAAATATATATTTTCCCATTTGGTTTCAATTCACTTCTGTCTTTATGTTTGTCTCCCTCTCAACCCCAGTACTTTTGATAGTAACACCAGGAGGGAGAAATGTTTTAGTGGAGAAACATATAAATACATATAAAATTGGGTGCTAATTAACACCTAACATTTGTGCACGGAAAGGAGGAAGAAAACTTGTAGAACAGAATAGTATGCTTCCTAAGGGTGAACAGCTCAGGCTGAACTCACCTACTCATTCCTTTTCAGGATATAGGGTAAGTGTTGCAACATTTCCCAGTGTATTACAGATAAATGAGAACTTTATAATATTTGGAATCCATCTAATTCATGGTTATTCTCTCCTAACCAAAAAGATTCAGAGGAAATTCCCAAACAAGCTCTAGAGGGTTTGAAGCAGCACACAGGCCTATAGTAGTCACATCTCGAAGATGGCAGAGAAATCACCCACTTATATTTTTAGTAGCTTATAAAAGTTTTCCCTTTTTGTGGTGCATGTCCATGTGTGTGCATGTATAGGTTACGCAAATGTGTGTGTGTGTGTGTGTGTGTGTGTGTGTGTGTGTGTGTGTGTGTGTTCATAGAGAAGTGAAAAGATTTTGTCAGGTGTTTTTGTCAAACATTCATCTACCCCTCTCCCTCTTTCTCTTCCCCTCTGTTTCTTCCACCTTTCCCACCTTCCCTCCCCATCTCTCTCATTTTTTAATGTTGGAGAAGGCATTTTTTAATGTTGGCTTTTGGTCAAGAGGGTTCATTCAGAAGAGTGAACATAGAGACAGAAGTCTGATTGGATTTTATTCTCAGTTGTTGATGATGTCTTTTCCCCGTTGCCTGGAGTCAGATCTCATTCAGTTGGCCAATCTTGAATACTTGCAGAACAGGAAATGAAGGCTGAAGGGCAAAGGAGTCACTGTTCCAAAGGGAAACCGGCACTGCTCCAGGCCATCGAATTACTGGAATGCAAATAAAGGTCTTACACTTACTGTGCGCATGCTCTCCTTCTCTTGTGTGTGTGTGTGTGTGTGTGTGTGTGTGTGTGTGTGTGTTAAAACATTTACATAAAAATCTTACAAGGTGGGAGGTGATAAAAAAAAGTTTGAGTTTCTTGTTCTAAACACAAGTTTTATGGTATCTGAAAGAAGAGACATTTGGTTTTCTGTTTGTTTATTTATTTACAAATACCTTTTATTTCTTAACATTCTTCAAACTCATTAGGATATTGACTCATTTTCTGTCCTATCTTGGAATAAGAAGCTGCAATAGGGAAGGGGATACCTGTTTAGTAATTTTAACAATAATTTCTCTATTGAGTTTTTTTCCTGGTTATTACATCATCAACTTGGTGATATTTTGCTATGTGCTCGTTGTTTCTTTGTGTGCTCTATATACACCCATTTAAAGCCAATAGCATGGTAGAGACTCCATATATTGTATAAGGCCATCTTGTATTTTTTGTAAGGTTTACCTAGGAATTTTTAAAGCCCCATAATTTATCACCCAGGTGATATTAATGTAGTATTTTATGTATGAAGATTTTATTCAGCACAAGTGCTGATCATCTATGACTATTTACAAAAGATGATCATCTCAGTTTTTTTTTATTTTATTAATTTTTTATTTTTTGAGAATATAATTAAATTTCCCACTTCCTGTTCTTCTCTCTAAACCCTCCCACAAACACACACACACACACATATACACACACACATACACACACACATACACACACATATACACACACATAAACACACACACACACACACACTCACACACATACACACATGCACACTCCTAAATATAACCTGATCAATCTGTATAGTGTTATTTGTATGTATGTTTTCAGGGCTGACCACTTAGTATTGGTTAACCAATCGGTGTTGAGAGTCTCTGCCCCTGGAACTCATTGATTGGTTAGATTGGCTTGGCAGTAAGCATCAGGGATTGTCTTGTCTGCTCTCCAATGCTGGTATGATAGGCACGCTGCCCCCACCAGCTTTCTCGTGGGTACTGAGAATTCAAACACATGTATGTACTTTAATGACAGAGCTATCTCCCTAGCACCCCATAACATTTTGTCTTTGCAAGAAACATGAAAATCTGTTTTATCGGCTATAAGATAGTGGCAGGACACCAGCTTGTGTCTGACCCCATTTGCTTGCAACACATTTTTCCCCATTATTTCCACATTAAAGTGGTACAAGTCCTTGAAAGGAGGATGAGGGATTTTCTTTTTTATCAGAAGCACTCAGATGTATTGTGTTTCTTAATATATTTGTCTAACGAATATCTTTTGTTTGGGGATTTTAATTCATTGATATTTAAAATAATTAATGAAAGATATATATTGATTTCTGTGTTGATTATGGGATTTTTTTTCCTGTTTGAGGTTTTTTTGGTCTATTTCATGTTTCAGTAATTATAGCCTCATGTTCTCTCTCTGGTCTCTTGCTTATGTTTACTCCTCTTGCCAGTCTGAAGTTATTGCTGCCTGAATTCTCTGAAGGGTTGGTTTGGTGACATAACTTACTTTAACCTGTTTGTATCAGGGTAGTTTTTCTACCCTATTATTATAATCAGCTGTTATTCTGATGGGTTTTCCTTTTATGTGACTTGTGGGTCCCCCATTCTCCCTTTGCAGTTTCATGTTCTTTGAATCCTCAGATCACAGCATGTATGAATGTGAGTTCCTATCATCTTCCACATGCCTATTCTAATCTAACCTGTCATCTCTCTCCCTTTAGCTCCATTTCTCTAAATCTGTGCTTCTCAACCTTCCTAATGCCACGACCCTTTAGTACAGTTCCTCATGTTGGGGTGACTCCTAGTTATAAAATTATTTCATTGCTACTTCATAGTGTAATTTTGCTAGTTATGAACTTTAGTTTAAATATCTGATATACAGGATATTTGATACGCAACCTCTGTGAATGGGTCCTTCAGCCCCCAAAGAAGTCACAACATGTAAGTTGAGAACATGCTGCTCTAAATAATTCTGGGATTTTACATAGAGATCTGAAAAATGAGCCTGTTTGAGGCAATAGAAAGAATTGGGTACCAGAGAAGCTGTACTCCTCAACAAATTGATTTTCAGGAAGTATTCTTTCCATTCTAAAACATATAACTAGAACTTGAAAATAAAGTAATCTGAACCCTGGATATTTGAAATAAACAAGTAGGTAAACAGAAAGGCACTTTAACTTACCCATATTTATAATCAGCAACGTGACGTTGGAAAGTGTGTTTCTCATGGAGCACAGGGATGGAGCAGAAACTGAGGAGATGGCTAATGACCAACCCAACTTGAGATCCTTCCCATGGGCAAGCACCAATCTCTGACACTATTAATAATAGTCTAATACTTGCACATAGGAGTCTAGCATGGCTGTCCTCTCAGAAACTCCACCTAGTAGCTGATTCAGACAGATGGAGACACATCCAAACAGTGGATGGAGCTTGGGGACTCATGGAAGAATAGGAGTAAGGACTGTGGGCCCCAAAGGGGATGGAAATTCCAAAGGAAGGCTAACAGTCAACTAACCTGGACCCTTGGGGCTCTCAGAGACTGAACCACCAACCAAAGATCATACACAGGCTGGAGCTAGGCCTCCCTCAACATATGTGGCAGATGTGCAGCTTGGTCTTCATGTGGGAGCTGAACAAGTGGAGTGGGAGCTATGCCAAATGTTGTTGCCTATACTAGTATAGGTTTGTTTAGCTGAGATGTCTTGTCTGGCCTCAGTGGGAGAGAATGTGCCTAGCCTCACAGAGAGTTTATGTGCCAGGATGGGGGATACCCAGAGGGCACCAACTTACCTGCTCAGAGGAGAAGGGAGGAAGGGATGGGGGATGGGTTATGGAAGGGGGGACTGAGAGGGGGCAGTGAGTGGGATGTAAAGTGAATAAGTAAAAACAAATTAAATTAAATTAATGTTTTTTTTAAAATGTGTGTTTCTCTTCGGTATAAGTTATTGAGCATATGTTGCCCTGTCTGGAGTGTAAAAAAGGATCAGAGAAGCAGCAAATAGAATTTTATTCTCCAGACATCACACATTAAAGACAATGTCTTCATAAAATATAATGTGGATGTCACATCAAATAAAGTAGAAAAACTGTATTAGTAGAAAATAAACTTGGATATTGACAAAATGTAATCATAACCTTTCTCACATGTCTATGACTAATTCATCACCACAGTAAACATTTCTGGGTTTCTCGGTTTCCATCTTTTTGAGTTTTGCTTAGATATTCCTTACTGCGTATGAGTTGGATACATGGTTATAATGTCAAAAGTGTAGGAGAAAAAATTAGAGGAAAGAATTTAACTGATAAAACTTTTTTTTCTACTGGCTTTATACGTTTAGAGAATTGCAAAAACAAAACAAAAATCATACAACTCAGTTTTATAGTGGGAGACTGACCCTACAATGAACCACATTATGAGCTAACTGTGTTCCTCCATTTACAATATCAGAAGAGTCTTCAGGATGCTAGAAGAGGTGCTTTCTAAAGTCCTTTCCCAGATATGACATTCTAGGCATCTTCATTTTTAAAATGCGGCTAAGCAAAATGTGTATTACTAGATGGAAAGAAATTCTGTTAAAACCAAAACCAAAAACTGCACTGGACCACTTTCGCTTCATTCAAATCACAGGAAATAAACATTGGAGGGCAAGTGAAATAACTTAAATGTAAAAATCATTCTCCCTACAACAGAGCTTTGAAGGCTTACCCAGCTTCCTATTAACCATGAAGGAATGCTTCACATTCTGCCCTATGAATCTATGTCAGTCTCTATTAAATATTAGTGCATATGTCCTGGGGACACAGTAAGGAACAAGACAAAGAAAATTCATTTTTTTTTTAAAAAAATGAACCTTCTGTTTTGGTGGAGAGAAATAGGAAATTAATAAAATGTGGAAAATAACATGGACACTCTGTCTTTGACAGCCTAGGTTTCTGTAACAAATGTTATTTCAAAAACAATGTGTTGTAGAACTTACTTAATCCCAATCTGGAATTTCTACCCTCCCTTTGACCATGCAGTTCCTAGATAAAAGACACACAACTTTTATTGTTTATAATAAGACTTAAATAAACAGCCCAAGACCTGGGCAGACACCTACCCTCTATACTATTAGAATCTACTTTTCTACTGATAACCCCAAATTATTATTTTCTATGTCTCATCTGGGCTGCTCTTATCTCCAATTGGGCATCCCTGGGGCCATGTTTTCTTGATTCCTAACCCATGGTCTCTTCTCTCTCTCTCTCTCTCTCTCTCTCTCTCTCTCTCTCTCTCTCTCTCTCTCCTCCTTTTCCTTCTCAACTCATAATTCTTCCCTGACCCCCAAGCCTGGGAACCCTAACTCCTGCCTATGTCTCTTCTGGTCTCTTCTGCCCAGCTATTGACTGTTAGCATCTTTATTCACCAATCATAAATAATTTGGGGGTAAGGTCACATAGTGTCACTTGGGTCTATCTGTAGACTCTCTCTTATCACTGGAGCATTAAGGTTCTGAGGAACTAGTATTAGTGTTAGAATACAAGCAGCACCAGGCCAAGCCATTACACAATATTTCTTATAGTTTTGGCCATTGAGAATGCCAGTAAAACGGAACTACCAGATCCAGTTTCTGACAGATTTTCTTTTTCTGGTTTGCAAATAACGTCTTTGTTTTATCCTCCTTTACCATAGTGCTAGGGAGAGAGGGTCCTTTTTCTACCTCTTTATCTGAGTGTTTATCATGTTATGAGAAACCCACCCTTGTGAGTGATTAAAATACCAGCTGTATTTCCCCAACCCAACTTCCAATTGCCGGAATGTTAGAAGTTGTACATTCAACATAAGGCTTCCCTGGAGAGGCATGGTCTATGACATCCCCGTGTTCTAGGAAGCAAAGAGTGTAAGGTGGTTGTAGCAGAAGAACGAAGCATCCCTGGCGTGGTTAGAAAACTGACCTGTGCGAACTGAGCTGATGGTAGCAGAGCGTGGCAGGAGATGTGATCAGATTTTGAAGACACTTGTAGTTCATATGTAAGACTTGTCTTTAATTCTGAGATGAAGGCCAGTGGAGGATTTTTAGCAAAGGCATAAAATTGTGTGGCTGAGCTTTAAGGAATCATTCTGTGGTCTTTCAAAACAGACTACCACATGGCAAGGACAGAGACAAAACAACTAATGAGATGACAATTTTGAGACTCCCTGTGTGGCATGACAGTAGTTTGGATTGATTTGAAGTGAGGGTTGATAGGTTTTGGTTGTATCTTTCAGGTACAACTCAGCATTTTTGGTTGTGAGAAAATAGAACTAGAATTGTCAAGTGTGAATTCAAAATCAATTAAAACAACCCTGAGATTCTACCTCACACCAATCGGAATGGCTAAGATCAAAACCTCAGGTTGATCAAAACACATGTTGGTGAAGATGTGGAGAAAGAGGAACATTTCTCTATTGCTAGTGGGATTTCAAAATGGTACAACCACTCTGAAAATCAATTTTGGGGTTGCTCAGAAAATTGGAAATAGATCTACCTAAAGACCCAGAAATACCATTCTTGGGAATATACCCAAAGGATGCCCTACCATGCCACAGGGGCACGTGTTCCATTATGTTCATAGAGACCTTATTTGTGATAGCTGGAAACTGGGAACAACCCAGATGTCTCACAATAGAAGAATGGATACAGAAAACGTGATTCATTTACACAATGCAATTCCACTCAGCTATTGAGAACAAGGACATCCTGAGTTTTGCAGGCAAATGGATGGAACTAGAAAATATCATCCTGAGTGAGGTAACACAGACCCAAAAGGACATGCATAGTACCTCTCACTAATAAATGGATATTAGCCAAAAAAAAAAGTACAGAATACCCAACATATAGTTCATGGAACTAAAAAACGTCAACAAGCTAAAGGGCCCAAGTGAGGATGCCTCAGTTCCACTTGCCAGGGAGAACAAAGCAACCACAAGGTGGGAGGGGAGGGAGAAACAGGGGAGGAAAAAGGGATGGGGGTGGGGGAGAGGGGAACATAATCTGGTATTGGGTGGGGGGAAAGGACTGAAGCCCTAAGGGCCAGTAGAAAGACTAAAAACAGGTGACCTCGGGAAGGAGGTTGAGAGGACTTTCCAGAATGTACCAGAGACCTGGGAGGTAAGAGACTCTCAGGACTCAAAGTGTTTTGGGGGAACCCTAGATAAAATGCCCTTCATTAGGGAGAGGGAATTTGTTGAGCCCACCTCCAGCATAAAGACAGGGCATCAAGTGAGGAATGGGGCTGCTCTCCCACAGTGAAAACTTGACCCATAATTCTTCCTTTCTGAAAGAACTGCAGTGATGGAAATGGAGAAGAGCTCAGCTCGAGGAAAAGAAGGTCCAGTGACAGGCCCAAAGTAGGATCCAGCTCAAGGGGAGGCCGCAAGACCTGACACCATTACTGAGGCTATGGTGTGCTTACAAAAAGGGACCTATCATGACTGCCCTCCGAAAGACCCAACAAGCAGCTGAAAGAGTCAGATGCAGATATGTGCACCCTACCAGTTAACAGAAGCTGCTGACCCCTCTGGTTGAATTAAGGAAAAGCTGGAAGAAGTTGAGGAGGAGGGTGACCCTGTAGAAGGACCAGCAGTCTCAATTAACCTGGACCCCTGAGATCACTCATACACTGGATCACCAACCAGGCAGCATACACCAGCTGATATGAAGCCCCCAACACATATACAGAAGAGGACTCCTGGGTCTGGGTTCAGTCAGAGAAGATGCACTCAAGAGACTGGAGGCCCTAGGGAGTAGGGAGGTCTGGTGGGGTAGGTGGGGTGGGGACATCCTCACGGAGACTGAAGGGCAGGGAGGAGGTATGGGATGTGGAACAGTCGGAGGGTGGACCAGGAGGGAAATAGAATCTGGAGTGTAAAATAAATAAATAAATAAATAAACAAACAAACAAATAAATAAATAAAGTAACAACAACAACAACAACAACAACAACACACACACACACACACACACACACACACACACACACAAAACCAAACACTTCTTCACTTAGCAAACAGCTTATTCAATTTGTATTCTTTGTTCTACTTTGGAAGACTCACCAAGCTCATGTGTCATGTATGAGAGCCCATCAAGGAAGGTCCCTACAACCTGAGGTTATACAAAAGTCTTTGGATCCTTGGGATCCCACTGTCCCCATCAAATCCACAAGATAGTTTGCTACACGCTCCATGGGCACCCATCCATGCCATCAAGCACGTTCATCCAAGAAGTTCTATGTGACTAGGGGCTACTGGATTCAACACTGCAGAGTAGGGAAAACTATGGTGCCTGCTGAAGGCTTCTGGTCCTGTCTGCAGAAGAAGCTGAGGCTGAGACTTCACAGTACAATTGTTACACAGTGATTTCGCACCTTAGGGGAGCTGTCCTACCTACATTACTCATAGATACTGGAGAATTTAAAAACTACTGGTCACTATACCCTAACTCTCTCAGGGCTTGCAGATTCTTTTGTTTCTTAATAGATCACTTCTAGGAAATAAGGCACTACACAATATTGTGTACGTAAGTGCACATGGGAAACCAGAACCTCATAGCCCAATCCCATGAGATACACATTTTTGGCTTTGTATCATTTTTTAGCCTTTTACAAAAGACCTTTGCCTGAACTTAAAAAGAGTTAATGTACATTTTCAAGGAAATGAAAACCAGATGTTTTGATATATTTATTCTGATTCTTCCAGCTTTTCATTTGAAGAAGATGGGTGGTGTCTGAATAAAATCTTTGGGGATTTTCAAATGAGGTTTAGTGTTAGTTTTACCCTCCTGAAGAGGAAGATAAGTCTGCTTATGGGTAAGTGATCACAAATCACCAAATGTTTTTATCTTGCCATCAAAGCTTGGATTTGTTTAGAGTGGGTGTCAAATTTGGCAAGAGATAGTCTTTGATTCATGAGGTTCAACCCACTAAGATATTTTATTTTTGTTTTCTATGGACAAAGGACAGTATTGCCTGGTGTATAATAAAATGTTAAATTTTTGATTATAAATTATTACATTTATAAAAATGTCATATTTCAAGCTACAGATTACATGCAAACTAGGGAGTTTCTTTCAAAAAGTATACCTGGAGCTTGTTAAATCTACCATCATTTGTTTCATTGACAGTGATGAAGTGAGCAGGTGGTCCAGTTGTATAGGACAACTTTGGGGACACATCTAAGAACACTAGAAAGAGATGGCTCAGCAGTTAAGAGCACTGGATGCTCTTCCAGAGGCCCCAGGTTCAATTTCCAACACCCACGTGGTGGCTCACAGACATCTGTAACTCTAGTCTCACTGGTCTTCTCTCTGCAGGAACCAGCAAGCCCACCCATGCACATCACATAAATAAATGCATAGATGAGTAAAAAGGAATGAAAGCCTCCTAGCACTCTTAGGAAACACAACGGACAGCCATTTCCTGAAGAGTGTATCCATGCCTGCATAGTCTGGTAATCTCTATAGGGCCTATGTTGGCCCAGAGTTTGTCCAGTAATCTATGGCATTCAAAACCTTAGCACCCACCTCATATATTTAGCCAAGAATATTAGATCAAAAAATTGTAATAAAGCATTGCAGAAGACCACTCGCTTGGTTTGTAATCAGTAAAGCTTATTACGTTCAATCCCCAGATGTTTAAAAACAACCAGGTATGGTCAATCACACTGGCAATCTCAGCACTGGGGAAGCAAAGACTCCAAGATAGTCTTGTGACCTCCACAGGCACATGTACACACATGTATACACACACACACACACACACACACACACACACACACACAAACAAAAGCAGAATAGGCATAAAACTTGTAATAAAATAGTTGCTAGTATACATTATGAACTCTCCTTATAGCAATTATTATAAAAACACTTTAAAATGTTTTTAAACCTAGACCTAGACCTAAACCTAGACCGTGCACTTGGAGCTGAACTTGCTTCCCATGTTGGGCTACCAGGATGTTAGAAGGGCATGCTGCTCTGTATTACTATAAACCCCTTTAGGAAACTCATTCACTGGGAAAATTGCTTCAAAGCCCTTACATCTGTCAATTTATCAACTCTTCTTTCCTGGGCTATTCTGATTCCTAACTTCCACCTTAAAGTAAACCTGTCTAATACACACTGTGAGCTCTCAAAAATGTTAGTTTTCTTTACTTCTTTTTTCCCCCCTTTTCAGTATTCATTTAAACCTAACCCTAAGTTGAAATTTTGTGATTTCCATTCTAGTATAGCACACAGTACTAGAGTCTTCCTTTAATTAAAATTCCATTTCCTGACAATTGCAGATTCCAGGGAGTGGTTTCAGGAAAGTTATTGCAGTTCATTTGAGGATAAAACCATTGGCGTTTGAACTTACGATGCCATCTGTAGCATGCTACGGCTTTGCAGAAATAGAAGGCCTGGTCAAACCTGCTTTCTTAATCAGGTTTATCGGTAAATTTTTTGGTAGGCAAACTAACTAATAAGAACATTGAAATAATCGTAGCCGTTTTATAGCCAGCAGACGATTGGATAAACCTACAGAAATATTTGGCATCACATACAATCCAGAATGAGAACAGTGCAGTATCTAACACGCTGAATGTTAGATCCCTATGCTTTTTCTTTCCTTTAAGAACTTTGGAATGGTGGAGACTGTCTCATTTTCTACCCGCCTTTCCATATAACTCTCTGAAATAACTCTACTGAGCTTCCGTTCCTTGCAAACTAAAAATCCCAGGGAAGACAATGATAAAAAAACAAAACAAAACAAAACAAAACCAAAAAACAAACAAAAAAACAAAAAAAAAAAACCCCACTCAGTTTTGAAGATTTAAAGGCAATTTTCTTTATGCTGGAATTCTCTAGCTCTATCCTTCAAGATCTTAATTTGTTCTTACACTATGCTTTTATTTAGAAAGAATTGCATCTTTTATGCTTCTAAATTTTGAATTTTAAAATAAATTTCCACATTTCTACTATTCCTGTATGTCTGGATATTTGTCATCTACCTAGCAATCATTACCTATCTATTGATCATATACCTATCTGTCATTACTTACCTATGAATTGTTTGCCTATCATTGTCTGTCTATTGATCTTTTACCTACCTATCATGCATGGTGTTGGCATGTTTGTGTTTGTCTTTGCTTAACCTATTTTCCATTGCTTTTCAATAAAAATACCTCTCCATGTCTAGGGAATTCAATGTTGACTATGCACATAACTTGGTTTCCAAGATGGGTCTAGGCTTTGTAATGACAATTTGACGTTACTGCACTTGTGGAATGTTTGTGAACATGTGCGTTCCAGGTTGGGGACAGGACATGATTTGATGGAACATGAGAGCTATGTCTCCCTAGCACTATGTAGCAAGTCAACTGCTATGCTCTCCCAGTTCCTTTCCCATGTGAAAGAGGCTCACCAAATCCATAGTTACATGCAGTAAGTGAACTTAGGTCCTCACTATGGGAGGACTGATTTGACTAGCTTCTCTTTCACAGTTACTAAATGCTTTGTGACAACTGCAAACCTATGTGTACTGGCTGGTTTTTGTGTGTCATCTTGACACAAGTTGGAGCTATCACAGAGAAAAGAGCCTCCCTTGAGGAAATGCCTCCATGAGATCCAGCTGTAAGACCTTTTCTCAATCAGTGATCAAAGGTGGGAGGGCTCATTGTGGGTGGGGCCATCCCTGGGCTGGGAGTCTTGGATTCAGTAAGCAACATCCCTCCATGGCCTCTGCATCAGTTCCTGCTTCCTGACCTGCTTGAATTCCAGCCCTGATTTCCTTTGGTGATGAACAGCAATGTGGAAGTGTAAGTTGAATAAACTCTTTCCTCCCCAACTTACTTCTTGGTCATGATGTTTTGTGCAGGAATAGAAACCCTGACTAAGACAGACACCCATGAAAACTGGGCTGTCATTCACCACTCTGTTTCTCTTTTATTTCTCATCCAAAAGGACAACAGATACCCATTTTTATATTTGAGATCAGATGTAGCATATGTATGTGTAATAGTCTACTCATAAGTGTTATTTATTTGGTTCACATCTTGGAGCCTAGAGCCTGAGCATCTTATTGTCGTGGATGCTTCTTTTCCTGGTTTTTTGGAAAACACAGCTCACTATCAGTGGTTCTGTCCCATCTCCAGCAAATAATTGTATTTCTACTAATTGTCAGATTTCTGTTATCGAGTTAATCAAAGTGTTCTTGCCAAAGTCATAGGTGACATCTAAGGAGTCTTCATGTTATGTTATTGGTTATTGACTTTACTTTCTATGTTTTCATTTATTATTGGAATATAACAATCTTAAGCCACTCAAGTCAGCTTCTCTGTTCCTTGCAATCTAAAAATCCTAGTGACTTCTATCATGTGACTCTGGGATAAAGGCTTAAATTGATTGAAAAGACATCACACGTGGTCATGTGGTTTGTGTTTTCTTTCCCTTCTGTTTTCAGCATGGTCTTCCCAATGCACATATGCTGCTTTTAGAACCCAACACCAAGCAGAGATATTTCTTTTTGCATTTATGACTTCTATCCCTTTCCTCAAATGTTCTCCTGTTGCCTTGTTCTAGAAAATTCCCAGTCTTCCTCCAGTGCCAACTCAGTTACCTGAGTGTATCTCTGTCCCCAGAAGAATGTCTGTGCTTGGTGGACACACATGAAGTGCAGTCAACAAGGCATTAGCTTTTACACATAATTTAAGACTCAGATTATACAGTCATATACAGGGAAAATGTTATCCTTGCTATTTGATTTCTCTGAGAATAGGGCATTTAATGTTTAGTATGTTTACAGAAAAGAACACTGTTCTCTAATGATTATAAAGTTTTTTAGCATTTCTTATAGGTCACAGACTATTCTAGCAGTTACTGGTTAACTCTGAGGTTGGAAAATAAGGGAATGGCACTCAGTAGTTTAATTATGAATCACTTCAAAGGTCACTGCACAAGAACTCACACTGGACAAGGGGCTCTCAGAGACTGGAAAGCAAATGAATGTCTATTTGATGAAAACAATATTGTAATGAGGAAAGCAAAAATAGCCAAACGACTGTGGTAAACATTCCTAAAATTAGCACAGGAATACTTAGGCAATGTTTAATAAATGAGTGACTTCAGATAATATCTTTTGAATGTTGTGATCTTTTCAATGTTGGCTAGTGAGAGAATGAGCCCCAGCTAGAGGCTAGTAACATCTTTACACGAAACTAGGTAAATTAGACACAGCTCATGAAGAACCAAAATTTATTTCCATTCATTTCCACCCCACCCTCTTCCTTTTCTAAGTAGGTCAGAGTTAGAAATAGCACTCTGGGTTTGGAGACAGGATCCCTTCTTTGAGATCTGTGGAGTGATTCTCCAGGCAGCAGCTTCACACCCTGCATAGCTCAGACCTAGGACCTCCAGCAGCTATGGAGAACTAACAAAGCTTGACTTACATTTTACGCCTGGACACAAATTTCTGATTTGGGCTTTATAAAACAGTCTCCATAAGCGAAAAATGGATCAGGGATCCTTGAACACATTCTTACTTGGTATTATGGCTTGAAGGATGGCGCCTCTTTCTGAATTCATGCGAAAGCTCAATCGTCAATAAAATATCATGAATGGGTGTAGCCTGAGGAGGTCACCAAGTGTTAAGGCCTTTGCACTCATGGATTGTATTAGGTGTTTTTATACATTTGTTTGATGGGAGTATTTATCTCTCTTTGCCTTTCTGCCTTGCTTTATATGAGAAATCAGCAACAGACACCTTGAAAGTAGAGAGAGAAGTCTCCACCAGACATTAGACCTGCTGGCACCTTTGCTTTGGACTTTGCAACTTTCAGAGTTGTGGGAAATGGATTCCACAATTTCTAAGTTTTTCATAGCAAGGATAAGACACCTGGCCAGGGTATGATCCTAACAGGCTACCAAAGAGCATATTAAATAGTTGAAGTAAACTGAACTCAGGTTAGGTTTGAACCATAGCATTGCCACTCAAATGAAATTTTGGCATATGACAAGTTTTATAAAATCTTTATGCATCTTTCTGAACAGATTAAAAGTTATGAGAAAAATTTAAAATAATGTATAAGGATTCTATTGGTCACTGTATACTTAACTCAGACATAACACACATACAATAGATATAAAGTCCTAACGTAGGACCCAGGTGTACACACACACACACACACACACACACACACACACACACACTTGTGTTCTTATTGGGAAAATTCCTTGTTCTTACGTGCCAATGAGAAAGCTAAATTTATCTGAGTGTGGAAACAGCCCGATCCAGTATCTTTTCACTAACTGTGCTTGAAATGAAGTCATGCTGCTCATGGGTAAATATTCAGGGAAATTCCATTGTAGTTTACTATTCACGTCAATCATTTCTGTATCTTCTTTCCATTCTTTTCTTCTGACTTAAAGAACCACAGGCTTCTGCTGGTGAGCATAGCAAGAGGAGAGAATAATGCAGTTCTGAAGGATGCGGGGTAGAGCACTGACAACGTGGCACTGTGTAGGCATCTTTCCTTGTACTCTGTTGCTGCTGCCCTCACCTTCTACCAGCTCCTCCCTCCCTCCCTCCCTCCTTCCCTCCCTCTTTCTTCCCACATCCCCTCTCTCCCAAATGGCTTCTTTAAGAGTTTTGGGCATCATTCAGCTAGCCATCACTTTAGTTTTCCAGCTCTGAGGGTTTTACGGAGAATGGAAACATTCTAATCTCCTGTCCTCCTACTGATAATTTTAATTGCAATGCCTTAACCGAGTTGTCCTCGAACCTCTACTCCCCATCTTATGAATAATTACAGGCTGGTGTAGACACTCTTGCCTCTTGCCTCTAGGCAACCCAGACATGGGGTTTCTTGAGATCTAGGTTAAGCAGCATTTTAGCTAATGTCTAGGTCTCTCCCTCCTCCTTCAGAGAGGTCACTACAGGGACATTTATCGATACACTTCCTACAAATATTCATTTCACAGTGTGGCTGAGAACCATGCCAAAGATGACCTCAAATTTTACTCAAATTTTATGAACAAACAGGAAAGGAAGAGATAACTGAAAAATGGAGAAAGTCAGCATTTTGCAAACCAGGACACAAAAGCTTTTGTTTCAAAAGCCTCCATAACACTGCCCAAATTTACCCATGGCTGGTTGGTCAACAAGCCAGCTCTATTTTGTATGTTTTTGATAATTGGTAGAAAGACAGAATCCTACTGTTGTTCTTACCCTAAATTTTAAGCTAATAGATGGAATTATTATTATTATTATTATTATTATTATTATTTTGCTTGAGTTGAGTTGGCTTTTCTTAATTCAGGCCATCTACACAAATCCTTGGATGAAGAGAAGACAACTAAAATGGAAATCAGCCTCTGATGGGTTTGTTCACATAAGTCATTAAGAGCACATTGTTATTCCAGATAAGTTCCCATGAATGTCAGGGACTGGAGGGCACTGGAGGAAGGATATGCACTGTTGAGGTCAGTGGGTATGAGTGAGGTGATAAGGTGATGACTGATGATTCGGTCACAAGGCCAAAGAGAATTGTATGCACATGAGTGTTAAGAAATAGACGACATAGTAGGAACCATTTCACATGGAAAGGTAACCACAGAGTTTGTATCCATGGATCCTTTCACATAGATTAGTCTGGTTTACATGCCTAAAAACCCTTTGAAGGAACCATACAGCCACTCCTTTCTAACTCTTCTTTGGTCCAATCACTCTTTGTTCAGATATCAGTTTTATTATTAAGGAGTGGGGCATACTTAAACATTAGATCTCTCCAGATGACTCCATGACAGCTGCATCACCAAAAATCTACTCTTAATAGGAGTTTATTACATAAGCTGCATCCCTGGAGTTTCTTATGTGACTTTAAGCTCAGCCAATCAGAAAGTTTTCTCACCGCTGCAATTGTTACTGTTTATATAACCTTGGGCAGAGTCTGTTTAGGGCTTGTTAACTTCAGGAGCTTCCTAAGACTTCTCAGTTTTGTTTACTTCCAGAATCCTCTAAGTTTCCTTATGTCATGACTCTTAATAAGTGTCCTCAAAGAGGGAATGGTTCAATCCAGAGGAAATTGCTATACAACACTGCAGATGACTCAGAATCAGTTATCTCATTGACAGTCCCCCTTTGGTATGGATGAAGACTTGGGAAAATGTATCCTTCAGGTGCCCTGCATTAGCCATTGGCTGCAACATAGCTGGCTGGAGAGTTCACTTTTCTGAAAATGTGGGCAGTAAGTTTCAGGAGTTCCCTGACAATTGTGAAGTTTATTTTTCTAGCCTTATAAATGTTTAGTTCCTGAGTCATAACAGTCATACTTCTCCCCTGCAATGGAATTTCTCAATCCAGATAAAATAGCTGTACAATATGGGGGTCTGCATCATAACTTAGGCTTCACCCTTACACCTTTGCACTGTAGTATCCCAAGGCTTCCTGGTAAGATGATGTTATCTTTATCATATATTATCAGGCTTCAAGGCTCTCTGTAATCTTTGTGCAAGACTTGATGTTCTAGGGTCTATTTTCCCCCTGGACGTTTGTGCTTCTAAAACCCATACATGTGTTTGGTGCTACCAAATTCTATTGTTATCTGGAGGAAGAACCTAGTGCTTTAGATTACAGTTGCAATCAGTTCTGTGTGAGTTCCTTGGCTTTTGTTGCTGTTTATTTGAACAGACAATTCTAGGTGCACCCTTCTAAGATAGTTGGCACCGTCCTTTTCAACCACACTTGAAGGATCATTTGATAGGTCTTGCCCTCCATGCACTTTCCCTATAATTCAGTGAAGAACCCAGGTTTGTTTTAATAGGGTTACTCTCTGTAACTATTGAAGGTGTTCTGATATCGAAAGTTGTCCCTACTTGGCACTCTTTGTTTTTGTTTTTGTTTTTTTTTTCTACTTGGCTTGTTTCTGTTTCTCATTGCAGACTCAGATGACAACAGTGTACACAAACCATGACACAGCTCAGATGTCTTAGATTTCCTCCAACAAAGAAGTTAGTCCATTGATTTGAAGGCACCTTCACTCAAGTACTCAGGTTCTGGGAAGAATACACCTATATTCCTTGCCAGAACATAACACAGATCATTTCTTGACTACTTTCTTTTTGAGTTCTTTTTTTTTACAAAGAAAAAATAGCGATTTATTAAAATAAGTACATGGAATTTTGTCTTCACAAAACAGGCATTATGCAAAATTTTGATGAAGCAGAAAACTCAGAGAAGGAAATGCATCCAAATATAAACATCAGTTATCTCTAAGTGACATCCTCAAACTTCTGTTGGACAGGCCTGCTTAGCACAGTATGTGGGAAGCAGCCTGCCTTCTCTCTAAGATCTGCTTATCCTAGCTGGGATAAGAAGACAGACGTCTCCAGTTGCACAAACCAGCGTCTAGTGGGAAAGGGTCAATACTGGTGTTCTCATGGTTCAGTATGCCTTTTCAAATTACATATTTTCTAGAACACATTACTACAGAAGCAAAAAAATACACAAGAACATAAATGATGAATAACTTAATTGACCTGGCTTAAATCACTCAAAAAATGAAAGCATAAAAAGTGAAAACTACTTTTCCTCTTAAGAACCTTGAACAAGAAATCTACATGAGCATATGTAAATACTACCTGGGCATGTGGCAAACAAGTGTCAAAAGAATGCTCAGAAATTTATATTCAAGAATCAAGTCTGTTGTTTAGATTTTTATGAACTTGACATAAGCTAGAGTTATCGAAGAATGAACATCAATTGAGAAAATGTCCCAAACACATTGCCCTGTGAGCGGGTCTGTGGAGCATTTTCTTAACTAATGATTGATTTGTAAGAGCCCAGTCCACTGTGGGCACTGCCTTTCCTGCAGTGCATAAGAAAGTAAACCGAGATGATCATGTGGTTTTCTTCCTTTGAGTTTGTTTATACTACATTGATGGAGTTCCGTATATTGAACCATCCCTGCATCCCTGGGATCAGGCCTACTTGATCGTGGTTTTTGTTTTCTTTGTTGTTGTTTTCTTGTGTTTGCAAACTTTCCAAGATGATTCTGATATATAACCAAGGCTGAAACCCAGTTAGGTAATGGAAAGGATCTAGTAGATAAAAAGAAAGCCCTAGAACTAAGATGGCCTAACAGCTCTCGGTTGCACATCATCATTTGTACTTCCAGGACATATTTTACACCTGCAGAGGCAAATGTACAGCATCCACACAGGGACCGTCAGATGTTACAGTGTTAACTGTAAAATGCTTCACACGTGTTTAAGAAATCCTTTTCCTTCCTTCCTTCCTTCCTTCCTTCCTCCCTTCCTTCCTTCCTTTCTTTCTTTCTTTTTTACATTATTTTTATTGGATATTTTTAAATTTACATTTCAAATGTTATTCCCTTTCCTGGTTTCCTGGGCATAAGCCCCCTGTCCCATCCTCCTCCCCTTCTTCTATAAGGGTGTGCCCCTCCCCACCCAACCCTCCCTTTCCCGCAGGCTCTGAATGGCCATTCCTTCAGTCTCTGCTCCAAACTTCGCCTCCATATCTCCTCCTATGAATATTCTTGTTCCCCCTTTTAAGAAGGAGTGAAGCATCCACACTTTGGTCGTCCTTCTTGAGCTTCATGTGGTCTGTGGATTGTATCTTGGGTAATTTGAGCTTTTGGGCTAATATCCACTTATCAGTGAGTGCATACTATGTTTTTTTTTTTTTCTGTCATTGGGGTACCTCACTCAGGATGATATTTTCCAGTTCCATCCATTTGCCTATGGATTTCATAAAGTCATTGTTTTTGATAGCTGAGTAATATTCCATTGTGTAGATGTACCACATTTTCTGTACCCATTCCTCTGTTGAAGGGCATTTGGGATCTTTCCAGCTTCTGGCTATTATAAATAAGGCTGCGATGAACATAGTGGAGCATGTGTCTTTGTTATATGATGGGGCATCTTTTGGGTATATGCCCAGGAGTGGTATAGCTGGATCCTCAGGTAGTGCATATCCAATTTTCTGAGGAACCTCCAGACTGATTTCCAGAATGGTTGTACCAGTTTGCAATCCAACCAACAATGGAGGAGTGTTCCTCTTTCTCCACATCCTCGCCAGCATCTGCTGTCACCTGAGTTTTTGATCTTAGCCATTCTGACTGGTGTGAGGTGAAATCTCAGGGTTGTTTTGATTTTCATTTCCCTGATGACTAAGGCTGTTGAGGATTTCTTTGATACTTTTCAGCCATTCAAAATTCCTCAGCTGAGAATTCTTTGTTTAGCTATGTACCCCATTTTTTAATAGGGTTATTTGATTCTCTGGAGTCCAACTTCTTGAGTTTTTTGTATATTTTGGATATTAGCCCTCTATCTGTTGTAGGATTGGTAAAGCTCTTTTCCCAATCTTTTGGTTGCTGTTTTGTCCTAATGACAGTGTCCATTGCCTTATAGAAGCTTTGCAGTTTTATGAGGTCCCATTCGTCGATTCTTGATCTTAGATTATAAGCCATTGGTGTTTGTTTAGGAAAATTTCCCCAGTACTCACGTGTTCAAGACTCTTTGCCACTTTTTATTCTATTAGTTTGAGTGTATCGGTTTGATGTGGAGGTCCTTGATCCACTTGGTCTTAAGCTTTGTACAGGGCGATAAAAATGGATCAATCTGCATTCTTCTACATGCTGACTTGCAGTTGAACCAGCACCATTTGCTGAAAATGCTGTCTTTTTCCGATTGGATGGTTTTAGCTCCTTTGTCAAAGATCTCCATTTTGGACCCTGTTCTAGTTCCATCCATTTGCATGTGAATTTCATGGAGTCATTGTTTTTAATGGGTGAGTAGTACTCCATTGTTTTAATATACCACATTTTCCGTATCTAGTCCCCTGTTGAGGGACATCTGGGCTCTTTCCAGCTTCTGACTAGTATAAATAAGGCTGCAATGAGCATAGCGGAGCATGTGTCCTCGTTGTATGTTGGAGCATCTTTTGGGTATATGCCCAGGAGTGGTATGGCTGGGTCCTCAGATAGTACTATGTTCATTTTGATTGCTATAATCAAATACTAGACAAGAAGCAACCTAAGGGGGTAAGGGCTTGCTTTGTCTTACAATCTAAGAAAGGATAGAATCTGTTAAGGTAGGAGCGGCATGGTGGCCAGAATATGAGTGTCTGATAACATTGAACTCACAGTTAGGAATCAAAGAGTGTGGAGGAAAGTGGGGCTAAACCAGGAAATGCCCCACCCCAGTGACCCTTCCTTTGTCAAGCTTCAATTGAGGGCCCATTTCCAGCTTGAGACTATATGATCAAAACATCAGTTTATGGGGGATATTAAGAACACAATCACTAAATATACTACTAGTATATTTCCTCATTTGACTTTTTAAATTTTTGGTTATTTAGCATTTAAAATAACAGTTCTCACTAGAACATGTTATGATGTTCAGATCATTGACACCCACATAAATGCCAAGTACAGTGGGGGTATACCTGTAAACCAGGGAGGTAGAGACAGGTATATTCTCAGAAGTCACTGTGTCTTAGTCAGGGTTTCTATTCCTGCATAAACATCATGACCAAGAAGCAAGTTAGGGAGGAAAAGAATTATTCAGCTTACATTTCCACATTGCTGTTCATCACCAAAGGAAGTCAGGACTAGAACTCAAGCAGGTCAGGAAGCAGGAGCTGATGCAGAGGCCATGGAGGGATGTTACTTACTGGCTTGTTTCCCCTGGCTTGCTCAGCTTGCTCTCTTATAGAACCCAAGACCACCAGCCCAGGGATAGCCCCACCCACAATGGGCCCTCCCACTTTGATCACTGATTGAGAAAAGGCCTTACTGCTGGATCTCATGGAGGCATTTCCTCAAGGGAGGCTTCTTTCTCTGTGATAACTCCAGCTTGTGTCAAGATGACACAGAAAACCAGCCAGTACATACTGGCTTGCCAGTGTGGCTGAGTCAGTGAGTTCCATGTCTTATGAGATGCTCTATTTAAAAAGACAAACAAAACATAAGGCCCAGAGTGATTGAAAAGGCACCAAGCATCAACACTGGATGTACACAGACACATAACTCACATGATCACATGCGCCTTCATATACACATGCTCACACACATGGATATGCACATATATGTTATACTCACCGATACACACGGACACTCAAGGGCTCATATTATTTTCCAGGTTGAACCCACTAATAATAAGAATCAGACCTATCCATATATCAACCACTGACTTTTATCTATGTTAAAACATGAAATTAGCAACTGGTTTAACGATTCTCAGTTCACAAGCTCCTCTCTGGGCATACTAACTGAATGAAAAAAATATCACTGTGAATATATTTTATTCTATTTGTCTTTATTAGTAGTTTGACATAGGTTTGCTCTGGTTTTGACTTCCTAAACATCTGAATATTTGACACAGCTCCCAGTTGCATTTGGCCTTTTGCAAGTTGAGTGTTCCTTAGAATTTCCTTCTTCTCCATGCATGGCCAATTAATCCAGCAAGTAATTTGCTAAGTAATAGTCTGTAGTCTCCTATGTTTTGTCAGACAGCTACTTTTAAGGCATCTATGATAGCCAGGTACCATTCTGTTCCCTAGAAATTACAGAAGTGAACAAGATAGTATTTCCTTTAATGAACATTCTGAGGTTGGAGAGATGGTTAAGAGCACTGACTGTTTTCCCAGAGTTCTTGAGTTCAATTTCCAGCAAACACATGGTGGCTTACAAACATTTGTAATGAGATCTGATGCCTTGTTATGGTGTGTCTGAGGGCAGCTACCATACTCATAAAAACAAATAAAGAAATCTTAAAAAAAAAACAACCTTCTGGTGACTTGTGAGGTCCTTAAAGGTAAAACTCAACCTCCGTTGGCTGACTTAAATATCTCTTGCTTCTACAACAATATCTCAACTATTTCAGCAATCTGAGATATGTACTTCCCTTCTTTTTTTTTTTTCTATCTTTATTGACTTGAGTATTTCTTATTTACATTTTGATTGTTGTTCCCCTTCCCGGTTTGGTTTCTGAGCCAACATCCCCCTAATCCCTCCCCCTCCCCTTCTTTATAGGTGTTCCCCTCCCCATCCTACCCCCATTGCTGCCCTCCCCACAACAGTCTAGTTCACTGGGGGTTCAGTCTTAGCAGGACCCAGGGCTTCCCCTTCCACTGGTGCTCTTACTAGGATATTCATTGCTACCTATGAGGTCAGAGTCCAGGGTCAGTCCATGTATAGTCTTTAGGTAGTGACTTAGTCCCTGGAAGCTCTGTTTGCTTGCCATTGTTGTTCATAAGGGGTCTGGAGCCCCTTCAAGCTCTTCCAGATCTTTCTCTGATTCCTTCAACGGGGGTTCCGTTCTCAGTTCAGTAGTTTAATGATGGCATTCGCCTATGTATTTGCTGTATTCTGGCTGTGTCTCTCAGGAGAGATCTACATCAGGTTCCTGTCGGCTTGCACTTCTTTGCTTCATCCATCTTATCTAATTGGGTGGCTATATATGTGTGGGCCACATGTGGGGCAGGCTCTGAATGGGTGTTCCTTCAGTCTCTGTTCTAAACTTTGCCTCTCTATTCCCTCCCAAGAGTATTCTTGTTCCCCTTTTAAAGAAGGAGTGAAGCATTCACATTTTGATCATCCGTCTTGAGTTTCATTTGTTCTAGGCATCTAGGGTAATTCAAGCATTTGGGCTAATAGCCACTTATCAATGAGTGCATACCATGTATGTCTTTCTGTGATTGGGTTAGCTCACTCAGGATGATATTTTCCAGTTCCAACCATTTGCCTATGAATTTCATAAAGTCATTGTATTTGATAGCTGAGTAATATTCCATTGTGTAGATGTACCACATTTTCTGTATCCATTCCTCTGTTGAAGGGCAGCTGGGTTCTTTCCAGCTTCTGGCTATTATAAATAAGGCTGCGATGAACATAGTGGAGCACGTGTCTTTGTTATATGTTGGGGCATCTTTTGGGTGTATGCCCAGGAGTGGTATAACTGGGACCTCAGGTAGTTCAATGTGTACTTCCCTTCTTATATTTCATTTTTGTTGTTGTTGTTGACATGTATATGTGTATGAGACATATATGTGTTAGAGTATGTATGCATGTTCTGTGTGTGCATGTGCATATGCTTGAGAAGGTCAGAGGACAAACTTCCAGTGTTAGCTCTCAGCTCTCTTTGAGGCTGCTTAGGTCAAGCTAACTGGACTAACAATTTCCATTGCATTGTCTGAAGCAACCTACCACATCTTGATGTGTGGCACTGGGATTTTAGATGTTCTGCTGTTTTAGGGGTTCTAGGAATTTGAACTCAGGATGTCAGGCTTCTGTGACAAGTACTTCTAGCTACCAAGTGAAGTCTCTCCAGAATTTCTCTTGTTTTTAATCAAGTGGGACAATTAAAAGTTAGAAATACTGAAAGTTTCTTGTTAAACACCCACATTTTCTTCTTTCCTATCTAGTCCAGTTCCAGTTTCATGTCCAAGTGTGTGGTGTTCAACTTGTGCAACTTTTCCCATCATTCCTTTAGTATTTATAAATAGCATTTTAAAGTGGTATTTTGCTTGTGTTACTGTTTATTATTAACATGTAAATTGTACACATGTAGGGAATTCAGTGTGATATTATCATACAGACATACAATGCACACTGACAGAATCCAGCCAAATCCTTACTGTCAACTTTCGTCTGGTTTCAACCTCCAGACATCACTAGCCTACTTTCAGTTCAACATTTTTTTTAAGCTTCTACACATGAGAGCAAACAAATGGTGTTTGACCTTGAACTCTAGCTTATTTTATTTAATGTACTATTTTACAGTTCCACCTGTTTTGCCACATTGCAGGATTTCATTATCTGTATCTATGTCTGTGTCTGTGTCTGTGTCTGTGTCTGTGTCTGTGTCTGTGTCTATGTCTGTGTCTGTGCATGTGCCTGTGCCTGTGCCTGTGTCTTGCCTGTGCCTAGGTCTAGGCCTATTCCTATGTCTAGTCTATGTCTATGTCTATGTCTATGTCTATGTCTATGTCTATGTCTATGTCTATGTCTATGTCTATGCCTATGTCTATCTATGTCTATGTCTATGTCTATGTCTATGTCTATGTCTATGCCTATGCCTATGTCTATGTCTATGTCTGTCTATGTCTATGTCTACGTCTACACCTATGTCTATGTCTATGTCTATGTCTGTCTATGTCTATGTCTATGTCTATGCCTATGTCTATCTATGTCTATGTCTATGTCTATGTCTATGCCTATGCCTATGTCTATGTCTGTCTATGTCTATGTCTACGTCTACACCTATGTCTATGTTTATGTCTATGTCTATGTCTATGCCTGTGTCTATCTATGTCTATGCCTATGTCTATGTCTATGTCTATGCCTATGTCTATCTATGTCTATGTCTATGTCTATGTCTATGTCTATGTCTATGCCTATGTCTATGTCTATGTCTGTCTATGTCTATGTCTATGCCTATGTCTATGTCTATGTCTATGTCTATGTATATATGTATGTATATAAATATATATATGTCTATGTCTGTCAATATCTATGTGTATTTTTGTCTATGTCTATGTCTGTATCTAATCTTTATCTATATCTTTACTTGTTCATCTGTTAGCGATCAACTAAGCTGATAATTATCTTGATTAGATATTTGAGTAGCACCAAAATAGCTCATTGATATTCTTATCTCAATTTTTTGGAGATATGCCCAGAAATAGGTGCTCTGGGCCACATAGTAGGTTCACATTTAGTATTTTGAGGACCCTCCATTACTTTCTTCACAATTCACATCACTGCCAACAGTTCTCTTTTCTCCAGTTCTTCGACTTCTATTTTTCTACAATTGCCATTCTATGATACCATGGCCCAGCATCTTCCTGTAGTTCCAATTTGCATTTCCCCTATTGCTAATAATTAGCTCTTTCACCATATAGCTGGCAACTTGTATTTCCTCTTTTGAGAACTATCTGCTCAGACCATTACCACTATTTTCTTGCTAAGTGTATTTTACACACACACACACACACACACACACACACACACACACACACACATATTTTTTTTCCCTTGATAATAGCCTTTTGTCAGATGAATTTTGGCAAATGTATTCCCATATTCTAGAGGTTGGCATTTTTGTTGTTATAACCAGTATCAGAGAAAACCATTTCTTTTTTTTTTCTTGGTAATGAAAGAGTCTTTTATTTCTTTTAGTGATAATAAAAGAGGTTTTTGAAGTTAAAAAAACAAAAAAAAACACATAAAAATTTCAAATAGGAAAGAGTTACTTTGGTTCATTATTTCACTCCATAGTCAGTTGATTCTACTGTATTTATGCTTGTGTCAGACAGATATGGGGGGAAAAGGCTGTTTACTTCATTGTAGCCAGGCAGCAAAGAGAGAAGTGGCTAGGACAAGGAATACCCACCAAGGACACTGGCCAGATATCAGCTTCTTCCAAGAAGGTTCGACCTTTCCCACTCTACCATCTCCCAATAGCCTATTCAACCCCAATCCATCAGTGGGTTGAACCATCGACTGGATCAGAGCCCTTATGATCAAATTTTCTTTTTTTAAAATTTATTTATTCTTTTATGAGTATAATATTACTGTCTTCAGACACACCAGAAGAGGGCATCAGATCCCATTACAGATGGCTGTGAGCCACCATGTGGTTGCTGGGAATTGAACTCAGGACCTCTGGAAGAGCAATCAGTGTTCTTAATCACTAAGCCATTTCTCCAGCTCCCCAAACTTTTTCTAAAATACACAGACATACCTAGACACGTGCCTTATTAGTATGCTAATCCAATCATCTTCACTAGATCAATTAGCACAGGAGCTTTTTGCTAATGTACCTTTTTTTTTTGTTTGTTTTATTTCTTGGGTATTGGATTTCATCATATTGAAGTGGTTTTCCTATAGGTTCATTGTTCAGGTCATAGTTTCTTGTATTACATTAACGCATTTGATCCATTTGTATATTGCTAGCAGGCCAATATTATGAAGTTTTAGCACCTTTTTGTAGTAAACTAAAATTTTATGCTCTCTGGTTTCCCCTGCCATCACCATGCCCAGATGCCTTCTCTTTTTTCTCTCTGTGTATTTCTGTCACACAGGCATGTTAACATGACTATGCTCTTGTAAATAATGACCATTTATGTCCTAAATTCATAGACAACATTTAGCTTCTGTATAATTAATAACTACCCACTTAGACCCCATTTAGTGTGTAGTGTTTGGGTAATCCTGTTTTTATGTGGGTGCCTTTACATAGTTCTGCCTGTCTTGGTGCATGGAAGGCAGAATCCCCACACCCCTCATGGGCTATGTGCAGTTGATGAGCCACTGTCTTTGGTGCCTTTCCTTTACTGGGAGGCAGGTTGTTACTTCCTTTGCTCTGTTCAGTCAGTGAATACTTCTACATCTACTTTCTGTATTGTAATTTTAAAGATACTTAGGAACAAGAACAGTAACAGGTATGCTCATCAGTCCAAATATTTTCTATATAAAAAGAACCATGTATGGGGTTGGAGAGATGGCTCAGTGGTTAAGAACACATGTTGTTCTTCTGGAGGACCTGAGTTTAGTGTCCAGCACTCACATGGCACCTCACAACTATATGTGATTTGAATTATATGTTATGAGTGTTTGCCTACATGTATGTCTATGAATTTGTGTATCTCACAGCCAAAGAAACCAGAATAAGGCATTGGGTCCCATGAGACTGTAGTTAAAGACAGTGTGAGTCACCTTGTCAGTACTGGGGTCTGAACCCAGGTCCTCTGCAAGAGCAGCACGTGCTTTTAACCATGGAGCTATCTCTTCTTCTACATAAAATTCCTGTTAGGAAAACTATATAGTTCAATTTTATATAGTCAAGATAGATAGATCTTACCAACTTATCCCTGATACAAGCTTGTTCATGTGTCATCTCAAGCATAGAGTAGAATATGCTATTATTTTCTTTGTTCATATTCTTTCTGTCTGTGTCTCCCTTTCTAAAGATCTAAAGTTGAGGGAAAGGTATTAAATGTTATATGTTGACAGAGTAAAAGTTGTTACATATATAAATTCTTGCATATATTACATATATGTATATGTATTACATATATCCATATATACACATTTTTGCATAAGAAGAAATCACCCACATGCCAGCAACTTCCTTTAACCCCAGTTCATTCATAAGAATGAGGATTTCAGAACTGGCAAAACAGCACAGACTATGCCAGAAAGAGATGAGGCATTCATATTGCAGACTCTGAGGGATTCACTCATCTTCATGTCATAGTCACTAACAGCCTGGATTTGCACGCTACTATATCTGGTTAATTAAATGAAGTGTTCACTTTAGAAAGATGCTGTTCTGTCAGAGAGATGGTTACTCAGAATGACTACTCAGCACAATTTAAACCGTTAGGAAGAAATTTCAGCATCTTGCGGTTGACATCCCTAGACTACCATATTTCTAATTTCTTGCTTGACATATGTGTTGTATCAGGAGTACTGCTAGTATACAGGAGAGGACTCTAGCGACAAATTACTGCCAATTACTGGCAAAACCTGTTTCTGTTTACAGAATAAGAGCAGCATTAAGGGCCAGGTGATGGTAATACACAACTTTAATCCCAGTATTTGGGAGGCAGAGGCAGGCAGGTCTCTGAATTTGAGGCCAACCTGGTCTACAGAGATAGTTTTACTGTCTTGATAAAACCAAAAGAAGTACCATTAAAATCACCAGTATTAGCTTAGCTGGGCATGATGATACACACTATTAATCTCAGCGTTTGAGAAGTAGAGGCAGGTAGATCTCGGTGAGTTCTAGTCTAGTCTGGTTTACAAATCAAGTTCTAAGACAGGGTTATAATGTGAGACTTCGTCTCAAAGAAACCAACAAAACCAAAACCAAAATGGGACTATCAGTGTTTATGTTTGAGTATCTTGAAGCATCTCTCTCTCTCTCTCTCTCTCTCTCTCTCTCTCTCTCTCTCTCTCTCTCTCTCTGTGTGTGTGTGTGTGTCTGTCTGTCTCTCTAGCGATTGACATATAGAATTGAAAGACTCACTAAAAATTGACAGTTGGCATTATTTAATTTAGCCCAGGCAGAAGGTTTTGTCTAATTGAGAGCTTCTAAGCAGTCTGACTTCCCCTCCCAGTGAAACACAATCCCACTGTTGAGGAATCTCCCTGCCTCACATACATTCATAGAGAGAAAGGGCAGTGGGATTCCCATAATAGTCAAATGCCAGTAGTTGCCATGAACTTTAGAAAGAAAAGAGAAAAAAGAAATAAATTGTAAAAATGTGAAGATTAATTGGGCACTTCTGAAGAGTTTCAGGGCCAGGAATGATGGAACCAGCCTTCCGATGGCATTATTTCCCATGGCTACTTGGATCCTGAGGAGCAGTGTGAAAGCTGATGGGCAAACATCAACTTCTTTCTTGGGTATACTATTGGGTTCAGCTTGAGTACCAGTAAATTGAAATTCATTATTACTACCCAACCCTAAATGACTGCTTGGATATTATCCTGTCTGTTCACTACATCCTAGATTGTGTGAAAAGTAGAGACTCAGTAGTTATTAAAGTGGAATCCATTCTTTGAAACTTTAGGAAATTGGGCCATGTCAAAGGAAATTCTTAAGCTTAAAATAGTATCACATTTAAGGGCCCCCACAATTTGCAGGTACTGTTCACCCAACCTTTTGTGGTTTCAGAACTTGCTATAAAAAAGCAAAGCAAAACAAACAAAGGAAGAGCACGCATGCATGCACACACACACAACACACACAACACACAACACACAACACACACACACACACACACACACACACACCATTGTTGTTATGGGACTGGAGAGTGAAAAAGAGTGAGCTATCCAGCTATAACATACATTTCATGAATGTCATTCTCCTCCTTTGCACAATGGGGATGGAAGTGTGCATAGAAAGTTGTTGTGGTTTGCCCTGAAGTTATCTGTATTTTGATGCTAATTCCAAGGCCCCAAGGATAGCTGCCTAGTCATGTACTCAGGACTCAGGTGACTTCACCAGAACCTTTTCCCCACTGAATTTGTAAAGCACAGGTGAGGGGTAGGTACAGGATAGGAGGAGGCCTATCATTGGAGGAGAAGGAAGGATGGGCAGGAGAGAAGTTTGAAGGAAAAGGAGGAGACTAGGACAGAGAGGAAGAGACAGGACAGAGACAAGACGAGGGGAGGGTGAGAAGCCATGGCAGGTGATGTTAAGATTCTGTTCTGTGTATTTACAGGTTGTTATCAATGTTCCTAAGGGATGGATGGTACTGGGCTTTGTATGTTTAAGTGGGCAATTACATCTTATCAATTGGGCCAAAGTTCATTGTGTTGTGTGTTATTTTATGTGAGGGTTTGAGTGTAAGAAAGTGTGTGGCAACAAGAGACACTGTGCCACCGCAGAGTTGGGATGTGTTTCCACCAAGATATCAACTAGATATCTTGGGGCACTAAGGTGCCAGACCTAGCAGAGTAAAGAACCACAATACTCTTTTTATTTTTATATTTTTACAACAACAGAAAGTCACTGCAAAGACAAGGTGAAAAGGTATGAGTGAAGTACACAGCACAAGGTTTGTCACACTCAGTGGCTGAATAAATGGCAGATGCTGTGAAATCCATCAGGAAAATGTAAAGTCTTGGCACTTTGCCATTCTGGAAACAATATAAATTTATCCAGCACCGCAGGCTAGAGGAACACATGGAAATCACACACAGACATGGCCTCCACACTGTAGAAGCAAATCACAAAAACATAACTGCTTCCTCCCATTAAAAAGACAATGCCCAAGGCATTGATAAGCAACTGTCTGTTTGAGATATGAGATATTGATTCACTTTATTCAGTTTTAGTTTTTCCATCTATAAAATTAACATTTAGATTGTGTGGTTCCTGTGCTTTTTCCCCATCCACATGTTTAAAGTGCCAGGACACTATTTACTTATATTGCCATTTTAGTAAGAGTTGAAGACATTAAACATTGATGTTCAGCTAAGAATACTATTATAGTCATGTGTGTTGCACAGAATGCTTGGTAAGATGCATAAAATTCAAGAGTATTTTTTTATTCTTACACTTAAAAATTCTATCGTCCCTTGAGGAATAACAAAAGCTTCCACTTAATGCAGTCCATATTTATGAGGCTTGCCTTCTCTCCTCAATACTCTTGTACACATTTGTAATACATTTCAGATATAGCTCTATATATTTCCATCTCTTTCTCTATCTATCTATCTATCTATCTATCTATCTATCTATCTATCTCCTCCCCCAACCCTTGTCGTGTATTCTACAAAAAGACCTTTAACTTCAACAATCGACTTGATTAGAAAACAGTTATTTTTAAGAAGCCCATGAAAAGCCACACTTGTCTTGCCCCCCTAATAAGGACCTTTACCTTTAATGAGGTATAGTGAGTGTCTCTTGTAAATACTATGTGACACAGGGCTTCAGCTACCCCTTATACATTAGTATTGTCTAACTTTTATATATTCCAATTCTTAAGAGAGATTTCTAATGAAAACAATATTCAAATGAAACAAATATATTTTTAAAATTTTGTTTATTTTTGATGTATGAGTACACTGTTGCTGACAAACCAAAATAGGGCTTCAGATTTCATTACAGATGGCTGTGAGCTACCATGTGGTTGCTGAAAACTGAACTGAGGACCTCTGGAAGAGAAGCCAGTGCTTTTAACCACTGAGCCATCTCTCCAGCCCAAGTATTCTTTATTCAGTGCTGGATATCACACCCAGGGCCTGTGTTCTAGTCAATGACCTGTACTGTCAGCTTGATATTTCCTCCTCCCTCTCTGTCTCTCTGTCTCTGTCCCCCCTTTCTCTCTCTCTCTGTGTGTGTGCATGTATATGTGTTCATGTGTGTCTATACATGCATGCATGTGGAGCCCAGAAGTCCTCCTAGGGTATCCTCCTTAATCGCTCCTCTATCTTACTTTTTAAGACAAGCTTCCTCACTGAACCTGCAGAAAATCAATTTGGCTAGATAGGTTAGTCAGTAAACCCCAGGAGGGTGTAGAAAGGATGAAGGTGTTAAGCTGGAGCACAAGAAGGAGGTTGAGTGGGGTCATTTGGAGGGAATCCAAAAGCAGGGGAGGGGGTTGGGCTGACTCACAGAGGGTGCAGCTGTTATTTGAGGCTAAAAACTCCAACCAGCAGTGATAGCAGAAGAAGGATATAAAAAGATTAGATGACAAAAGATGGGAGATGATAGTTGAGTCAGAGGAACAATAAAACAGGTGAAATCCAGAGGCGGACATCAGGTTGCCTTTACAGAATTACCCGGAGTGCAGCTGCAGATGGGAGTTGAAGAGATAAGAAAGCCATGAACACAGGAGCAGGCCACGCAGCTGCAAATGAGATTTCAGGCTGAAGCCGGAAACAGACTATGTGTTTTGTAGAATAGCTTCCCACGGAAGGCCTGGAGAGCTAATATCAATCTCACCATCCTAACCAGTCTCTTTAGAGCAGAAGAGTGGGCAGAGGATTGTCATTGACACTCAAATCCAGTCAGTCATTTCCAAGGCATAATGTTACATGTTCCAAAGGAGAAGGAGTTAGAGGTCAACTTAATATTAAGGCATGGGGTCTGATCCATAAAATAAATGTTAAGTATTAGTTCCATCTCAAAGATTCCAAGTTAAACAACCACTACAGCTATGAACTGGACAAATGCGAAGAGTGATTTTTTTCCTTTACGAAACATGAATATCTATCTTACAAATATTAATTCCAGACTCCCCCAGAAGTGATTAAGGTGATCCATGGCTCCAACAACAATATAATACATTTTTTAACATATATTAAATTGGGACAGACTTGCTTGGGTGAGTCATCATGGCCATAAAAACAAAAGCGTCATTCAAGTAGGACAACTGTCTTATTTTATAGAACATGTCTGTCATTGGAATATTGAGGATTAAAATAAGAAGGGCTAAGATCCTGCTATTGAAAACATAGAAGAGTGAGAATAAAGTCATTGCATGTGTGTGTGTATGTGTGGTGTGTGTGTGTGTGTGTGTGTGTGTGTGTGTGTGTGTGAGAGAGAGAGAGAGAGAGAGAGAGAGAGAGAGAGAGAGAGAGAGAGAGAGTATGTGTGTGCAGGTATGAGCAGAGGCCATATGACACCTTCAGGTGCTGTATTCCATTTTTTTGGGACAGGTTCTTTCGCTGGCAAGGATCTTGCTAAGTAAGTTTGACTCCCTGACTATGGGATCCCTAAGAGTCCATCCGTCTCTGCCTCTCCAGTGCTGGGATTGCAGTGCATGGTACAAATGTTGGGTGTCAGACCCTAGAACAAACAGCTGAGGTGCGTATGTAGGAACCTAGTAGGGTGACTCTCTAGGTAATGTGTAAGTCTGTCATTTTAATTGATACATATTCTGTTTAGATTATCATATATCCTTCTCAGGTCTCTGAAGGGTTTGAAGATTGGACTAGTAAAGAAGTCACTTTTCACTATTCCTTTCAACAACATGTAGGGTTTTTTTTTAACTATAGGAAAGCATCATACCCATTGAACTGTCTCATCAACCCCCATAGATTTATTTTTGATCCCTAAAATGGTAGGTTAATCTGAGACCAAACATCATGGTTTATCAGTGGTGCCAAGCAACTTCCAGAGTTGTATTTTGAAAAAGACCTTTGAGTTTCAAGTTTCATTAACCTAATAGAGCAAGACTTCTGTAAGGTGCAGTTTGATCAGCAGCCAAGAGTGGAATGAGGTTTCCACATAGGATAGCCCTTGCAAAGAATCCCCTGTGTTCTAGGAGGGTTTTTTTTTTTTTTATTAACTTGAGTATTTCTTATATACATTTCGAGTGTTATTCCCTTTCCCGGTTTCTGGGCAAAGATCCCCCTCCCTCTAGGAGGGTTTACTAGCAAGTCTGGAGTGCAGAACAGTAAGGCAATGTAGAAAGGGGAGTGTCATTTGGTTCACTCAGTTTTAACATTTGCGCTCAGTTATTTGGATAATTTTTAGAAGCTATCTCTGAAAATGCCATTCAGACAAGCCAGTCAATGCACCTCCAACCCGTCTGGCGACTGAGACAAGCAGCATGTATTTCTCAGTGAAAACATCATGCATAAACACGGACTTGCCTGGACTGTGTTCATAGACTCAAAAATAAAAGGAAATGGCTTTCAAAGCAGTGTTCCTTTGAACCGAGGTGGTTAGCACTCTGGTGAACTGATGAACATTTCAGGGTTTAGCAAAGTTGAAAATCCTTTAAACAGTCTCTTTTACCCGAATGTGGTAGTAGGTTGGCTCGGGCTTACTCTGACCTATAGGGAACAGAGGAAAATGTGTGGCGGTCACTGTGATCAAGCCGAATAGTACTTGTCTAATTTGGGGAATAACCTGCCCAGGTGGAATTGTTCTTGCTTAAGGTGGAATAGCTCCCGTTTAAGGAAGAGAAACGCCTGCCTATGGCGGCTAGAGCAGCTTCAAACGAGGTGTCTCATGAGGTGTCCCAGAGGCTGGCTGTTCTATAATCAAAGACATGCTTCATTTCGTCTCTTCTCAGATGGTTCTCCTTGTGAGGGATCCTGAAATTAGACCACCCAGTAAGTGCCTCAGCTGACACTTCCTGAGTTAGAGGGCTGCAATGAGTGGTACTCCCAGCTCATTCTTTCAACAGAGATTCAGAGAAACTGTGTGACCTTGATTATCTTGATGGTGGAGGGGAGCCGTCAAGTGAACGTCTGTAACTCTATAAGGAACTATGAGCTGGAAAAATGACAGTCTTCCTGTGGAGGTATATGTGCTGACTATTATTATTGCTATATTAGTAATATTGCTATATTACTATTATTATATTGCTGCTGCTGCTGCTGCTGCTGTTGTTGTTGTCTAATAGACACAAGCTAGGGTCATTGGAGATGAGGGATCCTCACCTGAGAAAATGCCTCCATAAGATTAGGCTGCAGACAAGCTTGTAGGACATTTTAAAAATTGGCGATTGATGTGGGAGGGGCCAGCTTATTGTGGGTGGGGCCATCCCTGGACTGGTGTTCTGGGTTCCATAAGAAAGCAGGCTGAGCAAGCCAATAAGCAGCCCCTCCATAGCCTCTGCTTCAGCTCCTGCTTCCAGGAGTCTGCCCTGTTTCTGCCCTCACTGCTTTTGTTCTCTGTTTCACCACAAGAGTAACTAAGGCAAGTGTCCTTCCACAGGAAGCTGCCTCTTGGCTCCTGTTGGTGGGAGTCTGAGATTCCGGGTTAAGATTAATTATGGCTCATTGTCTGGAGACACGGTTTTCCTGCTGGCAGTTTATATCACTTTACAGTGAGAGATAGAGTTTCCACTCTTCTTTTTTGTTAAGCATTACTTCATACCAATAATTTCAAGTCTTTGTTCATCTGATGGATGAATATTACTGTTTGCTGTTGCTTTGGATTCTAGACCTGCTCCCCTTTTCTCTATTTATCTATGGGGATTAAATGTAATTATTATTATGTTTTTACACATTTTAATTGAAATACGATTACCTCGCTCTCCCATGTCCCTCTTTCTCCTCAGCCTCTATTTTTAAAGTATCTATTAAGAGTTCATTTTTCAGTGACTTTCCTATCTGAATTGCCATCATTCTAAACAAGTTCCTACAAGCAGTGTGTCTTTTTTCTTTCAGAGCTGGCTTTCTGGTTGCTAATTGTGGAGAGACCCTGGCCTTTGCTTCTGTTTCTTTTCATGCTAGGAGATAAGGTGACATGAGGGATGTCATTGTCCCTGACGATCTGGTGCTGGCTTTGGTCTCTGCAGTTACTGGGTTTGCTCATATTTCCTCTTGTGGTGCACACATGACCTTGAAAAGCATAACTACTTGGGTCTGCCTTTTCTGATTTCTTCCTTTTGTTTTCCATCTCTTTTTAATCCATCTTCCATGGTTTTAATACTAATGATAGGGCTGGGTGGTGGTGGGTCCCAACAAAAAATACACTTCACAACAGGTCTCATGTTAGCTTTACTGGGGATGGAGATACAGAGGCAGCCTCTGGGAGAGAAGAAGCGAAAGTAGGGAAGGGAGACCATGACTTTAAAAAAAAAACAGATCAAAAAGTACAGTTATTTAGAAAAGTAGATTCAACACCCCAAATGCAAAAACAAGTCGGACTGAGTTTGGATTTCCTGATAGCCTACTCCTAACTCTAAGGAAGAAGTAAGGTACCATCCACTCACATGCCCAGGTATCTGATCTAGGCTGGGAAAACAAACTCAGAATAGTCCCAAGTCAATGTGGGAAGCCATGGTAGAGAAACCTAAGGTTTCTCAGAAATAGTTTTAAGTGGGAAACCTTTAATCCTACCTGGTTTGTGCTTTTCTGTGAGTTTCTCAGCATGAGTCCAAACCTCTTACAAAGCACCTGTATTAGTCAGGGTTCTCTAGAGTCACAGAACTTATGGGTAGTCTCTGTATACTAAGAGAATTTGGTGATGACTTGCTGTCTGTAGCCCAACTCCCCAACGATGGTCAGCAGCAGCTGTGAAAGGAAGTCCAAGGATCTAGCAGTGGCTCAGTCCCACAAGAAAGGCAGGCAAGAGAGTGTCTTCCTTCTTCCAACGTCCTTGCATAGGTCTCCAGCAGAAGGTGTGGCTCAGAGTAAAGTTGTGTACAACCACGCCTGGATCTCTTGCTTTGTCCCAGATGACCTTGAACTCAGAGATCTCCTTGCCTAGACTCCTGGGATTCATAGCCACTTTGCCTCAAGATCACCATGCCAAGATCCAGGTCAGAAACTTGTATCTCCTAGCCTCAAGATCAGGATCACAGGTGAGCCTTCCAATTCTGGATTGTAGCTCATTCCAGATATAGTCATGTTGACAACCAGGAATAGCCACTACAGCACCATCAAACACAAGTTATGGCTGCAAATCTGGAAAGCTCTATACAAGAACTATGTAAATAATGGCTCAAGAGAACTGAGGCCAGATCCCCTGTGTCCCACAGTTGGAAAAAGTAGTTGAAGCCTAGTTGGTTTTCCTCTTCTTGGCAGATGGTCTCTCAAATACATCTCCCACCCCTGCTGCCTTTTGTTTAAAGAATTTTGTGTTCTGGACACTGTCTTGGCTCCAAGCAGAGTCAAAGGAAGTGGTCTCTTGATCTACAAGGTGGGTGTACTTGGTGCGACCAGATCATCCAAAATTCCTGATCTGCATGACTTTTGGAAGAATGGTTTTGTTGAAATGGTCCTCAAGAGCAGGTGGACTAAAATCTCTCTTGTAGACTTCTTCATCCTCATCCGTGAAGAAGGCACCTCGGTGGTAATACTTTTGTGAAAACTTGTACTTGTCATTAACAGCTTTGTTGATAATGACTTTGCCATTTGCTTGAACTTCAGCCCGCCTTTCTTCCTCAGTCAGGTTTCAGTCAATTTCTGCTTTCTCCTTTTCAAGCGCTCCTTAGTGTTCTCTGTTCTGCTTGATTCTTTTGAGCTCTCGGACTTTCCATGCGTCATAATTTTTATCATCGGTATTGAGTGCATCCAGGGCAGCAAGGGTTCTCCTCTAGCTCTTTCTTGGTCTCTTCTTCTACAACCGTGAGTGTGTACTTGTGCCTCTCCTCAGCCATGAGTTTTGCTTCCTGTTCTAGTTCTTTGTTTCAATGGTTCAGCTTCTCGTTCTTGAACTGTCACCCGAATCTCCTTTCGAATGAAGACAGGCTTAAGTCGAGGCACCATTTCGTCTTCACTGTCTGTGTACTTCTCAGACTCAGACTCTGACTCGGACTCCTCCCCAGCGCACCCTTCATCTTCCGCCTCCATGACCTCCATCTCTTCATTTTTCCTCTCCTGTGCTTGCTGCCGCATCATGCCATGGCGCCGCTCTATTTCTTCATCGTCAATTTCTTCCTCCTCTTCCTCATTGCAATCTTCTCGTTCCACAGGCCACTTATGAGTCACTTTCTCCTACTACTTCAGGTCCCACAATTTTTCTGTGTCGAACCACTCTCTCTTCCACATCTTCACTAATGCGGTTCTATAAACGCCAAAGCCGGGGTGGGGGTTGGGGTGGGTCACTGGATGAATCCTCTTCCTGTTCCTCAGGGTCTGCTTCTTGTTCCTTAGCTTTTTAAATGAACTGAAATTCTTCATCCTCTTCATCTGAGGACTCCATAGGGGCATAATCTTGTCTCTTTCCGCACACATAAGGTTTCACTTTTTCCACTGAAATCTCACCTTTCTAATTGCGAACTGGGATGACCTCGGATGTAGACTTCATGTGTGGCTGCTTCATGAGTGCGCTTGGGACCCACATGGTGAGGGCTGCTGTGGAAACTCCCCAAAGTGGACTGAATCCCAACAACAAACAGCAAGAAACAGAATATCCCCTCTTTTATTGGGGCTGTGGCACATGCGCAAAGGGGGCTTTCAATGCATCAACGATGTCATTCTTGGACAACTAGAGATGAGTTGCTGGGTCCCTCAAAAGCTGGCTGTAAAGATGCCTGATAGCTGTAGAGTCACTTTTAGCTGCCCATGGATGTGCCTGATTGTTAACAACTAATATCCTCAAAAAGAGCAGAATTTTTCTGTGTTCTTTCAGAATGTCCAACAGGGAGAGGTAGGTGTAGTGGTTGTTGGGAAGGGATCCTAAACCACTGGTTTTCCAAACCTTGACTTTGTAATATATATTCTACTTGGGTAAGTACAAATTTTACAGTCTCAACTCCATTCAGTGGGTGGATGGGTAGGGGAACACCCTCATAGAAGCTGGGGGAAGGGGGTGGGATATGGGGTTTTTGGAGGGCAAACCGGGAAGGGGGATAACATTTGAAATGTAAATAAATAAAACAATCAATAAAACATTTAAAAAAGAGAATAAATAGTGCAGCTTAGCTGGAGTCTGGCAGAGGTCTCTTGAAATACCACATTCAGTTGGAGTGGTGGAGGGGCTAGGGTATTCTCAGCATGGGAACCCGCTGTCCATGGTCAATTGTTTCCCCCAAGCCCTACAATTAAAGTTCATGTTCAAGCAATAGGTAAGAATTAGGAAATAGGTTCCAAAGAGTATTTTTTTTGAGACTGAAATAGTTTTACTTCATCAAGTTAACTTACAAAAGTGATTTCTCCTCATTTCAATGATTTACATTTTCTAATACCCAGGGTCTTGTTTAGTAGATCACTCTAGAGACTCATAGGCATTCATCATTCAATGCTTAAATAATGGATATGAGATGTCATAGGATACCTAGAATGCAGAATAACTGCTAACCATGGTGTTTTATGATAAAACGCAGAAGTCTCACAATGGAACAACTGTTCTAATAGTTTGACCAACCCAAAGTTTAAACTTGGCATGCATTTTAAAGGGCTTTTGCTTCTGTTTGAGCACAGTGCTTTCTTGTTTTAGCAATTATTTGGGAAGTCTGACTCATTTATATTAAATTTAGCCTTAACCTGTTTCGTTGCTACATCATTAAAGAAGCATTTGGAATTATGTAAGCCCTGATAAATTTTGAATCCTGTAATTTGAGGAGAAATACAACTGAGCTGTGCCTTAAACAGAAACGGGCTCTGTTTGCGTTCATAGGCAATTTACAAGAAGCAGGAAATACTGTGCATTTATCTGCTTGCCTGGGTTTTGTCATGTTGGTAAACTCGAGGTAAGTAACAGCTGTCAAAGATAAGCAGCATTAATACTAGAAGATTAGCACGCTGTGTTTTAGCACATGTGCGTGTACTCACTGTTAGACAAGTTGGTAAATTATAAATTGCACACACTGTGTCATAGAACTCAGGTTGGTATGATGGCGGCATTTGGCCTTTGCATTGAGCTCAATGCAAAGAGGACAGTGGAAATAAATAGACCTGGGTATTCATAAGCCAGGATAAATGTGACGTGACTTCAAAAAGAAGAGGACATCTCATCAATTTAGGAACTTAACTGATGGCTTTTGGAGAACTTATGACATGCCAACTACTGTTTTAGCAACTGAGAATGCAGACAAAAGTCTCTTCAATAGGAAATCCTTTTAATGTAATACACTATTTAATTTAATATAATATACTATTTGCTACTACCAAATAGAAAACTGTTTTGTGTCTTATTCTCACAAGCACATTTTCTTGAAAGTTGTTTCTTCTTACTAGGTGGAATCAACAACTTTCGACATCCTGCTGACTTGATAGATAGAGAAACCAAAGTACAGTCCCAGGGGGATCTGCTCATCCCCTGGAGCGCTTTATAGCTGAGGTAGGATCAGTGTTTAGATATTCTTGGTGTCCAGTACGTACTGACCGCACTGAAAGAGATGATCTTTTCTTTCCTGTTTTCTATTTATTCTGGTTTTCATAGTATTTCACCTACCTTGGGACTCAAAAGGTTCATACCAAGAACTGGGAATCCACTCAAAAAATGTCACTAGTAAGGAAAGCTATGATTCTGTCACTAGATTTGTAGAATAATAAGATTAAGGTGAAACTAATTAGGGTATTTTGAGAACGAAGCACTACTATGTGTGTTCACAAAAATATTATTTGATATAATATATCTTACTACATACATGTTAACTCTTAACGTTGCTATTTATTTTATAGTCTCTATACCTCTTTTTTATGCCATTTCCTCAGTTTCTAGCACTCACTTCCTCTCTTAGGGTTGCTACTGCTTCAGAGAGACATTGTGACCAAGGCAACTCTTACAAAGGAAAGCATTTAATTGAGACTTGAGGTTTATCCATTGTCATTGTGTCAGGGAGCATGGTGGCATGCAGGCAGGCATGGTGCTGGAGAAATAGCTGAGAGTTCTACATCTTAATCTGGAGGCAGCAGGAAGAAAGGGAGACACTGGGTCTGGTCTATGCATTTGAAATCTCAATGCCCATCCCCAGAGATACCCTTCCTCCAACAAGGCCACACATCCTAATAGTGCCACTTCCTAGTGACCAAGGATTCAAATATATGAGCCTATGGGGGCCATGCCTACTCAAGCCATTACACTCATTTTTTAAATGACTTGCGATTGACATAGTGACTATCGGGAATATTAAATTTGAGGAAGATGTCAGTGGTAGTGGTGATTTTTTACTGTAGAATGTAGAGGCTGCACTTCAGAGTCTAGCTGTCTGGGTACCAACCTGTGGTTATACAACTTGAGGCTTTCTGCACATCTGAATTCTGAATAATCAACATGTGGCAGCTTTTCTATGAAATAAAAAAATATCAAGGGTTTATTTTCACTGTAAAAAAATATGTGGATTGACTTCTTGGAAATTTGCCTTCTCTATCCCTTTGAAATATACTCCTAGTCTTTGGCAGGCTGGTGTTTTATGTGGCCAAAAGGGATCCTAACTGACCTCTGGTGTCAAAAAGACTCAACCACCTACTTCCTGTGGAATAAAGATGACAGCCCTGTGCTTTACTGAGACAAGAGACATGAGCGAGACCTCTCTGGCGATCTGCAGACAGAGTGTGTTTTAAAAAAAGCTTGAATGCCATTTGTAGGAAAGAAATTCTGTATGACAGAAGGAAAGGAGCTGCATTCCCCAAGGGGCATTTACCTTCTTACCCCACAGCTTTTGGCAACTGTCTTATTATTTTAGAATAACTTGGCTCTTTTTGTTTTCCCTAAGAATTATTTTGCACATAGAACTGTGTGCTTGTATAAAGATCCATAACTCTGTATTTTATCATTACCTTTAGGAAAGGTTTTCAAACTTTTTGTTAAATTTCAAAACATTAAATCATGTCTTACAAACATGTTTTATAAAGTGTTCATATTGCCGATAGTTCCTGAAGTAATATGGGTAGCAGTTTACATAAAATAATGATTTAGCAAAGGAGAAAAACATTGGGTAAGAAACCTGTAGCATCTTGTTAAGCCTGTGCATGACCGGTGTTACATTGTTACAGTATTACATTGGGGAGAGATTCAAAGGGTGAGCTAGTATGCTCAAGCCTGAAGGATAAAGGTAAGGAGAGCCCTCCAGATGTGGCAAGTTAACACATTCCAAACGAAGTGATGATTTATGTAGGAAAGTCGAGAAGTATTTTATATGCTCTTATTTTAGAGAATTACAACCTTCTTCTCTGTTAAAATCTTAGAATAATTCTTCAGGAAAATATGTCAGACGTATTAACTGTCTACTTCTCCTTCCTTCTCCTTCTCTTTCTCCTCCTCCTCCACCTCCTCCTCTTTTTTTTTTCAAGACGGTTTCTCTGTGTAGCTTTGGCCATCCTGGAATTCACTCTATAAGACCAGGCTAGCCTTGAACTCAGTGATCTTTCTGTCTCTGTTTTGAGGGTGCTGCAATTAAAGACATGCACCAGAAAACCCAACTCAGACAACTCTGTTTGCTGTGTGTGTGTGTTTGTGTGTGTGTGCGTGTGTGCCTGTGTGCCTGTGCATGTGCATGCATACGTGCATGTGTGTATGTATGTATTTTTAAGAAACAAAGAGTTAGATGGTAGGATTTTCTTTTTTTAAAACAATATGCAGAGGCAAAAAGATCAACACAGAGTCATTTGTGGGTCTCCTGGTTTGCTAGGATATGGGAATCTCATGTTATTTAAAGTAGGTATTTTAAAAGAATAAATATTACCAGTCTACTTGGTGGTAAGAGGTTTGTACACTGTAAATATTTTATGACATTTTTGTTTGCTGAATACCAAACAACTAGTATTCACCATTTAACATTTGATAATATCTAACACATCAAGCCTATAAATATTAGATGTATTTCAAATTTCCCTCTGAATTTAGATTAATTATCATAATTTGAATTGATAAATCAAAGAAATAAAAAAAAACTTAGGATCAGGAAGTTGTGTAATTAGAAGGAACCAATCACAATAAAATCAGACTCCAAGACCCAAGCAACAAAACCCAGCAAGGCCCTTCCCACCCTGTTACAGTAAAGAGGCATGGGAAAGGCATGGGAAGAAACACAGAGTATGTCCTGGGAAAGCACCACCAACTTAGGAGACCTAGTTATATGTTTCTGGTTCATTTTAAGATATGTTAGAAATACAATCCATGCCAGAAACAGCATAAACTTGATTGAACATCATGGAACACACATGTCCATATAAAAGCGAGACAAGAGACCTGAAGAGAGGTGCCCAAGTTCACGTGACTGACAGATGGTAGCATGGTTACTAGGTTTCCTTTATCATGTCCCAATTCACTCTGTGTTGCTGTCCCATGAGTCATATGGTTTCAGTGTGGTCAGCGTCTTCTGGGTGGTAAGTCAAGTGTTTTGTTTTTTTTTTAAAAACACAGCTTCCAAACTAAATGAAGGAGGTAATTAACGTATTGGAGACAGCATCACTGCCCCCCTCCCCGCAGTGTGACTATCAACAGGTGTGCTCTCTCTCGGCCTTATTTTGGAGAGACTGCTACAATGAGCAAGACTTGCTTAAAATGAGCAAGTCATGTAGGTTTAAGTTTATCTAAAATGCAATAGTCCCAGGACATGGAGAATACTTTCAGAAGGACTCTTTTTCATTCATTTTCTTAAGCAGCATAGTTTTAAACAACCGGAACCTATTTATTACGTTGCAGTCTACCTCATGTTCTTTTTCTTTGCCAACCAAGAATGGACCTTTCCAAGAAGTCTGAACACATCATCTTATTTGGACATATAGGATGGCAGCTGCTGGGGGAACCAACTTGGCCCTTTTGTCTCCTCCTGGGTTTAAAAGCTTTACAGTGTAGCAAACCCTGACTGGAGCTCTGGCTGCCTCCCAGGACACCATTGTTTATAGTTTGTTCTTTAACATAACAGTCTGGTCTGCAATTATGGAGGCAGTTGAACCTGATTAAGAGCTCAAGTGTGCCTCATCTCTCAGGAAGATCACGGACCTGTGAACAGGAACAGCTGACACAGGGAAGAAAGAGGAATGTTTATTGACTTGAAAACACAGTCAGCAAATGCTGCAGAGTTCAGGAAACTAAAAACTGGCTGCACATCTCTGATGGTTTGGGTTTTATGCCACGGCATCCTGTATGAAGACAGACTTCCCTTTAGCAGAGATGTGAGAAACCGGACATGGGCTTCTGTGACTTCCCACCTTGCCTTTATCAGACCGAATCTGAAAAATAAAACAACAGGAAGCTTTGCTGGACGGTTCAGTTGGCTGGGGCTACCCAGCAAGCAGCGACCTGCAAATGTTATAAAAGAAAGCCCTGAGCCTGGCCATTCCCTTGAGTCTTTGGGTCCAGAGAAATGCTAGGACGGTTGCCTTTGGGAAGCAAAGCCTTCGCTTTCAGTTTTGCCCTGTTTTTCTCTGAACAGAGGTAACAGTGGGGCACCATGCTGTCACTGCGTGGTGCGAGCACATCGACATATCTCTGGGTACAGGTTGAAGACCAAGTGAGCCTTGTTCAGTTGCTCTTTGTTGCTTCTTTCCTTCATGCGGTGTTTTCAGGTGTAGGTTGATCTCAATGGAACAACCAATCCTAAGCCAATTTATTCATCAATGCAAGCACTCCTTACTGAACGCTTGGCAATGCGCCAGTCTCTCGAGACCGTGAACACTATATTGTCACCTAGAGCAGTTAGATGAAACCGTACCATGGTCTCTAAGGTAGCTTTTCTCAACAGCCTCCATAAGGGGAGTACATTGTGCAGAAAGGGATGGGACAGACTGTTTTCACAATTCATTCTAGGAAATTGAGTGGAGGTGGTACCGTGTGGTACAGAGAAGGTAACTTGATTCATTACACATCATGGGTACCTCGGGTCATCACTACTTAGCTGACTGACAGGACATTTTAAAAAGGGATAAAATTTTTTAAAATTCTTTAATCCTTTTTTACAGTCCAGTCTTCATCCCCCTCCTTCAGCCTTACAAAAATGATTGTGTTACTCACAATTTTTTTAAAGATTTATTTATTTATTTTATGCATGTGAGTGCACTGTAGCTGTCTTCAGACACACCAGAAGTGGGCATCAGATCTCATGACAGATGGTTGTGAGCCACCACGTGGTTGCTGGGAATTGAACTCAGGGCCTCTGGAAGAGCAGTCAGTGCTCTTAACTGCCGAGATATCTCTCTAGCGCCCACAGTCGTATTTTTCCCTCTAGCTCCTCCATTTATTTCCTTGCAAGCCTGCTGTGTATTCTTGGGCCAGAGAGTAGCACTGTTGAGAGGTGTAGCCTTGTGAGCGTGGGCTTTAATACCCTCATCCTGGCTGCCTGGGGTGAGAGTCTTCCACTAGCAGCCTTCAGATGAAGATGTAGAACTCTCAGCTTCTCCTGCACCATGCCGCCCGGATGCTGCCATGCTCCTGCCTTGATGAAAATGGATTGAACTTCTGAACCTGTAAGCCAGCCCCAATTAGATGTTGTTTTTATAAGAGTTGCCTTGGTCATGGTGCCTGTTCACAACAGTAAAACCCTAACTAAAGCATAAGCCCTGTGCCCCAAACATCACATGTATTTACCAGCCAGGTCACTTACACTTCCATCTCAAAGAAACAACAAGTTGGAAAATTTTATTTACTAAAAATAAAAATTTCCTTTTAATATTTTATATAGGTTGATGATGAGGACCATCCAGTTAATAAATTATAAAAGATTATTTTAAAATTATGTGCATGCATGTGTTTCTGCTTCTATATATAAATATGTGCTTGTGTGTGTTTATGTGTGAGTATGTACATATGTGTTTCTGAGTGTATGTTCATATGTGTTGCTGCTGTGTGTGAGTACGTGTATGTGTGTGCTTCTCTCCAAGTGAGTATGTGCAAGTGTGTGTATGAGCTTGTGCATGTTTGTGTTTATATGTGAATGTATGCATGTGAGTAAAACTGCTCCAAGAGATTAAGGGAAAATTTACTCCAACTCTATACAATTGGTTCCAGGTGTCAGGAGCAATGGATTCTCCCTAGCTGATACTATAATACCAGCATCACCTTAATTCTAAAACCAGCAAAAGGCATTACAAGAAAAGAAGTGGAGACTCTCATTTCTTAGGATACAGAGGAAGAATCCCTTTTGAAATATTAGAAGAACCAAATAAAAATAAAAATTCAGACACCACAGTGAAAGTGATTCACTCTAGGTATGTATGACTGGTTCACTTTTCAAAAGCAATAGTTTGGACCAGCAAAAGCTGTCAGTAAAGGCACCTGTTGCTCAGCCTGATAACCTGACTTTGATTCTTTAGACACAAGTGATGTAAGAACAAAGTCCTAAAAGTGAACATCTGATCTTATGCAAGTGCCATGACATTTGCACTTTCCCATAGAATGAATAAATAAATAAATAAATAAATAAATAAATGCATTTTAAAATCAGTTCATTAAGCTCTTTACATAGACAAGCTACACGAATAGAAACAAGAGGTGATATCAACATAACACTGGGCAAAAGAAGATGGACACTTATTCATAATGACAACCCCCAGTTAACTTGGGGTACAGGCAGTCATTCTCATCTTGATAGAGAATATCTATAAAGAATATAGTTTTAATTATATATTGCATATAATTGTATATTATATATAAATTTATTTTTATGGAATATATATAATTTTATGTATATTATATAAAATATTTAAAATCTGTGGCCTGCTGGTCTACCTGTTCTTGTGTACAACTATTTGAATGGACTATATAAAACCAAACACCAGTGAATATTGAAGAGGGTGTGGCATCAAGGAAGTCTTTATATATATGTATATATATATAAAATTATATATATGTATGTATAAAACACACACACACATACACACACATATAAAAGGTAACAAAAAATTTGTTGGGGAGATGCAAGACACACTCCACTAAGCTCAGGGATTGGTCAAAGAGATCCACATTCACAGATCCTTTTGAAAACTAAACTGAAATCCCTAGATGATGCAGTCAATCAAGCAAAGAGAGAAAGAGATATGGATGGTGAGAGACAGAAAACTTGCCAGCTCTCACATGGCACTGTGATGACACATGTAGAAAATCCGGAAGGTCAACCCCAAACCAAGTGCTTAGAAGTAATAGGGACTGAAGCAAAACTATAGGATGTATAGATAAAAGCCAAACACTTCACCTGGTCATGAGTAAATACTGCTTGGAATTATAAACATAATAGTATGTACAAGGTTCTCCTCTAGAATTAAAAACGTAGGCTTAAATCTGACAACATATGTTGAAGATTTATAAAGATCTAGTAAAAAAATCTAAGAAAAATTAAAGAATTGGAAAGAGACACAAACATAATTTAATATAAGACTCATTATGATGAGGAGAGTAGCTTTTCCTCAAGTTAATATATAACTGGTGCCCTTCCAGTCAAAATTCAGAAAATTTCCTAAATATCTACAAAATGACTCTAAAGTTTACATGAATGTCCAATAAAACTATGAGTAGTCACCATAATTGAAGAACAAAGTTGGGAAACAAGTAAAAGCTGGTTCAAAGTTTACCAGAAAAATACAGCAATTAAGATGGCGTCCTGCTAATAGAAGAGAGCTAGATCAATGGAACAGAATAGAGAGCTCCGAAACAGACCTCTAACAATTCAGTTGAGTGATTGGGACAAACTTGACAATGCAAGAGAATGTGGAAAAGAGTCTTTTCTAGAACTTTCACTGAAAAGAAAAGTCAACTGGATCATGGAATAAAAGCTTACATATAAAATACAAAACTATAACACTCTTAGACAAGAACGTCAGAGAAAGATCTGCACAGTTTTGGCCCTGGTGATGACTTTTTAGATTTGGTCGTGAAGACACAAGCCACAGAATCACTCATGGAATTCACTAAAATTAAAAATTCACCACAGTTGATACAGAAAAGCAGGTGATCGCACTTGGAGCACAAGTCTGACAACTTGGCTTTGGTCTCCAAACTCATGTTAAGGTAGGAAGAGAGAACTGGCTCCACAAAATTGTCTCCACATGTGCGCTATGGTCCATGAGTTGTGTGTATAACTCTACACACAAATTAAACATTTCTGTTTAGTCTAAGACAGTGTCAAGATAATGAAAGACAAGTCATAAGCTAAAAGGTATTGTTTGCAAGATATATATTTAATGAGGATTACTGTTCAATTACTGTATGAAGAATATGTCTTAAAATTGAATAAAGAAGTTACTGTAACACATTGAAAAGGTGAGCCAAGACCTTAAACATATCTCAACAGAGAAGATACACAGATGGGAAAGTATAAGCATATTTTCTACTTCTTATTTCATAAGAAATTGTAAATTAAGACAATAGTGCACACCTATTTGTGGAGTCCAAGCCAAGCCAGTGAGAGAGTTTTGTGGATGGGCAGTTTACTTGTTCTTTTGGCTGGAGTAGCCTGCACTTGAGCAGGGCCTAGCTGCTATGGGTTGGAGTGGTATACTGGAAAGGGGTGGCAGCTAAGGAGGGAAAGGATGGTGGTGGATTGGGTTTGTTGGAATCGAACCAAGGGAGTTCTGTGGGCTGGTGGCCTATGTGATTTTGTGCACAGCTATTTGAATGGACAAAATAAAACCAGAGAATGGTCAATGTTGAGGAGGGTGTGGCATCACAGGAAGTCTCAAGTTCTGTTGATAGGAAAATTAAACCATCAATTGCCTTGGAAGACAGTGGTAACTTATATGCAATTAAATGTACTGAAGCATATGATTTTGTAATTGAATGATCTGGTAATTACTGAAGTTGGAAATTTAACATCTTCATAAACAACTGTGTATGAAAATAGCATCTTCTCCATTTTCAAGAACAAGGAAACTGTTAGGAGTCAAGATTCCCTTTAGTTCGTGGATACATGATTGATGGTGTATTGAGATGGTAGCTTATTAATGTCACCTATCAGTACTGAGAAATGAGCTATCAACCTATGAAAAGATTTGGAAGAAATTTAATGACAATGGCTGAGTAAAAGAAGCCAACCATAAAGGCTGTGCATATTTTGAGTCCCACCACATGATTACTTAGGAAAATCTAAAACTGTGCAGAATTTAAGCACACAAGACTTTTAGGGCATCGAAACAGTACTGTGTGATCCTATAGAGATGGCTACATATAATTAATTCTATATATTCCAAACTCACAAACTCATTAGGGTAAACCCTAATGTACATTATGGTGTTTAGGTAGAAATGATGTATAATTTAATTTCCTTTTGTAATGAAATTACCATTCTTGTTGGTGGTGGTAATGCAGGGAGACAGAATAAAGGTCTTCACAGTGGGAACTGGAAGAGAGACTCATGATGAAACACATTGACTTGAGACCTCAACCAACATGAGAATAAAACTTTCAAACCACAAAAACCAAACATCTCAACTGTAGAACAACACTTTAAAAACTATTAAATTGCAGACATTACAGGATCATTTCTTTATTTCCTTCTTCCCACTTATAAAAGATATGTAGCCTTCAATTAGAGCAGCAGTGTGGCTCAGAATCTTATGGTGTTCTGCACACCTTTGAGCATGACTATAGATAGTGTAAAGTGCATATGGACCAAAGGGTAGGAAACAGTGGGCATAAAACATTTAATTTTATACTCCCACATGTTTGAATTTGAAAAGAAATCACTAGGGAATTATGCACATGTATTTACAAATTGTCCAACCTTTCAGTTCAGTCCCTTCAGATTTTCTTAAATGGGTTTCCTCTTGATACTACACTGTGAACCTCGAGATTGCATTATTTACTAGAAAAACCTGTTTCTAGTTGTGGTGTAGCTCAGCCCTAGCATGCAGCTTTAATCCCAGAGCTTTCTATTCATTATAAACAGGATTGAATAAAGTCAACCAGTTGATGGGGTAAACAGGAAAAAAGTCAGAGAGAGTAAGAGGAGTCAGGAGGATGGATAGAGAGACACACTGGAAGTAGGAGGGAGGAACATTGAGTCTGAAGGGTTTTTGAGGCAACATTGAGAAGGAGAATCTTCTTTTGGGAAGTCAACTGTGTGCTTTCTCTGCTTCTCTGAGCTAGCAGGTTTTCATCCCGGCATCACATAGCTCCTGAGTCTATTTGTAAAGTTGGATGCTTGAGATTTTGTTAAAAATGACAAGGTCACACTGTGACATTGTGTTTGGTGGAATTAAATAGAAGGAATGATACTGTAATATCTATAGTGTATGGTTCATGGAAGTTTTCCAACACTCCTAAGGAGGGGTGCTCAGACCATGTCAAGGAAGCAGAACTGTGCAGATGTCATGGAAACCTGCAGAGAATAAGACTTCGTCCTCTGTCTGCATTCATAGTCACGCAGTTAAATAAACATTGTCACCAATGAGTCTGTAGTATTATGTGTCATCAGGCTTATGGACCAGTTGAAACAGACACAATGATTTTTGTTATAGGATTATTTAAGAAATATTAATGAATATTTATTAAGCACTGTCACAGACCAGAAACCCATCTTGCTAGGTATTTCATAATGTACAAACCCAATAGAAATCCATTTCCCACTTACATTCTAGTTGGGGAGAAATAGTTAATAAACAAAGACAACAACATTATAATATATTATGAAGTAATAAATACTATAAAAGAAATGAAACATAATACAATGCTGGAAGGAAACACTGGGGAAACGTCCTTTGAGAGGTCTGCCCTTTGATATGAACGAATTTGAACTTTCTACCAGTCATGCCTGTAAAATAGCTGGGGAAGCCTTTTTATCCTCTCTAGACATCACGCGTCCTCTCACGGGTCTTGCTTCAGTAAAACATCACTGGAGTCTGCTTCAGCAAAACATGCTGAGTCTGCATCCCATGACATAACCAGAAATCCCCACTTCACACAGCCCTGGCAGTGGACTTGGTGAATAGGCGATTTTTGTTTGGCACGTTCAATAAACCATTTGCCTTCATGGTTTGTGGATTTTTTTCCTTAACGTGCAAAAGCTTATGGATGGTGGGGAAGAGAAACACAAGGCTCCCTTGTGTTTTGCTCTTTAAGAGATGAAACATAAAATTAAAGAGCAGTTATTGTATTTCCTTATTCACCCGAAACTTCCAATAAATCTTATTTTTTTTACTCAATGACAGAAGATTTGTCTCTGTAACACACTTAGATGACAAGAACCAAAGATCACAGAAAGAAGCTGAACCTATATTGAATTCTATAAAGTCTAATTAACTGTTTAGAATGCTATTAATTGTGGGGTGTTGGGATGTTACAGGTTCAGAGACAAATTATTTTGGGCTATCTTAGACTCCTTAAATAGATTACCCACCTCTGAGTGTTAACTGACATTCTGTGACTTTTAGACAAATCTTTTGGAATGTATAAACAGACCTCTAGCTCCCACCGATCCGATAGCTAAAAAAAGTTGTCAAATGGCACCTGAGGCCCATATCACAGCTTTCCTACCTTGCTGTAACCTTTCTACCTGATGTAATCACCACATCATTTTAAAATTGGTTTGATTTGTGGCTGTATTTTTTTTTACTATAAAAACATAATATAACTGTTAGCACAGTGGGACATGGAATTTGAGGTAACCGAAATCCGTGTTCCCAGGACACGGTCACTCAGATTTGACTCCAGAATAAACTATGGATTATCCTTTGGGGTGAGAGCTGTGGCTTTTAAAGTTGACAAGAAAAATATTCCTTGCATAGGAGTCCCACTGAAACGCTCAGCCAATGCTCCTCTGGGTGAATTTGGAGTCTTAATTAGAGTCTGGCTGCCATTCACCAGAGCTTCATAAAAAAACCATCAATGTTTTGGGAAAAAATTGACATTCAGTAAATGGCATTTTCTTTTGCCTTCAAAAGACCAAATATCTTAGTTATTACTGTGGATTAGCTTATAATACCACCCACCCCCTCTCTTCATAAATATCCACTCCCAGCTCCTCTGTCTTCTCTAAATGTCTCATTCACTTCCAGACTTACAGTTGGGGTAGGAAGGTAATAGACTGCAGTACTTCTATTTCTTTCAACGTTAAATAAGCGTTTAGATGGAAAAACTCTAAACTATATAAACAAGGAGGGAAAGCTGTTCTTCTCACACCATGTAATGCTCCATCTTATTACTTTTTAATTTATTTCACTGGAGAATCTCATATGAGAATACTACACAGCCGTCCCCTTTTGCCCTTTCTTTCCCCTTTCGAATTTCTCTGTGTCCCCAGATACCTCTAGAGTTCTGAAGTTAGAGGGCCTCGTGTCTCAGTACATCTGCGGCTTTCCTAAATGCTTTGTGCGCATCTTTTCTAGCCCAGCTAGGGGAGACAGATCCAAAGGCAGACAACAGAGTGTGACTCAGAGATAGCCCCCGGTTACTGTGCTTGCAAATAGGAGCCTGGCACAGCTGTCCTCTGAGAGGCTTCCTCCAGCAGCTGATGGAAACATACAGAGACTCTCAGACAAACATCATGGGGAGCTCAGGGAATCTTGTGGAAGAGCTGGGGGAAGGATTGAAGGAGGCAGAGGGGTCAAGGGTAACAAGAGAAGACCTACAGAACCAACTAACCTGTGCCGGTGGGGTCTCACTGAGACTGAATCGCCAACCAAAGAACATGCATGGGCTGGACCTAAGTACTCCACACATATGTAGCAGAGGTGCAGCTTGCTCTTTATGTAGATTCCCCAACAAGAGGTGAGTGATTTTAATTGGGCATGTTAATTAAGTGAGCCAAAGGGGCTTTTGACTGGTGGATTTCAATACTTTGATAGTTAGACCTTGGTAGTCTGCCTTAGGAGGAGGCAATGTCCAAATAAGGGAATAGATCTTGGTGGTTAGCATTAAGACTGAAGGAACAGCCATTCAGAGCCTGCCCCACATGGGTATATAGCCCATGTATATGTACAGCCACCAAAACTAGATAAGATTGATGAAGCTAAGAAGTGCATGCTGACAGGAGCCTGATATAGCTGTCCCCTGAGAGGCTCAGCCAGAGCAGATCAAATACAGGGGCGAATGTTGGCAGCAAACCATTGAACTGAGAATGGGGTTCCTTTTGAAGGAGTTAGAGAAAGAATTGAAAGAGCTGAAGGGGCTTGCAACCTCATAAGAACAACAATGCCAACCAACCAGAGTTCCCAGGGACTGAACCACAACCCAAGGAGTACACACTGACAGATCCATGGCTCCAGTTGCATATGTAGCAGAGGATGGCCTTGTCAGGCACCAATGGGAGGAGAAGCCCTTGGTCCTGCCAAGGCTGGACACCCAGTGTAGGGGAGTATGGGGAGAGAGAGGGAAGGAGTGGTGGGTTGGGAGGGGAACACCCTTATAGAAGGAGAGGGGGATGGGATAAGGGACTTATGTCCTGGAAACTGGGAAAGCGAATAACATTTGAAATGTAAATAAAAAAATCAAAAAAAAAAAAAAAGAATTAACTTGGGGGCAGGGTCCCAGGGACTAGGAGCAGATTCCAGGTTTTTACAATAGTAAAAGACAAAACCTCAAAACAAAACAAAACAGAACAGAACAAAACAAAACAAAAAGCAAGCAAGAACAGCAATAACAACAAAAAAATCCAAAACTGATTTCACTTCAAGAAGTAAGCCAATGGGAAATCCTTTCTCCAGCTTTTGTGTATTTTGCCTATATATTTGTGTATATAATGTATGAAATAAAATGAATAACTATTTTTAAAAAGAATGTAATCTAACAGTTTAAAAACTGGATTCAATTTTTAAGCAAGTTGAAAGCAAGGCAAGGGGAATGCTCAGGCTGGCTGGAGTCCTTGCGTTCTTCACTTTTTTTTTTCTATCATTTGATGGCAACCATGTTGTTAAAGCACAGTGTGTGAGGGAAAGAAAATGATTGCAGCCAGGTTAATGCAGTCTTCCCCAACTGCCGGAGGTACTGCCTCCTTACACTAAGGAAGAGAACAGTTGTTTTAAGTCTGCTCAATTCACATTGCGGTTGAAGAGAAACCCTCTGTCTGCCATCTTGTTATCTGAGACACTTGATTTGGTGGGTTGCTTACATGACTCTGAGCATTTAGTGGTGAACTACCACTTAACAGTCCAAGTGAGCACAGAGAAAAGAAGGAAATGTGTGGCGACACTTGCTGGGTTACAAGAAACCCTCGACACAAATGTAGTATGATTCTGCCACTGAACTGTATGTGAAAAAAAATGCTTTTATATGTTATGTTCTGAAATGTTCTCTAGCATAAATATCGGCAAAATGCCAGACTTTCTGATGAGAAGTTTTATATTAAACTTTCTTAAGGCTTATGAATTTGTGGTGAAATCTAAATGTGAGATAGGTATATTTGCTCAAAAATGTCATGGTGCTAACTGGTTCTGTGAAATGTGTTGCATATTTTTCTATTGTATTATTTGTATTCAATTCTATGTTGGCTGAAAGAAAAGAAATGTAGATTTTTTTCAACAGAAAAAGACATGTGTATGTTCCACTTCTCTAGTGAATGTAATATGGGAGGTATGAAATGAGGACAATATTTAAAACCAGTACCTGCCTACGTATGTTGGACTCAGATATACAATAATCTGAGCTATTCATAACATCCTAGATTGTTGAATGGTGCGCTGTTGGGCGCAAAAGCATTGCTGTGGGGTGAGGGCAAGATACAGTTTCACAGTGTTGTGATTCTATATGTCCTCAGCTGCCAGTGCTTTTGCCTGAAAGTCCATCTCTTCTCTAACATGTCTTCCCAGATAGCTCCTTTCTCCAAAGCTAGGCAGTATGCCAATAGCAACCTTGACCAGAAATGGCTATCCCTTCCTATAATTCCACTAAGTTTTGTGACTGTGGATGATAAAAGTGGCTTTCTTTTTGCATGGACACAGCTGAAATATGTGCTCAGTCAAGCATGAGAATGAATGCATATACTTATGTGTTGGGTTGCAACTACAAATGTGCCCCTGGACTCCTTCATAGACATACTATGTGGTTAGTTTGAATAACCTGTAGATTAGAACTTTTTTATTCTCAGTGAAACTCCTTATTGCACCTAGCTTTAGAGAGAACAAACTGTTCGTGTTCTGGGACACAATCCTATTAGCTTCTTACAGCACTTTGAAAATATTACTACTAGAAAGCGCAACCTCTTAGGGCTTGGTTTTATTTTTGAAAAGGAAATCAGGCTTCTTTGCCTTTTGAGAGAGGCTTGTGAACAATTCAGACCTCTACAAACACAAGCATGAGACAGAAATAACTGGAGGGAGGGAATCCTCATGGGGTTTCAGATACTTCCTGCTCTGGCTGGGCCATAAATAACAAGAAAGAATCATGTCTCTGGGATTTGAGCATTTCCATGCTCAGCTGTGAAGATAATTGGAAGTGCAGAGGTGTGAGAAAAATCTCTTTTCCACAATGACCATGAGCTGCTGTGACTCTCATTCATACTTGAATTTTGTTTCACTAAGCACTTCCTGTTTAGACTCCTGTTTCTTGGCACTAATATATGGAAACTTAGCTTACTTTAGTTGGCACTAGTAGTGTATGAACATGGAGATGGGGTTTAGCCAAGCTTGCTTGAATCTTTGTATGAAAAAGAATTTTAAAAAGGCATATAAAGCAAAGTTTTATAACAATGTTCTCACAAATATTTCAATCTTACTGATTCTCTGCTCCCATGTCCTTCTCTGTCCCCCTTTCCTGCCCCTTGACTTTCTCCCTTCCCCACCCTCATCCCCAGCTGTCTCTCTTCAGGCTTTCCTAAATACTGGCAATTTTTTTATAGGAATGTTAACTGTGTGATATTGATAGATCTACAGGACGCTGGCAAGTTGATTTACAAAAGTCCCAGTCAGAGGAGCCTACATGTGTCACCAAGTTCCAACATTATTGCAGGTCTAACGTATGAATCTAAACAGATGGATTTCTGGCTATGACATTTAGTCCTTGTCCAGATCCTAGTCTGTACAAGACTGACAGATCTTATGCACCAATGAGGAGTACTATGCCTATAGCTGAATTCCCATATGGCTCTGTAATTAGAAATGGAAATTTCTATTGACCAAATCAGCTTCTATTGACCAAAGCATACTACTGAGTTGATGGCAAAGTGCATGTGATCTTAATCTATATCTGTGAGCTTGTATAAAAACTATTCATAGCCATGAAAGGTACCTGATACAATGAGTTGTCCCTGTTAGAACCATCCTTTCTCTTTCTAGGCATTTTCCTGTCATCTAAATTTTTGTCCTACAGAGAGTTCAATGAAGGGCACCTCTTTTAATTGTGCTGTCAGAATCACTAGAATAAAACTTACGCTATTAAGGCTGGGGCCATTGGAATCTAGACGAACTTTGCACTACGGACTAAAGTGGTATGTGTGGTGACTTCATCCAGACAGCAGAGAGCAGAAGAGCACATGGCTCTTATTCATCAGATGCCTTTGTCTCTGAGAAATCTTTATATCAAAAACCAAATATCTGTCTTCCCACACTGCTTCTGTATTGCTTTTCCTTTCATCGAAAATAGATTTATATACTTATTTTCACAAAATATATACTGGCTACAGTTTTTCTCCCTTCATTCCTCGCAGTTCCTCTCACTTCCCCTCCAGAGCAGATCCATCCCTTTCTTGCCTCTCATTAGAAAATGAAAACGCTTCTAAAGGATAATAATAAGATAAGATAAAAAATAAAATAAAATATAACAGGATAAAAAAAACCCTAACACATTAGAACTAACAAAACAGAAGGAAAAAGCCCAAGAGGAGACACAAGAAGCACAGACCCTTTCAGGATTTCCATATTAACACTTAACTGAAAGGACATCTCCTCTAACCAGTTATGAAAGAAAATCAGCCAAATCATCCTCAAAAATATCCTCTGGGACCGTTGCTTACATAAAACAACATTGGTGGTATTTATGTGGGAAAAAGATCCTTTCCTTCCTTTATTCTTAGCAGAAAGGAGTTCATTTGCAAACTCAGAAAAAAAATCAAATGCCTTTGGGGGAAGAGGAGCTGAAGGAAGTTATGTCAATAACACTTACTTTTGTGATTTTCAATATGCCTCTTAAACATTCATTTTAGAGCTCCTAAGGACTAAACCACCAGCCAAAGAGGACATGGAGTGAGCCAGGGCTCATGCTGCATTTGTAGCAAAGGATGGCCTTATCTGGCATCAATGGTCCAGTGAAAGCTCAATGCCCCAGCATAGAGGAATGCCGGGGCAGTGAGGTAGGAGTGGGTGGGCGGGGGGAGGGGAAACTGGGAAGGGAGATAACATTTGAAATATAAATAAAATAGCCAATAGAAAATTCATTTTTGTTTATTCAGTGGTGCTTAATTCAGAAAAGTCCCATTGGTTTTAGTTGGTGCCTCTCTTTCCACCTTAATTTTACTCAGCGCCTTGTTATCCCTTAAACTGTCTTGTAGCTCACCATTTATCATTATTAACCTTGCATTTCTAGAGCTGAGCTGTTGGGTAAAATGTGTCACGTATATCTGTGAAGGCCTCCAACTACAGTTGCCAAGGCCTAAATAGAGTATTAACCTATAATTATAGGAGATCAAACGTGTAGATAGAAACAGGGCTCCTAAGATGTTTGAAATTATCACTGGTGTGGTCTTTGGATGATCAGCCGTTAAAAATAAAGAACCTAAAACCCAGCCCATTCCAAATGTCAAGGAATAATTACAGCAGACTACCGGCACCTGAATCCCAGGCAGAAAAGGACAATAGAGTTGCTGGCAGCATTCAAAATGGCCATTCAGCACTTTAACTGTTGACCCTGCTGCACATAATCACAGTGTGTGCTCACGTTATGAAGAAATTGCAACCTACCTGAAAAAATGCAGCTTTCTGACATCCATCAAGGCGACAGAGTAACAAGAAGGAACGTGCACATATAAATCTCATTTGCGTCCAAGACTACATCTTTATATGTGACTAAATTTATATAGTAGCAAGAAACCTGCTTTGAATTTCCCTTCCCACTCCATGTTCTTAAGTTTCCTTGGAAAGCACACTATGTGGGGATAATTTAAGAAGTTTTGACAAATTAAGCCCTCAATGCGCTGGCAGGATTCCTCCTCTTTCACACTGTTACATATCTGGAGGTTCCTCTGGACACACTTTGGTAAGGATTGGCTAGAAGGAAGGCTACTTTTAATTCTTTGTTTCAAAAATTAGTTTTGGGGGCATTAATCCTTGTCATTAGGTAATGTGAGATATGACACGATAATAATTTCAGAATATATTTACGTACTTTCCATAGCACACATACTTTGGGCTAAAGCTACAAGAAAGCATTGTTAAATCATACACACACATTTCTCCTAAAATGGAAAAAAACAACACTTAAATATTTTTTGTCCAGAATGAAGATAGTCTGGATTGTCTTCAGATTGCTATTATAACCACCAGAAATGAGGAAACAAACTGTTGAATGAATTTAGCCTGCTTAGTCAAAATATTGTTGGGGGGTAGGAGGGAGTGGGGAGAAAACCAGTATTGTGGAGTGAATATCCTATGGTTTGTTTGAGAATGATCTGGAGTCCTAGATATTGGATCTGGGGTCCTAGACAATTTTCTTTGTACTTTTTAAAAATTGGATTTTATGTATTTACATTTCAAATATTATCCCATTTTCCCCCTCATCCATTCCCCCTTCCCCTTCTTCCATAAAGATGCTCCCACTCCCACCCACCTACTCCTACTACAATGACCTGGCATTACACTGCAGTGCAGAAACAAGCCTTCACAGGACCAAGGGCTTCTCCTATTGATGCAAGACAATTCTGTCCTCTGCTACATATGTGGCTGGAGCCATGGGTCCCTCCAAGTGTACACATTGGTTAGTGGTTTACTCCCTGGGAGCTCTGGGGGTGGGGGGTTTGGTTGGTTGATATTGTTCTTCCTATAGGGTTGGAAACCCCTTCAGCTCCTTCAGTCCTTTCTTTGACTCCTCTATTGGGGTCCCTATGGTTAGCTGTAAGCATCCTCATCTGTATCTGTAAGGCTCTGGCAAAGCCTCTCAGGAGAAATCCACATCAGGCTTCTGTCAGAAAACACTTCTTGGCATCAAGAATAGTGACTGGGTTTGGAGGTTGCATATGGGATGAATCCCCAGGTACCTGTTCTACACTTTGTGTCTTTATTTCCTCCTGTGAGTGTTTTGTTTCCACTTCTAAGAAGAACTGAAGCATCCATATTTTGGTCTTCTGTCTTCTTGAGTTTCATATGGTCTGTGAATTGTTTCTTGGGTATTCTGAACTTTTGGGCTAATATCCACTTATCAGTGAGTGCAGACCATATGGGTTCTTTTGTGACCGAGTTATGTCACTCAGGATGATATTTTCTACTTCCATCCATTTGCCTATGAATTTCATGAAGTCATTGTTTTTGATAGCTGAGTAGTACTCCATTGTGTAGATGTACCACATTTTCTGTATTTATTTGTCTGTTAAAAGACATCTGGGTTCTTGCATTTGGCCCATAGATACTCAGAACTGAGAGTTCATCTAGGAAGATTTTTCCTTTGATGAGTATGAAGAGTCCTTCCTTATCTTTTTTTGATAACTTTTGTTTGAAAGTCTATTTTATTTGATAGTAGAATGGCTACTCCAGCTTGTTTCTTGAGGCCATTTGCTTGGAAAAAATTTCCCCTTGCCTTTTACTCTGAGGAAGTGTCTGTCTTTGTCACTGAGGTGTTTCCCATATGCAGCAAAGAGCTGGGTTGGGTTTACATATCTGGTCTGTTACTCTGTGTCTTTTTATTGAGGGAATTGAGTCCGTTGATGTTGAGAGTTACTAAGGACCGATGTTTGCTGTTTTCTATTATTTTTGTCATTAGATATGGAATTATATTTTTGTCCTAGACACTTTATTGTCCAGAGGATCATACTGAAGAGTGGGAGAGTGGAGTAATATGCTAATGTTAGCTTATTCTACTATAGAAAGTTTTGAGGAACTAGCAGAGTCCCTAGGACAGGGATCTCTTAGGTTGAACTGACCATCTAGCAGTGTAATGTAAAGACTCCTGCTTATTATTGCAATAATTAACTGTAGGATGCCTACAGTATCCAACCTACTAAAATCCATTAGCTAATCCTAAACTACTTGGAATGTAACCCAGCCACAACACAGAAAGGTTCTCTTCAACCCACACTTGACATATGACATGAGGAATAGAGTAACAGAATAGAATAACTGTAGGGGTTCCATGTTTTTATAACTAGGGAAATAAAAAACCTCATTTTTACACACTTTAATATATTAAGTTGGTGTTGTAAAATAAAGGAAATAGAAAAATGTTGAATAACACTAAGGAAAGGAAAGTATTATTTATATAGTAACCTTTTAATTTATTAAAGAAAATTTATAAATGAAATTAACTTTGTATTTATTCTGTGTGCATTTTTTGTCCTATGTTACTCATTTTAGATACACTCTCCTTTTTCCTATGTAACTAGGAATTTTTGTATACATAGAATTTTGTTTAGAACTTCCCCATTTCACCTTGATCAAGAGGGTGAATTCTCTCTATAGAATTAGGGGAATGAATGAATGTGACACGCAGTATCTTACTAGTCACGGAAACTTCAGCATGGGAGAAAAGGACCATGCAAGACACAGAGCCACATAAGGCTTCTTGTCTAGAACCGTGTGAACAGGCCTGTCTGGGAGGCAGGCATAGTGGAATCAAAAGTGCGACATGTCAGTGACACGCATGTGTTTAGTGTATACGTACAAGGCACTTTGTTAATGTCATGCAAAGTACAATTTCAGTATAATAGAAGTAAAAATCTAGCAAAATAACTTGAAAAATCACTTAAAAATTCACAAATCAGCTCAATACAGCACTTGTGATGATGCATTTTTTTCATTTACATTATTTCAGCATGAGTAATCTGTGAAAAAAGGAAGCAAATACATTAAAAATAGACAGGCTATTCTCAAAGGAGCTGAACTGTCTGCACAGCTACAGTTCCTGAATATTGGGCATGTTAATATACTGTTTCCCATTCATTTCTTTAACGTTAACTTAATTCAAACCGATGCATGTGCGTACAGAACAGTCATTGAAATGGCAGAATGCTCTCCTGTTTTAAATTAAGTATTTGATTGCTTCCAAGCAAAATGTATCTTTACCATTGAATGGACTTTTTATTAGTATTGATAAATTCAATTCTTAAGAATTTCTTTTTGCAAAAACATTTTAAACTTTTATGAAAAATTTTCTATTTGAAAAAATTATATAAGGGGATATATATGGACAAATATAAATGTTACAGAGTTTATAATCTACTCCCACATAATATTTCAGGCCATACCATACTAATTCAAAATGGGATATAAAAGGCAGTGATTTTAGGTAGTAGGATATCAAATAAATAATTGCCTACGTGGCACTCTAGAACAGCAGCTCTGGAGTATCAAATATGCAGTTATGGGTAATAATTTAGGTGTGTATTGGGAGCTGTGGATTTTGTAGAGTTCCTGTGGAGAACAATATTAGCAGATTCATTTTAGGAGGATCTCTAGTTCAAGACCAGCATGGCTACATAGTGTCCTAAAGTTAGTGAGAACCTGTCTCAGTAAACAAAGAAACAAATGATATAAGGGCTAGGGATGTAGCTCAAAGGTTGTGTGATTGCCAAGCTCTCAAAAAGCCTTGAGTTCTGCCTTAGCACCACAATATAAATTAATTAATTAATTAATTAAAAATAAATAAATGATTAAATAACCAAGTAACTAATGAGTAAAGGGCATAGTAGGGGGGAAAAGGCAATTCTTTACAAGGTCAAACCTTTCTAGACTTTCGGTATGACAAGCAGAATTCCAGATGTTATCTCCCAACCAATGATGAAAACCGACACTGAAGAAGTAACTCTTAGTAAGGAACACAGAGAGTGCTTGGTAGTGTTGGCCATCTTGACACAAGCTAGAGCCATTTGGGAAGAGGAAACCCCAATTGTGAAAATGGCCCCATCAGCTTACACTGCGTGCAAGTCTGTAGAGGCATTTTCTTGATTAATGATTGATACTGTAGTGTCCAGACCTCTGTAGGAACTGTGCTCCTAGGCACATGGTCCTGGATGGTATAAAACAGCTGGTCAGTCCATGGAGTGCGAGTCTTTCCTCTATGGGCTTACTTCAGTTTCTGTATCCAGGCTTCTGCCTTGATTTTCTATTCTGACTTCTTTTCATGACGGTAATCTACAAAGTAAAATAAACCCTTTCTGCCACCACTCTTTTTGCTTGGTCATGGTGCTTTTTGTTCGGTTGTTTTGTTTTGTTTTGTTGTTTTGTTTCCACAGCACCAGCAACCTTAGTGAAGATGCAGTTACAAACATTTAGAAGAAGGTGGCAAACCATTGAGAGAAGAAATTTTTTTGGGTTCAGACCACCATCTTTAAGAAACTGACGAGTTTGAACTCAAGTAAACTAACAAGCTGTTACCTAGCACCAGTTTCTGAGTTACCCTCCAACAAGACCAGTGTCTAGGACCTGTCTCCAGGTTATTCCTGCAACAAATCTGTGCCCCCTGGTTACAAGCCTGCCCTTGACACTTCACTTCCTAACAACCACCAATCAGAAGGAAAGTGGAAGTTACATTTATGGTTTGGCTGCCAGCACCAGCCAATTGTGTTAAAGGTCACAATGGCTGCCCAATCCGATGTTTAGTAAGCTAGATACCCACTTCTTGCGTCTATAAATGCTTGTCTAAAACTAAGTTCAGGTCTCCACCTTCCTGCTGTGTCAGAGTTGTCCCGGAACCCAAGCTCAACCATGAATAAAGAGACCCTAATGGGATTGCATTGGATTCAGCTCCTTGGTGGTCTATATTTCAAGGAAACGGTATGCCTAAAATTGAAGCAGCTGGAGGAGGGAGTCAAGAAGATTATGAGTATCAGTCAGCTTGGACTGCATTGCGGTAGTTTAAGCAGCCCTGGATTAGATAGTGAGATAGTGAGATACTGTCTTAAAAATCTATAAAACCAGGAGCTGGAAAGATGGCCCAGTGGTTTTTTTGTTTGTTTGTTTGTTTGTTTGTTTTTTGTTTTTTTTTTGTTTTTTTTGTTTTGTTTTCCATGAAAGACCTAGGTTGGATTCCCAGAACTCACATGGTGCTCACAACCATCTGTAACTCCAGCTCCAGGGGGGATTTGACCTCCTTTCTGACTTTCATGGTCCCCAGGCACACATGTAGACAAAACGCCCATACACATAAAAGAAAATAATAAAAAAATGAAAACCTACAGAAATCAAAGCAACAACAAGGGCAATAACAACGAAACAGAGAGAGAGAGAGAGAGAGAGAGAGAGAGAGAGAGAGAGAGAGAGAGAGAGAGAGAGAGAGAGAGAATAGGAAAAGATGGTTAAGTTAGACACGACAAGATGTACGAGCTGAAAGGCGCCAGACAGGTGAATGACCAAACTTTCTTTAAAATGGTGACTGGGAGCTTCTTGCTATGAAAGTGCCAGTCACTCATGGAAGCCCCACAAGTCCATGCCTGGAATCCTTTTAGTCTACTTTGTGTTGGTGAAAAGGGAAGCGTAGGAAATTTAGTCACACTTCCCACAGAAGGCTCTGCTACGAGGACGGAAAGGAAGCCATATTTTAGGGGGATTTCTAGCTGCCACGAGGCTAGAAGCTGTTTAAAAAAAAAAGGACAAATCGGAGAGAAACAGGGCGGAGCACTACTTAAACTCTAGTCTGTAAGTGATAAAGTAAGAGAAAAGTATTAAAAATGGACCAAAGACTATACATGGACTGACCCTGGGCTCCAACCTCATAGGTAGCAATGAATAGCCTAGTAAGAGCACCAGTGGAAGGGGAAGCCCTGGGTCCTGCTAAGACTGAACCCCCAGTGAACGTGATTGTTGGGGGGAGGGTGGCAATGGGGGGAGGATGGGGAGGGGAAGCCCGTAAAGAAGGGGAGGGGGAGGGGTTAGGGGCATGTTGGCCTGGAAACCGGGAAGGGGAATAACAGTCAAAGTAAATAAGAACTACTCAAGTTAATAAAGATAAATGGACAAAGAGATGCTCACAGGTTCAGAAGAGAAGCCTGCCGAGGTTAGCAGCCAAGGGTAGCACTGAACAGGACAGCAAAACAGAGATTAAGAAAGGTAAGACAAAGGGAAGCTGCAATGCTTCTTTAGGAACATTCTGACTCACCAAGCCGTCATAAATTCGGCCCTCTTAATATGTACTGCCTGGTTATGTTTACTGAATTTATTTTATTACAGCTTTCCTCTTGGTTATTACATCTACCTCAGAGATCTGAGACGTGTTCCGCATGAAATATTCATTGGGTTTAGAGCCTTAATCTTAAAAGTAAAAGCTGCAGTAAAAATCTGGAATAAAAAGAGTTTTAGTGCCTGTGTTATATATACACAAGAACATGGTAAGCCGATAAAGAAGGATTCAGAGCGGGGTGGGGTGCGGGGTTCCGGGGGATGGGGTGCTAACAGGAAAGAACTATTTGGGAAGATATAAAAGGCACTGACTCCTTTGAAAGTGGAAGTTAGGAACATGGGGGTGGGGGTGGGGGAAATGAAAGGGACAAAAGTATGTGAAGAATTGAAAACTGTTAGGAAGAACCCAAGATGTGACTTCAGCCATCCAGTGTGGGAAATTACCGTGAAAGGAAATGGAAACGGTTCAAAGGGTTCTTTCTGAAAGGGCAGGGGAGACCGGCCTTTTAGCATCATCATCCAGGCCAGTATGTCAGTGAGCAGAAGAGTCTAGCAAAGAGGGCCTCACAGAGAGACAGGATTCACGCTGCTTAACACCATCAATGTCACACGTGGATGTTGCTTTTCCTTGGTTATCTAGTAAATGGTGACGGCACTGCTCAAACGCGTGCTATTTGGATTAATTTTCACAAATGGCACAAACGGGTATCATATATCTCATATCCCTACTCTGTCTTTCTGTCTTTCCTCTTATGTTTTGTTCCAGTTTAGACAGTCCCATTATATGATTAGCCTTGAACTCTGGAACTCACTATGCTGACCCAAGTTGACCTCAAACTCATAGAGATCCACTTGCTTCTGCCCCTTGAGTGCTGAAATAAGTATGGGCTACCATGCCCGGCTCATAATTTTATTTAGTATTTAAGAACCAAGGATGAAAGAGATGGCCCCGAGCTTATGCTATTGTGCACAAGAACTGAGCAGGGCGATGTGACCATCTTCCTACACCATGTGCTGCCTCTCTCCTAACCCTCGATTGAATCTTCCATAGCTCAAAGAGTAAATCACTTAACACCTACCCTTCTTACCACACAATCAGTATCTCTGATGAGAAATGAACAAATGTTCCAGAAACAACTAGTTTAAGTGGGTTAAAAATTATAATAAGGGTCTTTTTTTTTTTTTTTTTTTTGGGTTGGGAATTTAGCTCAGTGGTAGAGCGCTTGCCTAGCAAGCGCAAGGCCCTGGGTTCGGTCCCCAGCTCTGAAAAAAAGAAAAAGAAAAAAAATTATAATAAGGGTCTATAGTCTGTCATCTCACTATTTGGAGGAGTAACTGGAAGGGGAGATGGTTAGGGAATAGTGATCTTTTGTTGCAGATATCCAGGAAGTGGCACGATGGGTCTCATAAAGCCACGGTACTCAGAATTCTCAACCTTGGTTTTATATTGGAAACCATGAAGGGCTTTGAATAAATGCTGGGCAAGGTTGAAGAACAGTTGCTGTGCATGGTGTGCCTAGGGATAAGATGCCCATTCTAGCCTCCGAACAAGCAGATAGCACTTCTCTGGGTCTCCATGTAAGCCAGCCTGGGATTTATGCACAACGGATGCTTAAACTGCTATCCAGAAAAAAATGTTTAGAAATCAACTTGCTACACAGAAGAATAATGACACGTATGCAGCTTTTGTCCTTCAGACTGTGGGTATCTGTTAACGCTTGACATTTCCAGTATTTACAGCTCGGTTTCTTCTTTCTCAAACAGAGAGGCCTTGGCAGAGTTGCACATCAGACCGTTTAGACTCAGGTGTGATATTTGTGATCTGTCATTTGTTGCAGGTATGGAGCCCAGATGTGAAAATCATCACTGGCTTCCCAGGGATGTCCCTCTCTTTAAAGCATTTTGGCTCAGTTAGATCTTAGGTTAACAAGTGACGTTAATGTCTGGTGGCCATATAGGCAGCTCACCACAGTGCCGAAGAGTATAACTTTGGAATGCTATTGTCTTGCTCTCTATGTAGCTCAGTTTCCACATCATGAGGGGTAATAATACCTAGTTCACAGGGACGTAGCAATGGTCAAATGAGTCTTTGTGTGTGAAGAACAGAGAAGAGAACCTGATAACTGCGCCATGCAACCAGGACCTGCTATTTCCGGGAGAACGATCTATTCTTGTGGATCATTCAGGTCATTGATTTTCTACAATTTCTTTGGAAGAGAAATATTTTCAACACGTTATCATCTCATTGCAAGAATTCATAAGAACGTGCTAAAGAGAGCTTTTAGTTGCCCACACCACCGGCAGTAAAGATGGATTTGGCTTTACTCTGACTGACTGTTCGACGGCAAGGCCAGCTTCACTGGAGACAATACATGACTCAGATCCCCGTGAACAAATTGTACAATCTGCTATTTTGATTGTAAAGCAGTAGTGAGAAAGGCCACACATCTGCATCCTTCCTTGGTCACTGTTTCTTTTGCTGACTTCATGATTCCTAAGGGAAGTATGACATAAGAGCAGCAGACAAAGCCTGCGGAAAGAAGGTGGTTGGCCACACAACGATTCTGAAGATCATTCCATCTCATTTCTACTTTCTAAGGCCAGAGGATGCAAATTGGAGCAGGTACTTTTATGAGGGAGCCTGACCGCAGAGGATACGGTACAGAATCTGAAATCCCAGAACACAACAAGGTTAGAAAACACACAGCCCTATTTGACAAATTGAAGACGATAAAAGTTCAGCCAATAAAACATGATAGAATAGTAATCCTTCACATGAGTGACATTAAAATTGAAAAGCTACACTGTAAACCATATTCAGGACAGCAAGTTACCTTGGGTTGGTAATTTGAATGAATTACATGTGCACTTAATGTCTAACTTTAGTTGGATTCTCACATAGATAATAAATTAGATGGTAGAATTCAAGGATTGAAGAATGTTTATTTTGGGTTTCCAGCTGTGATTTTTCTGGATTTCAAAAGGACTGTCTTGGTATTTATTTATTCTCTTGGGAAAGAAGGGAAAGACCTCTCTGCTGCATTCCCACTGTCTAGGATATTAGCTGTTACATTTCCTACTGGTTGACCTTATGAAAGAGGACACAGCTTTTGACCAGCTCAGCGTTTCCTTCCCAGGCCCCACTATGTTACTGTATAACTCACACCGAATGCTGGATTTTTCTTTGCAAGCATTGTAACATGACCCTCACAAAGAGACAAGTAACTCCAAGTTATTTCCTTCCAGCGTTCAATTGGCAGATATCCCCCTGCATTGTATTCCATTTCCTCCTTGTAGTTTTCTGTAAGAGGCCTCATCTGGGTTTGGTTTGAAAAGAATCAGTCTGCCCCATTTTACCAAAAATGTAGAAGTAATCTGACATAGCGTCTTTCATGTCGTCTGTTGCTACTTTATAGGGACTAACCCGATATAAAAATTAACCATCTCAGTTTGTGTGGCTAAATGATAAACACATGCTTTGGCAAGCTTATGGGATGTCAGAGAGATCATGGAAGAGGAACAAAGGTTTTTCTCTATTGAAGGAATGAGGCCAATGCTTGTATACAGACACTTTAGGTTTTTCATCCCCTGCCTCATTCCAGATTTGTGTTGTGGACCCCATACTTGTGTACCTGAACTCTGAAAAACAGGGAGCTGAGACACAAAGACACGCACATCTAAACAAAAGCTCTGGTATATTCCTATGCATTTAAGGTTCTGGCATCAGGATTGTAGAGTTGAGGCAGCTTCAAAAACATTGATAAGGCCCTAATGTGGAGTTAGTCAAACTCAGAAAGAAGAAACAGGTTTATAAAACCAGAGAATCCTGCATTAAAGAGCAACTCAGAAATATTCACTCTGTGCTTACTATTCACAGCATGAACTATGTATATCTTATGTATATATGAATGGAAATGGTGCAAATTCCCAGCAAGCAGACAAACTTCAATTCCCAAGGGGTAGCTGGCCTCCATAATTAATACAGTTTACTAGAACTCATAAATATTTTCAAGCAGAGAGAGAGATGTACCCACTTGATTGGAATTTTTTATTCACTTATATGAATGCAAAGGCTTGGGAATTTTTTCAGCCTATACATAAGGATTGAAGGCAAGTATTATGGACATTTTATAAAGTGTGTGCCCTTAGACCCACATCTAAACAGGGTTGGGTTTATATAAATGTCTGATCACATTTAGTATCAGGAAAAGCCAATGGGGCTAAAATGTAGTTTATTTCTTTACTTTTGTTTAGGTTTAGAAATGTAGTTTGGAAAGTCTGTGGTTTAGCAGAAGTTTAAAAGAAAACTGGAGAAAATATCCAATTGCCCATTGTCTGTGTGATGGGAACACTCATAGCATAGCTGACTTTGTAGACCAGGCCTTCAACATTAGCTCCGGCTGTCATACTGTAGAACTTCTACACCGTTCTCTTTGTCTGAATCCACGGGGGCTTGGACTTTCCTTTCTGCTGCCATAGTCTCTGTTCCATTTTTTTTTTCCAGGAGAAAACGGAGAAAGATTTATAGCTTAGATGTTGAACTTTGTAAATAAGGAAGCTCACTTTGGGAATACCCTGGACATAAGCCCAGGATATATTTATCAGCCATTATGAAACATTTAGAATTTTTTTACAATAGTGCATGAATAGTAAAAATTTAAAAAAGGCAGCTTATTGGTTTTGCAGTCTTATCTTGACCCTTAGAAGTATGCAGAACACAATCTTGGTGTAACCACTTCCCTAGGATGACAACTCCTTCACAAACAAGAGTTTGGTAATGTCCGTTTCCCAGAATCATGTGAAATACATCCATTTTAGAGACACTAGATTACTGGGTGTGTTATGTTTCTCCAGAGAGACATTGGTGACGTTGACAATTTTTGTTTAGGACAGTGATAGGGCAGCACTGTAGATAAATTTCCCTTCTACCCTTTCTGTGAAAATTGGAGTCTATATCTTTGCCCAGAAATGAGATGTGAGAGCTGTGAAAGAACTCAATAGCAAAAAAGGCATTACTTTGGGAGACTTGGCTGACAAAGTGCGGCTTTCCTTCCTTCTTTCTTGGGGTTTTCACTTGGGGAACCCTAATTCACCATACAAGATGGTTGCCTATGCTTTGTAAGAGAACATGAACTAATGCATCTGCCATGAAATCTGAAAGCTCCAGTTTGTACGACTGCAGAAGATGTGTGTCAACCACTCACTGCACTGGTGCAGTTGGATTTCTCTACACACTACCTCCATGTAACAAGTCCAGGTTTGTGAACAGGAAACTGGCGCTTCATTATGTTCTATTGTCCTTGAAGTCAAAGACACTGGCAAATGGTGAGAGCAAATGTAGTCAGACCCCTCCTCTCAAGGAAGGCAGCAGGAAATATATGTATATGTATATGTATATGTATATGTATATGTATATGTATATGTATATGTATATGTATATGTATATGTATATGTGTATGTGTATGTGTATGTGTATGTATATGTGTATATATATGTATATATATTTAAATGATAAACACATGCTTTGGTGAGCTTATGGAATGGCAGACAGATCATGGAAGAGAAACAAAGGTTTTTCTCTATTGAAGGAATATATATATTTCCAAATTTCCAAAGACTCTCAATGATTTAAAAGATTGCACAATATTTTCCTGAGACCTTTAACAAGAATGGTGAAGGATTTTAGAAAATTGCACTGCTCAAGGTGCCACAGAACATCCTTTATTCATCCATTTTTCTTAAGATATATTTTATAGCTTAATGATTTTAAACAACTGGAAGTACATCTTCATTTAATTACATCAAAATTACATTTCATAATATTGAAGTATGTGTGGTTTTGTTTTTAAAGTACCTTATATTATTGCATTAAGTTGGTGGTTTTCTGAAATGGGTGATGATAAGCTATGCTATTTGACTATTTTATTTTAGGATAGCTTATTATAATTATGCTTGAAAGCTGGTGGATGATTAGGTCAATAAGATTAAGATACACCATTGTAGAGGACTAATTAAAAATCCCCAATTAGGTAACCATGGAAGTAGCCATGATTACTATGTTGTCCTCAGAAAATGCCCACATCCCAGATATTTGAAGATGTTTTCTCCAGGACCAGCACTGGACACACTCTTGACCCCTAGTAAGGACAAGCTGAGCCACTGCTCCTTATTTTAACAGAAAATAAGATCATTCAGTCTGCTTCCCACTTTAAACGAAAGAATCAGAACTCTATAGATATGTGAGAACTCTCTTTTTATTTCTCTGATATTTTTCTTTTTCCCTTTTTGTACTTTTTCCAAAAGAAAATTTATCGTTATCATTACAGATACATAGCCAATCCAGTTTTACTAAGCATGTATTTAAAAGAAACAGGAAGGTTTTATGTTTTAAAAGTCTCTGACTCAGTTGCTGCCTTTGGACCCCTTTCCTCGCGTTGCTTTTTCTGGCTTCAGTAGAAGATGTACCTAGTCCTACCAGAACTAGACATGCCAAGGAGGACTGATATTTATGGAAGGCCTTTCCTTCTCTGAGGAGAAAGGGGGAACAGATGTAGGAAGGGAAGGGGAGACAGAGGGCTGGGAGGAAAAGAGGGTGGGGCAACTGCCACTGGCATGTTAAGTAAATACATAAATTAATTAGTGAAAAGAAATGAGAATGCCTCTAGTACGGGCAATCTCCAGCGGTTTACTCTTTCTAACAGATTGTTTCCTTATCTACTCATGATACATGCAGATCTAGTCCCTTTATTTGAAATTCTGATTAACATTCCATGTTGCCAATATGCCACAATTATTGAAACTTTTCTCTGTGAGAGGAAGAATATTTTAATTGCTATCCATTCTTGAACACACACTCATTTACAATTATGTATGTACCATTGTACATGTGAATTATGGTATATGCATAGTCCATTTCTGAACTACACTGTTTCAGATTCTTACTTTTTCAAAGACAAACTGTTGTTAGCAAATCTTTATTATTCTTTTTATTAGCCTAGTTTCTTTTTATCTTGACTTCTCATTTCTTTTTCCATATTTTTATTTATCATTTATTTTTTAAAAAATTTGCATTTAAAATGCATTAAAGTACAGGGGGCTTTCTATAACTACCATGTTAGTATACACCCAACAACTAGATATTTCTCCTATCTGTAGTTCAAAGACTTCACAATCCTTTCGTGGATCTCTCTTCAAGGCATTCTTTTTTGTGTCTTGGTCTAGGTTGTTTAGAAAAGCCTATCAAATAGGACACATATGAAAAGGATTACATTGGAGGAACTAGCCGTACAATTAAGTCATTCAGTTAAGAACAATTTTTATGCATCAGTTTAAAATAAACATCTATAAATTAAAGTAAAATAACTACAATGTCTTGGTGTCTGGAGATTGAAGACCCAAGTGGAATGATTTTGTAGGAATTTCTGTGGCCAAAGATCTAGGAACCTGGGTGGTCTGGGATACAGAGAACAGGGCATGAATTTTCATCCCAGACTTGGAAGTCCTAGAACCTGAAACTTGGATACTATGGAAGGCTTCTTGAATATTTATTAAAGATGATATACCCTATCTCTTATATTTAAATGTAATGTGGTATAATAATATATAATTCATATATAGAAAAAATATGCTCAGGGAAGGAAAAAGACAGGCCCAATTATGATTTTTGTTTCTCTGTGGAGAGATCTGATGTTTGAGGATAGGAAGCAGTGAGTCAAGAGTGATAGAACAACCCACCCAGCTGCTCATAGTGGTATGGGCCACTTTTCCTGTCCCCAGATGCAAACGTCAGTCTCTTCAAGAACATCCTTATAGACATAGCCACAAATAATGTCAAAAGATAACTGGGTATTGCATAACTCTGTCAAGCTGAGTCATAGCATTGCGCATCACACATGAATTTTTAATATATATTAAATACACACACACACATACACACATTTTCTTTCTCTCTCCTTCAGATAGGCGGAGTTACAGGGATGACGACTTATAATTGCACAATGAGCAGTTGAGAATCACCTCATTGAAAATTGCTCTTCTGATCCTATCTAGAAATAAGGCACAGGCACAGCTGTGAGTTTGTTTCTTAGCCACAGGGACCAGAAAGAGCCACTTGCTGTAGCTACAAGTGACCTCAGAGTACATACTTGAGAGCTTAGACTTTATATGATAAATATGTCACAATGTCTGGCTCTCACACCCCATTGTTTCATTTTAGTTCACTTCTTACTGAATCACTTCCTTTAATATTTCCTTTAACCGAGACCTACAAAACTACAAACTTTTCGTCTATTTATTTGGCAGTGTCTAGATTTTGTTTGAAAAGTCAAAACTATTATCTCCATGAAGAGTCTGAGTCACAGATTAGCTAAATAAATTTCTCAGACAGGAAAACTCATAAAAACTACCAACAAAGAGCACCTGAGGCCATGGGATGACTTGACTTAAGGGGAAAATAACTGTCCTAGAAGTCTGTTCATAACTGGCAAAATAGCAAATGCCAAAGCTGACAGAATGCAAAAAGTGACTAATTACTGTGTTTTCTTAGACAATCTGTCATTTTCTCTTTGATATAAAGGTTGCATCTGAAAGGCACAGGGCTGTTTAGTTAGGGCTGGGTATGGGTTTGCTGGTTTTGTCCTGATGATAAGTTTATCGTTAGGTAGAAGTTATGTGCTTTAGGATCTCAGTGAATAGCAAGAACCTTCCTCTAACTGCTTCATCCTTAAGTAACTTTTTAAAGGAAGTCATTATATGATTCCTGTCTTTACATTTATTGGGGTTAACTTGTAGTGGATTCTAGATGTTCTTGGGTTAATCCCTGAACTTCTGCCTATCCTTGTCTTTAACTTGTTCACTGATATATTGTCAATGTTTAGAATGCATCCAGGAGAAGACTAACCCTACATGTGCTTGTTTCTTGTGTTCACACTTCCCAAACTTCAGAATTTGTTTTTGGATAGCTCCACAGATGCATTTTATGTCAAGTACCTATTTGTGGTCTGCAGGGCTGACGTTGGTCAAGAAGACACTGTGTGGCCATATGATGAAAACCCTAGGTACAGGTCTCAAGAAACCACCCTGATTTACAGTTTATTATATGCTACCACATGAGCCACTGGTGAAATTAAGCACCTCTATGTGACTCCATGGAGACAGGACTCTTAGAGGCACGCACCTCATTTGTGTTGGGCTTCATTCCTTGTGTTTATTCTATCGCTAAGGTTTAACCTGCATTCCTCTACTTTAATAATCTGTAACCATAAATGAAATCTTTTCCTAAGTCCTGTGATCTGTCAAATGAATCATTAAGCTGTGGATGGTCTCAAGGACTCCTCACACACAAACTACGTATCTTTTCCATTGGTATTCCATGTTATTCAATTTCGACTTAGTTTTCCCTTCCATTGCTGTGGAGAAATGTTGTTTCTTTTTCTTTATTAAGATATTAAAAAAATTATGTTTGAAGTTTCTTTTTGATTTAAAAAATATTGGAAAGTGGGATACAAACTGCCTCTTATTGAGCCTACAGTTGATCTCCCATGGTGGCCCATTAGTGTAGCTAATTAGTGGCTGGTTACAGTTTTAACTGCAGTAGTCTTTCTCAGCTAGAGTCCTAGCGTTTTACTGCTGTGAACAGACACCACGACCAAGACAACTTTCATAAAGGACAACATTTAACTGGGACTGGCTTATAGGTTCAGAGGTTCAGTCCATTATCATTAAGTGGGGCTCATGGCAACATCTAAGTAGTCAAGGTGCAGGAAGAGCTGAGAGTTCTACATCTTGGCCTGAAGGCTGCTTGGAGAAGACCAACTCTTTTACTCTGAAGGGAGCTTAAAGGTCTACTCCCACAGTGACACACTTCCTTCAACAAGGCCATACCTCCAAATAGTGCCACTCCATGTAGGACAAGCATATTGAAACCACTACAGTCACCCAGCCCTGTTATGGAGTCAATCTTTCTTTCTCTCTCTCTCTCTCTCTCTCTCTCTCTCTCTCTCTCTCTCTCTCTCTCTCTCTCTCTCTTTCTTTCTTTTTTTCTTTCTTCCTTTCTTACCTCAAGGCCAGCAGTACCTACCAGATTTATTTATTCTTTAAAATTGGATATTTTATTTATTTACATTTCAAATGGTATCCCCTTTCCTGGTTTCCCCTCTGCAACCCCCCATCCCATTTCTCCTCCTCCTGCTTCTACAAGGGTGCTCCCCCATCCACCCACCCAGTCCTGCCTCACCACCATAGCATTTCTCTATACTTGGGAATCAACCATCATAGGACCAAGGGACTCTCTTCTCACTGATGCCAGATAAGGCCCTTTCAGCCCCTTCAGTCCTTTCCCTAACTCCTCCACTGGGGTCCCTGGGATGAATCTGATGGTTGGATTCGAGCACTCACATCTATATTGGTCAGGATCTGGCAGAGCCTCTCAGGAGACAGTTGTATCAGGCTCTTGTCAGCAAGCACTTCTTGGCATCAGCAATAGTGTCTGGGTTTGGTGGCTGCCTATGGGATGGATCCCGTCTTTGGATGGCCTTTCTTTCAATCTCTGTTGGCACACTTCCATATGGTGCTATAGGTCAGGGTGGTTCTAAGTCCCTGTTTTTTTTTTTTTTTTTTTTTTTTTTTTTTTTTTTTTTTTTTTTTTTTTTTTTACTGACCTAGATTTCAAGGCCAAGTAGAGAAAAATATTAGTGTTTAATATTAATTATTATTGTTATTTTTTTTTGTGAGAAGCCTATGTAGTCCAGGGTGCCTTAAATTCACTGTTGCTTTAGAGATAAATCAATGATTTCACAAAAAAGAAAGTTATAGCAACACTTCCAGGAAATGTCCACTACCATTTAGATTTACACTGTGGAGAGCAGATATATTTTGTATAAATACAACATATTCCAAATTATTATAGCTCCCTACAGGTCATAGTAATTATGATATTACCCCTTTAATATGACTAATCAATAATTTGTGATGTTCTGAAGCCCTTGCTTTTATACTTGAAGAAGTGACGTCAATTCCAAGTTTACTTGTGCATGTAAGCATGCATGTGACAGAGTGCGTATGTGGGTATGTGCAATAATATCTTTAAAAATCACCTAGCTCCTGTCTGATCTAGTTTATGAGATATAGTTTAATTATTAAAATGAATACCCAGATTTTATTAGTTTTTAAAGCTAGAATAAGCAATGGGTTCACCATGGCACTTTCATACACACTTTAATCTCATTTGTCTCCTGTTCCCCTCCTCGTTCTCCTTTCCCTAGCAGTTCTTCCCCATCCCAATGCAGCTCCTTCTGCTTCATTGTACATGTGCTGTACTTTCCACTTATCTCCTTGTTCCTCTTTAAAATCTCTTCTTCTTATCCAGTACCCGTTTTAGTTAAATGTCCTATGGTCATCTACCTATACAATATCTCTGAACACACACACACACACACACACACACACACACACACACACACACACCACAAAAAGGACATTATTGAAGATCTTATAAATTTTCAGGTGATAAACTCGCATAGACATAAATACACATAAACACACACATGAAGGAAAATAAAAATACTATTGATTTTCAGCAATTGTGTGGACTTGATAGAGGCTTTTAGAACCTCTGCTCTTACAACTTCATTTGCAAAAATCAGCAAAGAAATACCTATCATTGGAAACATAATTGAGTGTTTTGGGTTTCACTTTGTTTCTTGTAATGAGTTAGTAATATCAACAGATCACAAATAGTCTAGAACCTCCTCTTCCTGGCTAATTTTCTCTAGCTGCATAATAGGTGTTGCACTGATTGTGATTCTTCAAATCATAAACTATCTTGGCATGCTAAATTATTTTTCAGTCATTAGTCATTCATTCTGTCAATACATCTTTCCTGAGAATCTATTATGAATCGACCTCTTTATTAGTAATTGTAGCTACAGAGATGTTAATTGTTCCTGGCTTTAACATACCCTTTTTCCAGAATGAAAAGCAGCTATGAGTATATTTAGACTGGCTGAGCTTATCAACTCAGTATACTGCACCATCTTGCCAGCTTATTACTACCATTTGTTTTTATACAGGGTGTATCTAAGGGTACAAAGATCTTTTCAAATCACCGAAGATATCTCACTAGTAAATATAACTTCCAAGATCTGTTAGTTTTTCAGGATATGAGAAACATGGGGAGATCCTAGTAATGCAGCCAGCACAGATTACCCAAGAGAAGCATTACAACAGAATAAGCCCATAAGAAACAGCGTAAGTCATATCCTCCCATTGATTGAAAATGCTCATGGAAACCACAGTTGACAAGGAATGACATTCTATTCAGTTCTTAGGTGATGGCACACCCTGTTTCTTACCTGAAGTAGCCTTATTGGTTCACCTCTGGGTATATTCAACTATATGTCAAACTTAAATTAGATAGATAAGGATGAAAAGAATTTATTTATTTTAAGAGTGTGTTCAGAAGACTAAAACTGAAGACAATGTCAATTAGTGTCTTTGTGATCTAACACATTTATTCACATGTCTGTGTTTGTAAATATGAGTTGCTGATCCAGAAACCAGAATTTCCATAGTTGAGGTGAAGTTCAGGTTGTGGGTATGACTGCTCTGGGCTTGTGTGTCAGGATCTCCAAGTTTCCCACTAGAACTGAGTTGGGGTCTGTTTTGCAGAAGTGAGGGATTCTGTCTTGCATAGACACTTTGGATAAGGAAGACTAAACTTTAGCAGTAATAATGCTAATGCACTTTTCATTGACCCATTCAGAATGTGGGATTATTTTAATGGCCAAGAAATAGCATCTCCTTGGTTACTGTTAATACTCGTAGATATGAGATGCGAGGAATCGAGTTACTCTCATACCTTCATCTTCCATTTTCCTACAGCAAGTCTCTGAAGGCTGGCTGTTGGGGCTTCATGTCTCAGGAGTCAGAGGATCAAGGTTGAGGTCCTCTCATTCCTACTGTCATTGTTCTTTGACTTCCTAAAAAATGTGTATCCTTCCACATTAGCAGACTATGACAATCAGAAATTACTCTCAGCCCCATTTACTCTATTTTTAAGCTGCATTATGTGTATTGTTGTGAGGCTTTATATTTTTCCCTCTGTAAATCCCTCAATGTTCTTTTCCATTTGTCAAAAAAAATTTTAGACCAGGAAAAAGCTATTAGACTTTTAATCTTTTGGATGAAAATACAAAGAACAAGATCAAAAATATTACAAAAGAAAAAGTAAAAATTAAAATATGTACTTCTGTTTTTTGTTAAATTTTGTAATATATATATATATACATATATCTAATATTTTTATTTACATTTCATATGTTATCCCCTTTCCCGGTTTTCTTTCCATAAACCCCTCATCAAATCCCCCTCCCCTTTCTTCTGTGAGGTTGTTCCCCCACCCATCCCCTCACCCCTTCCAGCCTCCCCCCCTTGATATTCCCTTATACTGGGTGGGTCCAGCCTTCGGCAGGACAAAGGGCTTCTCCTCCCATTGGTGCCAAACAAGGCCATCCTCTGCTACTTATGCAGCTGTAGCCATTGGTCTGTCCATGTGTACTCTTTGGATGGTGGTTTAGTTCCTGGGAGCCCTGGTATTGTTGTTCCTATGGAGTTGCAAGCCCCTTCAGCTCCTTCAATACTTTCTCTAACTCCTCCAGTGGGGACCCCATTCTCAGTTCAATGGCTGGATATGAGCATTTGCCTCTGTATTTGTCATGCTCTGGCAGAGCCTCTCAGGAGATAGCTCCTGTCAGCATGTACTTCTTGGTATCAGCAATATTGTCTGGGTTTGGTGGCTGTATATATGTGGGCTGGATCACCAGATGGGGCAGGCTCTGTTCCAAACTTTGTCTCCATATCTCCTTCTATGAATATTTTTGTTCCCCCTTCTAAGAAGGACTGAAGCATCTGGACTTTGGTCATCCTTCTTCTTGAGCTTCATGTGGTCTGTGGATTGTATCTTGGGTAATCTGAGATTTTGGGCTAATATCCACTTATCAGTGAGTACATACCATGTATGTTTTTCTATGATTGGGTTACCTCACTCAGGATGATATTTTCTAGATCCATCCACTTGTCTATGGATTTCATGAAGTCATTGGTTTTAGTAGCTGAGTAGTCCTCCATTGTGTAGATGTACCACATTTTCTATATCCATTCCTGTGTTATAAGGACATCTGGGTTCTTTCCAGCTTCTGGAAAAATTATAAATTATAAATAAGGCTATTATAAATAAGCCTATTATAAATAAGGCTGCTATGAACATAGTGAAGCATGTGTCTTTGTTGGAGCATCTTTTGGGTATATGCCCAGGAGTGCTATAGCTAAGTCCTCAGGTAGTGCTATGTCAAATTTTCTGAGGAACCACCAGACTGATTTCCAGAGTGGTTGTACCAGTTTGCGATCCCACCAACAATGGAGGAGTGTTCCTCTTTCTCCACATCCTCACCAGCATCTGTTGTCACCTGAGTTTTTATCTTAGTCATTCGAGTGGTGTGAGGTGGAATCTCAGGGTTGTTTTGATTTGTATTTTCCTGATGGCTAAGGATGTTAAGTACTTGTCAGCCATTTGATATTCCTCAGCTGAGAATTCTTTGTTTAGTTCTGTACCCCACATTTAATAGGAATATTTTATCTCTGGTATCGAACTTCTTATTGGATATTAGCCCTCTATCAGATGTAGGATTGCTAAAGATCTTTTCCCAATTTGCTGGTTGCCGTTTTGTCCTAATGACAGTGTCCTTTGCCTTACAGAAGTTTGCAAATTTATAAAATCCCATTTGTCAATTTTGATCTTAGAGCATAAGCCATTGGTGTTCTGTTTAGGAAATTTTAACCAGTCCCTATGTGTTTGAGGCTTTTCCCCAAATTTCTTCTATTACTTTGAGTGTATCTGGTTTTATGTGGAGGTCCTTGATCCACTTAGACGAGTTTTGTGCAGGGCAATAAGAATGGATCGATTTGCATTCTTCTACATGCTGACTTCCTATTGAACCAGCACCATTTGTAGAAAATGCTGTCTTTTTATCTACTGGATGGTTTTAGCTCCTTTGTCCAAGGCCAAGTGACTATAGGTGTGTGGGCTCATTTCTGGGTTTTCAATTCTATTCCAATGATCTACCTGCCTGTCTCTGTACAAATACCACTATTGCTCTGAAATACTTCTTGAGGTTAGAGATGGTGATTCCCCCAGAAGTTCTTTTATTGTTGAGGATAATTTTTGCTACCCTGGGTTTTTGTTATTCCAAATAAATGTACAAAGTCTTACTCTATGGAGAATTGAGTTGGAATTTTGATGGGGATTGCGTTGAATCTGTAGATTGTTTTTGGCAATCCTGCCAATCCATGAGCATGGGAGTTGGTTCGATCTTCTGAGATCTTTTTTAATTTCTTTCTTCAGAGACTTGAAGTTCTTGTCATACAGATCTTTGACTTGCTTGGTTAGAGCCACACCGAGGTATTTTATGTGATTTGTGAATATTGTGAAGGGTGTCGTTTCCCTCATCTTTTTCTCATCATGTTTATCCTTTGGGTAGAGGAAGGCTACTGATTTGTTTCAGTTAATTTTATACCCAGCCAATTTGCTGAAGTTGTTTATCAGGCTTAGTAGTTCTCTGGTGGAACCTTTGGGGTCACTTAGGTATACTATCATATCCTCTGCTAATAGTGATATTTTGACTTCCTCCTTTTCAATTTGCATCCTTGTGACCTCCTTTTGTTGTTGTCTGAATGTTCTGGCAAGGACTTCATGTACTATATTGAATAATTAGGTAGAGAGTAGTCAGCCTTGTCTAGTGCCTGATTTTAGTGGGATGACTTCAAGTTTCTCTCCATTTTGTTTGATGTTGCCTACTTGTTTGCTGTATATTGCTTTTACTGTTTTTAGGCATGGGCCTTGAATTCCTGATCTTTCCAAGACTTTTAACATGAAGAGGTGTTGAATTTTGAAAAATGCTTTTTCACCATCTAATGAGATAATCATGTGCCTTTTTTCTTTGATTTTGATTATATAATGGATTACATTGATGGATTTCCATATATTAAATCATCCCTGCATCCCTGGGATGAAGCCCACTTGCTCATGATGGATAATCATTTTGATGCATTCTTGGATTTGGTTTGTGAGAATTTTATTGAGTATTTTTGTGTCCATATTCATACGGGAAATTGGTCTGAAAATCACTTTCTTTGTAGGGTCTTTGTGTGCTTTAGATATAAGCATAATTTTGGCTTCATAGAAGGAATTCGGTAGTGTTTGTTATGTTTCTATTTTGTGGAATAGTTTGAACAGTATTGGTCCCCTATGAAGTTCTGATAGAATTCTTCACTAAACCCATCTGGTTCTGGGCCCTTTTTGGTTGAGAGACTTTGAATAACTGCCTCTATTTCTTTAGGAGTCTTGGGTTTGTTTAGATGGTTTATCTGATACTGATTTAACATTTGTACCTGGTATCTGACTAGAAAATTGTCCATTTCATCCAGATTTTCCAGTTTTGTTGAGTATAGGCTTTTGTAGTAGGATCTGATGATTTTCTGAATTTCCTCAGATTCTGTTGTTATGTTTCCCTTTTAATTTCTGATTTTGTTAATTTGGGTACCCTCTCTGTGCCCTTTGATTAGTCTGGCTAAGGGTTTATCTATCTTGTTGGTTTTCTCAAAGAGCCATCTACTGGTTTTGTTGATTCTTTATGTAGTTCTTTTTGTTTCTAATTGGTTGATTTCAGCCCTGAGTTTGACTATTTCCTGCTGTCTACTTCTCTTGGGTGTATTTGCTTCTTTTTTTTCCCTAGAGCTTCTGTGTATGCCATTAAGGTGCTTACGTACGCTCTCTCCAGTTTCTTTTTGGAGACACTCAGAGCTATGAGTTTTACTCTTAGCACTGCTTTCATTGTGTCCCATAAGTCTGGGTATGTTGTGCCTTCATTTTCATTAAATTCTAAAAAGTCTTTAATTTCTTTATTTCTTCCTTGACCAAGTTATCATTTAGTAGAGTGTTGTTCAACCTCCATGTACCTGTGGGCTTTTTGTTGTTTTTGTTGTTATTGAAGACCAGATTTAGTCCATGGTGATTTGATAGAATGAATATTATTATTTCAATATTATTATTTCAACAGGTTGAGGCCTGTTTTGTGAATGATTGTATGATCAATTTTGGAGAAGGTACCATGAGGTGCTGAGAAGAAGGTATATTCTTTTGTTTTAGGATTAAATGTTCTATAGATCTCTGTTAAATCCATTTGCTTCATAACTTCTGTTAGTTTCTCTGTGTCTCTGTTTAAATTCTATTCTGTATATTGTGGAGATTGGGGTGTTGAAATCTCCTACTATTATTATGTGAGGTGCAATGTGTGCTTTGAGCTTTAGTAAGTTTTCTTTTATGAATGCTGGTGCCCTTGCATTTGGAGCATAGATAGTCAGGATTGAGAGTTCATCTTGGTGGATTATTTTTGTTGAATATGAAGTGTTTTTCCTTATTTTTTGATAACTTTTGGTTGAAATTCAGTTTTATTTGATATTACAATGGCTACTCCAGATTGTTTCTTGGGAACATTTGCTTGGAAAATTGTTTTCCAGTCTTTTACTCTGAAGAAGTGTCTGTCTTTGTCACTGAGGTGTGTTTCATGTGTGCAACAAAATGCTGGGTCCTCTTTAAGTACCCAGTCTGTTAGTCTATGTCTTTTGATTGGGGAATTGAGTCCATTAATGTTAACAGATATTAACGAATAGTGATTTTTTTGTTATTTTTGTTGTTAGAGGAGGAATTATATTTGTTTGTCTCTCTTCTTTCAGGTTTGTTGCAAGAAGATTACTTTCTTGCTTTTCTAGTGTTTAGTTTCCCTCATGTTAGAATTTTTCATGTATTATCCTTTGTTGGGATGGCTTTCTAGATAGATATTGTGTAAATTTGGTTTTGCAATGGAATATCTTGGTTTCTCTGTCTATGTTAATTGAGAGTTTTGTTGGATATAGTAGCCTGGGCTGACATTTGTGTTCTCTTAGGGTCTGTATGACTTCTGCCCAGGATCTTCTGGCTTTCATAATCTCTGGTGAGAAGTCTGGTGTAATTCTGATAGGTCTGCCTTTATACGTTACTTGACCTTTTTCCCTTACTTCTTTTAATATTCACTCTTAGTTTTGTGCATTTGATGTTTTGACTATTATGTGATGGGAGGATTTCTTTTATGGTCCAACCTATTTGGAGTTTTGTAAGCTTCTTATATGTTCGTATGTTGTATGTTGAGAAATGTTTGGGCATTTCTCTCTTTAGGTTAAAGAAGTTTTCTTTTATAATTTTGTTGAAGTTATTTGCTGGCCCTTTAAGTTGGGACTCTTAGCTCTCTTCTATACCTATTATCCTTAGGTTTGATCTTCTTATTGTGTCCTGTATTTCCTGCATGTTTTGGACTAGGAGGTTTTTTTTGCATTTTCTTTGATGGTTGTATCAATGTTTCCTATGGTATCTTCTGCCCCTGAGATTCTCTCTTCTTTCTCTTGCATTCTGTTAGTGATACTTGTGTCTATAACTTCTGATCTCTTTCCTAGGTTTTCTATCTCCAGGATTGTCTCCCTTTGTGATTTCTTTATTCTCTTTCCATTTTTAGATCCTGGATGATGTTGTTCAGTTCCTTCACCTGTTTGGTTGTGCTTCTTGTAACTCTTAAAGGGATTTTTCTGTTTCCTCTTTAGGGTTTCTACCCGTTTACCTGTGTTGTCCTGTATTTCTTTAAGGGAGTTATTTATGTCCTTCTTAAAGTACTCTATCATCATCGTGAGATGTAATTTTAAATACAAATCTTGCTTTTTTCGGTTTGTTGTGGTATCTAGTATTTGCTTTGATGGAAGAATTGCGCTCTGATGATGCCAAGTAGTCTTGGTTTCTGTAGCTTAGTTTCCTACATTGTCCTTTTTCCATCTGGTTATCTCTGGTCTTAGATGGTTTTGCTGTCTCTGACAGTGGCTTCTGTAAGCCTGTGTGTCAGCACTCCTAGAGACAGACTTTCTCCCAGCAGGATCGAGGTACAGAGAGCTGTGTCACAGGGTCAGTTCTGGGCTCAGGCAGAAATAGGAAGCATCCTGTTCCAGACTTCTCCTTGGTTCCCGTGTCCTGAGAACTCCAGGCAGGTTCCTGGGAGCAGAAGTGCTGGTCTCTTTTTTGCTCTCAGGATTGCCTGTATTTTTGAGAGTCCAGCTCTTTCTCCCACGGGATCTGGGTACCGAGAGCTGTGGGACCAGGCCAGCTCTGTGTGCAGGTGGGTATACTTTGCTGGTCCTACAGCAAAGTCCTGAAACTAGCTTGTGGAGAACCCGTCACTCAGTGTGAAAGATCAACAGCTGAGAGTGACAGCATCTGCTTTTCGACATTTCCTTGGTTACTGGGGGTGGCAGAAAGTAGTGACTGCTGGAAAGGGGCATGAATATACACACTAAAGTAGCAATTATACTAACTTACTTGAGTTCTATCTGAAGTCTCTCAGTCTATGACATCCTGCGATCCTTTCCACTGAGGAACACTGTTAGCTATAAATCAGAGCCAACCCATACTATGTGCCAATGGAATGCCAGGTCCTAATCTGTGGTATGTGATGCGATACCATGCTGTGATCATGTGATCCTGCATGTACAGACTATTATCTTCTTCTGGATGCTTATAGCACCATTGAATTGAACCAGCATTTTGCATCTTAAACACTATGTTTCTAGTGTGGTTTGTTCTTTCTCAAATAGAAAAAAAATTCACTTTTCTCCCATTATCTGTTGTTCACATATCTTTCTATTCTGATTTTGATTTATTCGTGTTGCTAGATTTTTTTGATTCCTATCACATGTAACAGCCTGTTCATTGGCACATAAACATTTGTATAAGATGGAAAAGTTAAAGTAATATACATTTTGTCCATTATGTTTCCCTCAATGTGACTTTGGCGTCACTATCCTACTTCAACCAAGCTTATTCATTGGTTCACTGGCTGCCTTTTTATGGCTCCCAGGCAGGTTTAATGCCTGTGATTAACGGAATTTTCCAGGTTGACATCTGTATTTAATCAGAAGTTATTACCCATTTCCTAGGCTGTTCAGTGTAACATTTCAACCACTCCTTCCTTCTTTCTCACTCATGTAGTAAAAGATTCAAAGTCATCTAGACTTTCTTTCACACTACAGAGTTCCCCTTAGATACTATTTAAGAAAATTATATTTCTTCTGAAGTAGTCCCAGGAAGCACATGCTTAATGTATATAAACAGAAGGGAGAGAACTGGCACACTGCTTGGGAAGCCATTGTTGATTTATTGGGCACTCTTATATATACATAACCACATTTGCCTCAGAGAGCAATCAAAGACAGTATTGGACCTCAGAAGCCACACTACTCCCATGTACCCACCTGTACTTCAGAGAGCAAAATTCTTAACTTCAGGCTACCCTATTATGGGGAAGGGATGTAGCCCAACAAATTTATGAGCAGTCCCTGTATTGCTTTAAACAATCCTTGTCTGGTTTTCCAAACTCTTTAATTTCTTAATTATACATCATGGCAAATAAGAAGATTAGCAATTTGCCACTCCCCTCCCCCACCACCAATGACTGATCAGGCCATTCCCAATCATACTTTTACATTGCTCCAAGTTCTCCATAAACCTGTTAAGGAAGAGGAATCTCATTAGAGCCTAGCAGATAAGTGGTTGATAATGTCTGGTCACTGGAATTTTGGCAAACTTTGAATGAATTCAGGTCAGACTTTATATTGCTCCCAACGTTTTGCTTTGGAGGGTGGGGAACAGGTGGGCCACATGCATCAATGCAGGCATTTTATTTAGATGAGATCTGGGATATAAAGGATATTCTTATTTTTAATGACTAGAAACCTCATTTGCCTTGAATATTTACATAGGGAATTTTCAAAATTGGATTTAGTATTTTAATCAGATATATTATATAACCTAGTTGTTCTCAAACACTTAATGATCAGCATAATCATTGTTCTAAGAAGTTTGGAGACACAACAGATGTAAAAGTCCACATAATGACTCTAAGTACTGTCCTTTTCTTATTTTTATCAACTACCTAAAACTGCTGTAAATTGTGTACTTGCTATGCACAAGACCTTCCTTGCCTCTGAGTTAGGAGTCACATCTTGCTTATAATTTTACAATAAATGTCAAATGATTCATGATGAAAATATGCCCAAAATTCAAGGAAAACTGAATAGTAATTGGGGCTGGCTCCCCAAAAATTTCCATCTTCCTTTTCTTAGTTCTCAATTAATAAAACTAAATTAATGAGTCATTTCCTAGTTAGTATCAGTTCTCTGCTTATATCTACACCAACGTGGAGATGAACAAAGCAAAAAAAATCTAGATTATTATTTTTTTGCCTTATTAGTCCTTCTACCTTCCTGCTGCCATGACATCAATGTCCTTAATAAAATTTCTCTTCTCTAATCTTTCCACTAATGTGTGATGATATTTTCAACAGGCAGCACACCCATTCTTTCAAACACCAGAAGGCTACATTGATGGTGATACTTTCCTTCCAGCTTTCTTCTTCTCTCACCTCTCCTCAGCTACCATCAATGCTGCCCAGCCATCTCAGTCTCCTGTAGGATACTTAAAATAATCTCCCCACAGAATCACTTGTGTGTCCTAGGCTTCTGTATGTATCCAGATGTGCTCTAGGCCTGATATATTCACATGTTGATCACCTATGTCTCCTTCATCCTTAGCAGGCAGATTTTTATTTCTCAGAACTCCTTTCCTTAGGAAAAATGATGGTCTATGGATAGTGATAAAAGGCATATGTTATCATCAGATCAAGAAGTAAGTGCAAAAAATAACTGAGTTTATTAGCCACTTTAGCCTAACTGCAGCAAAATACTCAAGATAATTGGCTTATGAAGATAAAATGTTTCTTTTGATCCATTAGTCGTGGAAGTTATATTCCAAGAACAGGTGACCCATTGTGTTGAGCCTATGACTAGGATGGTGCACTATGGCATTAACATATGACAGACAACTCACTCTATGAGCTTAGGAACAGATAGGAAGAGTCCAAGGCCAGACTTTTCAAATTCTATCCAAGTGCTTCTTTGTAGTTACATCTTGGGAACAGTTCTTTAAGGAATGGGCTACTAGGAAGACATTCAACACTGAAATTCTTGAACAGTACCATGGAACATATGCAAGGAATAATTAACCGAGATCGAATGCTAAAGCCTTAATTATCTTGGCACTTTCATATTGACTGTTACCTAGCCCTCAGATCACCTTAGAGAATTTTCTGCGGGAATGAATTTTTCTACATATGCACTACTTTTAAAGAAGTTACTTGCCAAATGTGAGTTACTTGGGATAGAGGTAATGCAATTGTGAAAAGAAGCAGAGTTTTAATTTTCATTGAAATTTCAGTAGGCATATGTTGCTTTGGTCCCTCAATCTTATTAAACTTTGTCAATAGCTCCTTCATACTGACACCTTCACTACTGTTGGGGACATTAGTATCATTGTTTTTTCTTTTGTGATCTTATCTTGTGCTCTTCTATTTCTTCGACTTGGTACCTGCAAATTGATTCCCATGCCTTTCCAACTCTCTTCTTTTCCTACGTTTATCGCTGGCATTAACACTCATTCTAGTGTCTTGAAATATCTTCGTCCAAATGACCAAATCTTTTTCTTCAATCACAATCCCCTGGGTTTTCAGACACCTTCCTTTCCCTTACTGAATATACTCAGCTGGATGCACATCTGTATCGAAGCATGTGACCCAACCAAGCCATCTTCCATTCCAACATCTTCACATCCTTCCTCCTTGTTTCCACTAATGACTGCAACAGCCTTTCTCTTCTGTGAATATTGCTTGCCTCTGGTTGTATGAAACCATTGACTATACCATTGCCAAAGATATCTCGTCTGTTCTTTCTGTTTTACTTCATAGATATGACCTTGCTTATGAGCTGCAGATTTCAATTCCTTCATCATGGTCTGCATGATATATTACAACCATTCTCCAAATGGCTTCTCTGCACTCGATGTTCATTGATTCATTCAAGCTTACTAAGCCCAGATCAATCACATTGCAGCCTGTTTTGAATGTTTCTTTTCTTGTTTGTGAAACTTTGAGAGCCCCTCATTCATTCTTTAGTTTTTTTTGACTAGTGCATCAAGACTCTCTTAACTCACACACCCAGTTTTGCTTTATGTGTGAACTTCCTGCTCTGTTTGGATGGAAAAGTTTTTCTTTTACTTTTGTTAATCTGATTTACCATTCCACTATCATTTTGAATATTGTTATGTATTATTATGTACATAAAGCTTGGGTTGCTCCCATTACCTATGTAATGGTTCTATACTCTTTTAGATACCTAGACTAATGACTTCCAAATGATATAATGTATGTTATTTAGTTTGACCTTTACCTACACTTCAAATTTTATTACTCGGGGCTTAGTGTAAACTAAACATTTCTAAGTCATTGAGAAAAAGAATGTGAGTGAATAGGGGTGTATTTCCTGTTACAAGTTTTCTTTTTTAATCTATAGCAAATGAGACATTCAGAAAAACCATTTGATAATAAAATGTAGCATGCAGTATTAAAAAATATTTACTACAAAATGAAGAAATAGTAAAACCTACATAGAAGGCACAAGGAAAATTTAGTTAACTAAGAAAATTTAAGAGGTCATTCAGAAATTAAAGGAAATGTTATGTTGTAGTCTTAAGATGGTAATACACAGGACTGTGGTTTAGAGTTCTGAGCTGGTACAAAGCTTGTTCATAATTCTGAATGATGATAACAGAGGGCGACTGGTAGTTTAAGGGTAGTGGAACGAAAAGGAAGAGGTCAGACATGAAACCTGTGGCTTTAAGCACACATAGGGAATTTTGTTCTGATTTCTTTATTTAATTTCAGGGCATTTTATTTTATTTGTGTACGCAAAGCTGTGCTGCACAGGTCAAAGCCTGGCTATGGTAGTCAGAGGACAAGCTGCAGAAGCTGGAAGTTGGTTCTCCCCTCTCAGCGTGTGGTTTCTTCCTACCATGTGGTAGGGTGTCAGGCTTACCTTTACCTCCTGACCCAGTGCTTGGAGAATTTGGAATTCTATCGTGAGAAGGTTCAGAGCTCTTTCTTAGCAAAGGAATTAAGAAAGAGAAATCACAAAGCTGTTATTGGAAGAAAAGTGAAGTGGTTCATTATTGGAGGCAGCAAAGTAATTTCGAAAGATTGCTATCATACACTAATAATATACAGGAAGGATAAAGTCTTAAAGGGAGACAGTGGTAGAGAGACTGAGAGCACAGAGAGTGACTGGGAGACTTATGATAATGGAGCGGATGAAGGGGCAGATTTCTTCTTTTTCTAAAGAAGAGGAGGAGGAAAGGAAGGAGGAGAAGGCGGAGAGAATGAACACTTAGCTCTCTGGACTGGCAGTTGGTGATGTCTCTGTCCATTCAGGATGAGGTCAGGAGGCACACAAGCACAGAACACAGAACTATAGCATCAATGGATGGATAGGAACATAACAGCATTCATCATCCTTTAGGTTAAAACCCAAGCATGTCTTGGAAAAACATACAAGGAGGAGCACGCCTAAGAATTCCCAAATAATTTGTCTTCTTTCTCTTTTTTCCTTCCTTTTCTTTTCTCTTTGCTTCTTTTTCTGTATGGAAAGGAGAATGTGTATAATTGAAAGAAAGCCATTTCATCTCTCTCTTCTAGGCTATATAGGAAAGAAAGGAAGGACGCAGCCCTTACTGATTGATGGTGACATGCCTATACTCTAATCAGAATTACAGTATGTGTTCTTGTGTATTTGAGGACTAATATGTTAAAGCAGTTTTAATGTGCTTTTGCATACTTAAGAATTAATATATTAAAGCAGCTTGGGGACTTTTTTTTAACTTTTTGAGATCACGATATAATTACAACATTTCTCTTTTCCTTTTCTGCCCTCTAAACCCTCCCACACACCCCTTCCAGCTCTCTTTCAAATTCACGGCCTCTTTCATCATTAATTGCTATTGCGTTATAAAAGTTCCTAAATATAACCTGCTCAATCCAAACCATGCTCCTTGCATGTATTGTCCCAGGGCTGACCATTTGGTATCAGATAACCAGTTAATGTGCTCCCTCTCTCCTAGATATGACTAGTTCTTCCTCTCCTAGCATCCTCAGCTGTCCGAAGTTCTTTGTGTAAGGTTCAGGCTTTTCCCTGTCCAGTTTGGCATGTCCGCTGTAATGTGCCACTCTTGTCTGGCTCACGTTTGTGTGGTTATGTTAATGAGACTTCATGGGTGTAGCTTCTGGAATCCCGAGGAGACACTGTCTCAACACTTTTAGTGAAAGTAGAAGGAGATCATTCGTCTTCTAACTTCCTTCTGTGATTCTGTAAAGCAGGTTAAAGCCCCAAATACTTCTTGTTTTGCTTTTATTTCTCCCTTAGGAAATTAAGACTTTCTCAAGACAAAAATAAAAATGAAGATGGTTACATTTGCTTACTGAACTCCGACATTTCCCCTAAGCATAGGTGTTGAGATCTATTTATTCCTACAGATACCTTTTTCTTTTACGTTGTTTTGTATCAACCTTAGAAAACTCTGAGTTTCCTTATGTTATATTTGTTTGTGTGTATTAAATATGTTGACTCCTTATTTTCTTCCTCATTCTTGTTGCTTCTGGTTCTATTCCTATTATTGAATATCCTATTTAATATCCCATTTTAAGGCGATGCTTGTTTTTTTGAAACCAACTTATCTTTCTTAAGATGAATGTTTCTAATTTCATCCATTTCCCCATAATTGACATTGTTTCTTAATTTATGAATAATAATCTGAAAAATATAGGTTATGTTTTTTTATTCATTCACCTGCTCATGATTACTTGATCTGATTCTATCTCTATAATGACCAGCACTGATGTTAACTGGATAAATATGCTGACTTTTGTGCCTCTGGGTATAGGTGTAGGAGAGATATAGTTAGAGCGTATGGTACTTCTATATTTTAAGAACTACTGTACTTATTCATATAGTTACTGCAAAGTCCCCATATTGAGTACATATTTTGTGTCATTACATTTTAGATTGAGTACTTTTTACTATTAACCTCTCTGTCATGGTATTAACTATTCTTTCTCACAGGCATACGTGAAGTTCAATGTAGTCTTTTCCATTACCACCAACAAAGGATTAACTTCCAATTTTCTCTCTTTGCTATCACTCTGTAATTATATAATTATACATAGGTATAGCTTTTGGCACTTCCCTTGTTGTGTCTACCCCATAAGTGGTTGCTCTATTCTCCCAGCCTGGCCTACGTTTTCCCTTTTGTCCTTTATGGTGAGTCTAACGGGATGTTTAGCATTTGTTGGAATGGAACACACTTGATACTAGCGTTCTGCACGAATGGTATTCTGGGACAAAGAAAAGAAGGTATTTTTGGGAAGTGCCCTTGGCCCTGGCATTCTTCATAGACTTCAAAGACTCCCCTGAGTCGGGGCTGTTGGTCTCAGCACTGCAGAGGAAGGCTTATCTGTTTTCTCAGACTTGTGCTCTCAGGCAGACCTGCAAAGGAATGCCAGGAAGCCTCCAGGGACGAGCTTCTTCAGACATGTTTATAGCTTGACTCTAAGAAGACTCATCCACAGCAATTAAGATTAGGCATTTCACTTTCTTTAAATATATTTCGGGAACATTTCATTACTGCATTTTTAGTGCATCTACTAGTTAATAAAAAAGAATACAATATTCTCTTCCTTCTTAATGTTCAATTCATAATCAAGCTATAAATCTTAATGATCTATTCAAAATAATGAGAAGAGGGAATTATTGAGAAAGTCTCATATTTACATATATGCATATGTATCATTTCAATCTCTAAAGACTTGAGCAGAGGTTTAACACTAATTACTATGTCATTAATTTAGCTTGTTTGGGAATTTATAAACTTCTATATGTTAGTCCTCGATTATTGATAATTAATAAACATAAATTTGTGTGTGACATTATTTAATTTTTTATTCATGATGTTTTGGTTTGGGAATTTAGCAAATGAAATAACTAAGAAAAGTCAAACATGACTGTAATTTTAGTCCCACACATTCAATGCCCTTCACACACAAGAGAATATCCCATTCCTCCGCTCTCTATTTTTGCATTACATTTTAAAAGTTGCTTTTCCTAAGAAAAGTATGTATTTAATTTTATCATTTCCTGTACTACATTACTATCTTATTTCTAACATGTTTCCTGATTTGCTTAATAAGTTTTAGCAGGAGTTAAAATTAAGTCATTCTGCTACCTTGTGGCTACAATTTGAAATAGCAAATAGTGTGTTTAAGATTTAAGACTTTAAGCTTAGCTGTTAAGATAAGAAAACTAAATCAATACCTGCAAAAAACACTTGATCTAAGTGAAAACCTCAGTGGTTATAAATTCTCTCTTCCTTTCTACCCAGGGAGACTGCGGGAAGATGCTATTCACACTGTATAAATGACTGGGGATGGCTCTAGGGCAGATACCAGAAATGCAATAGGGGTTTTGATGATTCCTTAGAGACACCAAGGAATTGAAGCTCCTCCTGGTAATTTTTCTCTCAGAAAGTCAGATTCTGGTAAATCAAAACAAATGGTTTTCTAATAGACAACACAATGCATCTACAATTGTGGAAAGTTCTGTTCCTTTTTATTCCAGCTGAAGTTAAATCAGCCTTTAGATTCAGCCCCAGAAAGACAGTGTCAGGTAGGTATTTCCAGTGTCATTTTCATTTTGGTTCTGGCAGAGATCCCTGTTAGAAAAGGAGAGGTAGGTCTAGTGAAACCATGGCCTTCAGCATTTTCTGAGGCTGGCTGTTCTCCTTACCTCAGTCCTTGCACATGGAGGGATAGCTTCCATGTTGAGTCTGAGAACAGAGAGGGCTCAGCTCCCTACCTCTTCTCTTTCCCAGACTGAGTAGATCTTGAAAGGAGGGAGGAGCCATTTTCCATTATTACTTACATCCTTAAGACAACTCCCTCTTCATCTTGTAAAACAACTAGATTGTATTTATTGTCTTCGTCACGTCCTTTAACTTGAGCTTTTGGTTCTGAGTCTTGCCTTTAATAGACAAACCAGCTCTCAAGCCCAAATCCCCAATATTCCTAGCAAGACACTTTATTTTGTGGGCCACAAAGATTACCCAGGATACAATCCATCAACCACAGGAAGCTCAAGAAGAAAGAAGACCAAAGTGTGGATGCTTCGGAACTTCTTAGAAGGGGGAACAAAATAGTCATAGGAGGAAATATGGAGACAAAGTATGAAGCAGAGACTGAAGGAAAGGCCATCCAGAGACTGCCCCTCCTGGGGGGGGCATCCATCCCATATACATTCAGCCACCTAACCCAGACAATATTACCGATGCCAAGAAGTGCAAGCTGACAGGAGCCTGATACAGCTGTCTCCTGAGAGGCTCTGCCAGAGCCTGACAAATTTAGAGGTGGACGCTTGCAGCCAACCATTGAACTGAGAATGGGGTCCCCAATAGAGGAGCTGGAGAAAGGACTGAAGAAGCTGAAGGGGTTTGCAATCTCATAAGAACAACAACAATATCTACCAGCTAGAGCCCCCAGAGTTTCCAGGGACTAAACTACCATCATAAGACTACAGAGGGATGGACCTATGCCTCTATCTGAATATGTAGCAGAGGATGGCCTTGTTGGGCATCAATGGGAGGAGAGGCCCTTGGTTCTGTCAAGGCTCCATGCCCCAGTGTAGGGGAATGTCATGGTGGGGAGGTGGGAGAGAATGGGTGAGTAGGTGAGGGAGCACCCTCATAGAAGCAGGGGGGGCAGGGGATAGGATAGCAGGTTTTTGGAAGGAAAATGGGAAAGGGGACAACATTTAAAATGTAAATTAAAAAATTGAATAAAGGTAAAAAAAAGAATACATCTATAGTTAAGAAAAAAATCTTTTAGTTCATGCAATACTAAAAGCAAAGTGGATACTTGAAGCATTTATGCTTTTCTAAGTTGAATTGACCACCCTCCATTTCTTATATCATTGTATTTGATCAATGCTGTTTACGTGTCTGCTTTAATCATTGAACCTTTATTCACTAAAGTTCATTATAATCTAGTCTACAAAATAGACACACATCTGTTCAGTTCTACCAGCACCTTTTAAAAACCATCTTTTTCTTTGCGAAGCCATCTATTTCCTCTGGCAGATGCTGAAAGTATTAATGGTGGCCCAGAGGCTTCTGTCTCTTAATGAGTAGCAGGTGTGGTGAGAAAGCCTTATTATTTATCACTTCCTCACCCAGGACACTGTCCTATGCTTGTGAGACGTTTATGCTCGTCTCCATCAATGGCGTCTTTATTTCCTAAGGAGTATCTCTGCGTCTAAAATGAATGTTATACTTCACACTAAACCTTGACATTCGCTACCTCAGAGACTGCCTTCACCTACTGTGCCCAGTAATGGGGTCAGCTAAAGGAACTCTACTAATGTTTCCCAGATTTGGGATTATTTGAGGTCACAGGGTAAGGGAGTGGGTGGAAAGGGGAGGCTGCAGAGGAAGGAGATGACCATATTTCTTGATTGAGCTTTTGTTTCTGATCTTCAGCGTGTGAATAGAAACCTTTCCCATAGATTGACTGCCCCAGATGGATTGGAGCTGGTCCATTTGATTTTCTTTGTTTGATGTTCTGCTGGGATTAATGAGAAAAACACCTTTTGGGATGTCGGATAGGTCTATATCTTAAGGCTGAATCCAATGTCCACAGGATTGAGATTCTTTAACTGATTAGCTCTATTTGAAACTACAGAGTTTAGATTTTGATACTCACCTACTTGGGGTTCTCCCATTGTGTTCAGACCTTTCAGGGAATATGTGTAACGGTAGATGTGCAATTCGAAAAGTTTTATTTTTACTTCTTACTTATGTTTATGTGTGTCGGCATCTGTGTGTGGTATATACGTGCAGGCATGAAGAATATATTATAACTATTGGCTGTGGGATTATAGACAGCTTTAAATCATTTACCATGCATGCTCAGAACTGATCGCAGGCCCTCTGAAAGGGTAGCAAGTTCTCTTAACCTCGGCATGCTCTCTCCAGTTCTTAGCTCTACATACAATTTATAAAACGAGTAATAATTTTAAATTGTAGAAATCTTAATTCACGTGGTCTTTGGGTGTGAGATGTCCTGGGAAAGTTTAGGTTTTAGAGTTTAAATGGTCTACATTTCTTGGATTGATCCCAAATATCCTTTGCAGAAGGATATGTCCAAGCCTTCATAGCCATGATAGTGTTATATGAAGCAAGTGAATATTGACTTCATGAATGCCCCAAGACAGCTTCCGGATATGAATGGATTGGATTGTGGTTGCCCTGTGCTTTGTTCTGATGACTTTTCAATTCAGATTATCTCATGCACATCTAAGGTCTGCCTAAAAACCACTGTGTCTATAGGAACCATTTGCTATATAGGTGGTTCTGAGACTACTCAAGCTTTCCTTTTCAGAGCAAAGATAACGTTTGTCAAACTCAAAGAAGAGTGAGTAGCAAGTGGAAGTTTCCTGTGTGAGTGTGAGTCCACAGTCCAAAGTGCTGGGAATTCATCATGGCTTTGAGGATGATGTCACGGACTTTAAAGCTATTAATATGTTAATCAGTTCAGTCTAATATCCATGGCTATCGTGCATCTTCTCCATTGTTCTATGAATCAACCCCTGGAACATTTTAAGCTTTGAAGTATTTAATACTTTTTCCTAATCTGAGCCATTACTTATTACTTTTGTTTCAGAAATTGTATGTATTATAGACTAAGTCTTTAGTCTTTACCCAAGGGATATGTTAATTCAGGAGTAATCTCTCGAAAAGGCCACGTGACTGAAAGAATTCTTCAGATCCAATGCAGTTCTATCAAAATGTTAATAACGATCTTCAGGAAACAAAAGAAGAAATACCTAAGGTGCAGAAAGAAGCACTAACCATTCAAAGGAGTTAAAGCCATCTGTGTAAAGTGGACAACGTAGAAATTATGACAATACCTGTTCAGAACACGGTAGAGCCAGTGACAGGAAAACATCATGATACTCATGTAAAACTGGGCATTGAGTCCAAAGCAGTTCTCAGAACTGTTTCTACAGACATGAGTCCCACCATGTGCGTACACTGGAGGAAAGACAGTCTTTTAATTAAAGATGTTAAGAAAACTGGATATTCACATATAGAAAACTGAAACTAACATCCTCATCTCTCATCTCTCTAAAAATTTGATTAACTCAGCATTGATCTGTAGGTTGATGTTGTTATGCAGGTGAAGGCACACACAAGATAAAATGAGGCCTGTTACTGGACAAGAAGGAAGGGTAGGAGGGAACAGAAGTTTTAGAAGCAGAGGGAGAGGCAGAAAGGAAGGGAAGCAACATGGAGGCAGATGTAAATGGTCCTAGCCATGCATTTCTACACAGACACAGGTTGTTATGAATATTTCTTAAGGGATGGGTTTCTATAGGTCAATTTCTCTTATCTAGGTGGGTGGTTTATATCTTTATCAATTGATTGTGAGTTTATTGTGTGGTTGTATTGTGGATTGAGACTATTTATTTATTTATTTATTTATTTATTTATTTATTTATTTATCTATTTAATTTTACACTCCATATTTTATTCCCCTCCCGCTCTCCCTCTCCAAGGGTTCTACATCCCACACCTCCTCTGCACCCCTCCTGCACACCCCCACCCCCACTGTCTCTACAAGCATGTCCCCACCCCACTCACCCCACCAGACTTCTAAACTTCCTGGGGCCTCCAATCTCTTGAGGATTGAGTACATGTTTTCTGACTGAACCCAGACCCAGGAATCCTCTGCTGTATATGTGTTGGAGGCTTCATCTCAGCTGGTGTATGCTGCCTGGTTGGTGATCCAGTGTCTAATAGATCTCAGAGGTCCAGGTTAATTGAGATTGTTGGTCCTCCTACAGGGTTGTCCTCCTCTTTAGCTTCCTATTAATAAATTACAGCTTATTGAGTCATCATTTCACTGGGTAGTTGGGAGTTTATATTTTAACTACCAGGGAGTGGTTGTTGGGAGTGTGAGCAGAGTCTGTGTCAGGGAGCCACTGTAGACCAGCCCATGCTGGACTTCTAGAGCCTTGATTTTATGGGTAGCCGGAACCAGAGAGTGCACGGCTAGTAGAGAGCCACCAGGAGAGATACTAACCAGAGATAAATTATGGCTGGTTTCATTTGGCCCCACGGGTGCCTGAACTAACTCTAGACACCGTATGGCAAGGCGCCATGCTGGAATGGCTAGGGAATTACCTGGGTCTGAGAGTACTTGGGGGCATCATGGAGCCGCTGAGATAAAGATAGCATTCAGTGCCCTGCGGCCCTATGGGTGCTGGTACTAGAGCAAGATAAAAGGTGACCAAGTTTTAATATTTACTGCAACGTTGATAAAAGTCCTTTATGTAAGACATAAAACTTCAAAGTACTAGAGGAAACACAGAAAATATCCGAAGATGTTTGTTTGTTTGTTTTTTGATATGTGCTCTCAGGGTAGCCCTAGAGGTCCTGAAATTCTCTTCATAGATGAGGCTGGTCTTGAATTGAGGCTGGTCACCTCTCTCTGCCTCCTAAGTGCTTAGATTAAAGGCTTGCACTACCATCCCCAGATTACATATGAAAATGTAAGTATAGGCAGACTTTCTACATGGGTTGATATATGTGATTGTATTAACTTAAAAATTATAAAATCCTGAACAAATAAGGAGATGAACAATTTTCAAAAGAATTACAGATTTCTAAAAATAATGAGAGTTTGAAAATCAAAATCAAAACTACACTGAGTTTCTGTCTCATTAAAACAGCAAGAGACTAGTCTAATCTGTTGTACATAGTTTAAAAATGCTTTAGTCCAAAGGGGAAAAGAAATCTTACCCAGATCTTAGAGGCTTTCGTAATGATTCTTACCTGGAACATATCAAATAAAGTCAATTACCAAAACTGAATTCAGAATTTAGTGGGAAAAACAGAAACACATTTAGTGATAGAACACATTTCAAAGGAAATGTACAATAGTACAGAGTTAGTGTGCTATTGTGGTTGGATGAAGTTTATTCAGCAAACAAATGTGAGAGATTTCTCTACTCTATGTTGGAGATCACTGGCTTCATCAAGGGTTATTCTCACTTTGAGACATAGAAATCAGTAGGCCATGTATGGCATTTTAAGGAACTTGAATTAAAGGCTTGTCATAAAAAAGAAAACTTAAAGGAAATTTGGATCATTTTGGCACTAGTTCAAAGCCACAAACATGGACTCTTTAGCTAAGCTGTGGCCTCTCCTTTATCGAGCATCTTTCTAATAGACACGGCTTCTGTCACTTCCTTTCTCATGCTTGTTGGTAGGAGACCAACAGGTTCACTAGAGTGCAGCCAGATAGTACATGCTGCCCTTGAGAATGGACATCCAGTGGATGAAAATGTGAATGCTTAAGAAACATGGGTGGTAGAGGAAGGGAGGGATCTGGGTAGGAGAGGGGAGGGAGAAGAGAAAAGGAGAACATGATCAGGTATGGAGAGAAGCCTTGAGGGGCAGCAGAATGAATGAAAACGTACAATCTTTGGGGTTAGGAGGTGGGGAGACCCTCTAGAAACCTGGGAGATGAGAGACTCTCAGGACTCAAAGAGAAGAAACTTAGATGAAATGCACAACAGTGGGGAGAGGGAACTTGTGGAGTTCATCTCCAGTAGAAAGACAGGGCATCAATGGAGGGATGGGGGGGGGGACGTAATATTTCTTAACAAAGTAAGAGCAAAACATTTAGAAAGGGAATCAAGCAGCCAAGGTCTCTCACCAATTTCGTGTTTGTTTGGGGATGCATTTGTTTTTTTAATATAAAATAGAAAATTATATGATGTTCTCAATAATTAGATTAGTCCACCCTCAGAGATAGAGATCAAGATGACAGTTACCCAAATGCAAAACTTATCACCTAGCTGCCAATTAGAAAGAGTGTGAACCACTGTTCAAAGCCCTGGCATTTATTTGAGGTCACAGATTCTTACTCCTAGAGGAGACACGGACATCATGCTTTTAACAGGGGCAGAGCCCTGCTGTAAGTTAGATGTTAGTCAAATTGTACTTTAAAAAGAAATCTGCACTTCCTCTATTCACACCATCTTGCATCTTCCTCCAGTAATATACAAACAATCTTACTCAACTTCCCTTTAGGAAATTTTCAGTGAGTTTTAAGTTTGATGCTAAATATAGGGGAATGTTGTCATATACAATGGAAGTGGCCTTTTTTTAAAAAATAAGGAACTACTTAGAAGTAAAAATATTAATGTGTCCAGATCTCTGTTAGTTCAGTGACTCCTAAGAGGAAGTAATCCTTCTGAAGGACAATGGAATCATTCCTACGAGCTCCAGTGGCTGACCATACTTTATCTAGGTCATTCTTGTGTGTGTACTGTAGTCTCCTCACTCTTGGTGTGTGCTCGGTCCCCTTGTCTAAAGACAGGTATTATGTATTTTCTATCTCAGAGAGTGTACAGAGAACTGGGAATGAGCAGACATTCTAACAGTCCCTACAGATAGTCAAAAACATGCAAGGTTTACTAATCTATTCTTTTTCATAAATTTAACCCTGTTGGTCATCTACACATTGCTATCTCCAAACCATTCTGTAGGAATTCTTCTGTTTTTGAGAGTTTGACTTTCGGTAGGGACATTCAGAGTTGACACTCCGAGCCTATGTGTCTGTTTTATTCCCGTGCTATTCGCAGTTGAGGGAGTTAATGGCAGGATTCACAAAGAAGAAAGCCTGGTGAAATTTGACAGACATGAGAAGCAGTGGTGTGCTAATTTGGTCATTGCACGTATCTCAGCTTGGCCTCTCAGTTTCAACCATAGCCAAAGTGCTAAGTCGTGCATGCAGATGTTGAAGATATAATCCCAGGGCCCTTTCAGGCTGTGAAGACTATTATACTGAGTGTGTTCGATACGGAGAGGTTCTCTCCTCAGTGAGCAGCTAATTTGTACAGCCAGTGGGTCAAGAGTATCAGAATAGTCCCAGTTCCTCCAGGAGGCTTTCAAATCGCAGTGTTGGTCTCTATACACAATGTATGACATTTTAGAGAGTGTAAAGTGAGAGTTTGCCTGTGTCATAGACACATGTATGTATACAGTGTGTCTGGAGACATACTGACTTATAGATGTAGATCTGCATTTATTGAAAATGTAACCATCTATCTCAAATATACAAGAAGGAAAGTCTATTTTGAAAAATTACGTTTCAGGCTGAGTAGATAGGTCAGTAGGTCAAACAGTTGCCGTGCAAGTTTGAAGAGCTGAGCTTAGATCCCCAGAAGCCACGTTAAAGCCACATAAAGCCCATACATGTATGCAACAGTGTATGTCTGGGCCCCAGCACTGGTGAGGTGAAATGTCAGGCAGAGAAAGGAGAGTCCACAGAAGCTTGTGGGCTTGCTAGCCTGATACGCACAGCAAGGAACCAGAGTTCTTATGTAGACCATGCAGAAAGTGTCAACACCTAAGATAGTCCTCTGATTCCAGCACTGAAAAGGAGAAGTGGGAGACAACAGACCTGAGCCCAAAGCAAGAAGCTATTTGCAAATGACTCCTGCTGGGAAAAGGGAAATCAGTTTCCTTAAACATAGTGTCACTTGCTATATCACCCACACTCCAGTCTTATACCCAGAACTAATTGGACAATACAAAATGGACTTCATTTACGGGAAGGGTGTTCTATATCCTTTTATTTGTGTTGGTACTTTCTCTTATTGACTTTTGGTTTTGTTTGGATTTTCATTTTTTATTTGGACAGATTTGTAGAAGCAGGTGATGACACCATCGTGATGTGGGGAAGAGCTGGGAGAATTAGGGAAGGAGAAAGAGTATGAACAGGATATGTTGTATGAAACAATTCCAAATGAGAAGGCTGTCCTATGATTTTCCCATGTTCATGCACACACATACAAAGAGGAACATGAGCTTATTTTAAATTATGAGAATGAATTAAAACTTACTTTTGCTATAACACATGGTCCTGCTTTCATTTGAAAATGACATCACATTTTGCTCAAACAGGAAGCGTTGCCATAGTGTTCTAAGTGCTTTATTTTATTTTAGCATTCAAAGAAGTAGATCCACTATGACATTTTCAAACATCTTTGGTTTTGGTTGATCCCTTTACTTCCCACAGAATGCTTTTAATGTTAAAATAGTCAAAGAGCTCAGGGTTTTAAAAAACATAATTTTAAAAGTTTTTTTAAAGAAGTATATTTCTAACATGAAATCTATTTAAAATTCAAATCTTATTATATTGTATAAGCAAAATTCTGTTTTTACTTTCCTTTTAGTAAGGATACAGAGTCCTCTCTTTCTTAATTTATAAAGGTATCTTATTCAAATCCATTATAATAGAAAAAAGCATTCCTTCACAATATGGCTGCAAAATTAGATTGTCAAGTTCCCTCTTGTGACAGAGCAGGGAGAGGAGCTCTGGTTGCCCTAGAGTTGCAGTAGGACAGACAAAGGCAAGCTCCAAGGACGCCATTGTTTCTCAGTTCTGGGAGTGTGGCATCTGGGCAATGTTAAAGAACTGGAAGCAGCCAAAGCATTGTGACTCTTGCCTTCGCCTTATCCGTAGTTTCTTTCCGAGGTGCAGCAATCTTTGAACATGGGCGTCCATATTCAGGGGCTTTTCGTTCTCCGAGAAAGAAGCCTCTAAGCCAGTATCTCATAGATGGAGTTCTGCTGTGGAGAACTTCCACAGTCTTCTGCCTCCTACATTTGCACAGCAAGAACAAATGTGCGCCAAGGAAAAGTTGCCAACTTTATTAGTATTGGTTGAATGTAGTGGGGTGAAAGGAGAGAGAAGAGAGGGGAAGGGGGAAGAGAGAAAGAGAGAGAAGGGGGGAGGGGGAGAGAGAGGAAGAGAGAGGGAGAGAGAGGGAGAGAAGGAGAAAGAGAGAGAAAGAGAGAGGAGGGAGAGGGGAGGGGGAGGGGCGAGGGAGAGGGAGGGGAGGAGGGAGATGTGGAGAATGTGGGCATCCTATGTATTGTATACAGGTATAGAATTCTCAAAGAATACATTTTAAAAACTAAAGAGAAAAGTGAAAGTAATAAATTTCTTCGTCTTCCTTTGTTCTAGAATTAGATGATACAGTGAACTGTACTCTATAGTGCAGAAGTTGATTTATTTTTCATGAAACTTGCTAATATTATATACTTTCTTCTATCCATGGGATTTTATGCAATGGTTGAACTTGTATCATCTGACCTGAGACCCATTGCGTTTGTTCTGTTTTCTGCATAGGTTGTTGTTTTTGTTTTCTTTTTAAATTGGCCTCTGACTAGTCCCCTTGGTCCCCACCAGCATTTTTACCTCCTCAAATGTTAACATTGTTTATGTTAGAGCCAACCTCCTCAGAGGTGAACAGTAACTTGAACTCAGTTATGAATAGAGAAAGACAAATTATATCATTTATTTTGAAAGAAATAACAGAAAGAACATACAGTTCTACAGTTTTGGACTGCAGACTTGACACTCGCTACTTACAGAAGACTAAATATAGTGTGATACAAGAGATGGAGTGAATTTCTAAAGACCAGAAAATGAAAGCTTTGAAGCCACTGGGACACGTGCCTGTCGACGAGGATGAATCCTTAACAACTTCTCTTGTTCTCGTTTGTGAACTTAGACTGTGGGATTACAGGTGCAGTATTAAAACATTTCACAATTAACTGAAAAAACTGAGACACATCTTGTGTTATTTTCATCATTAAGATATTTTACATGTGGGTTGGGGATTTAGCTCAGTGGTAGAGCGCTTGCCTAGCAATCGCAAGGCCCTGGGTTCGGTCCTCAGCTCCGAAAAAAAAAAGATATTTTACACGTGGCGCCCTCAATGTATCTGGGGCTGATCAATGATGGAGTTAAAAGAGAACCATTTTCTTCAAGGAAGGCCGAGTTAACAGATGCTATTTCATTAATCACCACCAGAGGGCAGTATTTACCTTGGAGTCACGCTTCACATCTTTAACTAGGCTCCTGGATGAATTGAGCTCTACTTTGTGTTGGCTGGGCTGCTTCCCTGTAGAAGTGGTTTGGTCCCTTTGAACAGGGATAAGTTTTAAGTGTTGTGAATCTGTCTGTATCAACCCTCAAGCGCTCTCCCACTTGAACACTACCGGAAGTCACAATGTTGGTATATTTACTACAAAAGTGTGTTTCTTGTGAAAACCTTTGAGTCCTCCTTCGTCCAATTCTGCTTTGACGTGTGCATCTCAGGTAATGGGTTCCTTTCCAGACTTCATAGGTATATATGGAGATGAGAGTGAGAAATATACTTCAAAATTTTCACCTTGGTTGATATAATCTTTGTTTAATTAGATAGAGACAAAAATCTCAAAGTGGATTGCATTTAATAAATTGAACCCGATATAATCATGCAATGTAATCTTAAAAAGCAAGGAAATAAACACTATATCTAAAAGACAGAAAACGCCTGAAATGTGTAAAATGAATGCTGCATATATCGAAGAATATTGTATATGGTTTTTTGATTAATACCCTTTGCTCTCTTGTTATGGGTACAAGTTCATTTTTATTTTATTTTATTTTTTTATTTTATTTTTCTGAATGAAAGGGTAAGTTAACTTTGGAAGAACAAAAATAAGTTCAACCCAATAATGAAGCCTTAATGAAGCCAAAGTTCCTTTGCCTTTGGAATACAGCAATTGTAAATCTAAAAATAAAAGTCTGGAACAACCTGGGAACAGATTCGGGCTCCTTGACTTTCTGGCTGTAGGACAATGATTTTGTGCTAGATAATCTCTAACATTAGGTCTAAAGCTAACAGGACTACTTCCATTTCGTTCTCATGAATGTGATTTATATGATTCTGGAGTTCTCACTGAATCTGCACGACGCTTACTCTGATACAGAAAAGAAATGGACTGGAAGAAAGGGCTCAGCAATCAATAGTCCTGGCTGTCCTTTCAGAAGACAAGAGATTTAGGTCTCAACATCCACATGGTGACCCACAGCTGCCTGCCACTGCAACTCAGATGATCAGACACCCCATTCTGATCTCCGAGGAAGCTAAGCACTTGTGGAGTGCCCATAAGTATATGCAGGCACCTGGATGTACAGATAAAATAAAAGTAAGCAACTCTTTTAAAAAGGCATATCGTGTGTCCTTTTTAAGCCAGACTATTTCCACCCCTACCTTAACCACGTTGCACACTGAGATGATCAGCATGTTCCTAGCTGCAGAAATCTGTGCCTTAAAAATGCATGAAAACTGATATTTGGTCTTGAACTTTCTACCCTCTCTCTTTTTCTAAGGGAAGATCAGAGACTCAAGCAGTCAAATGGTGGTATCATGTCACATCATGGTGGTAAAACTCCAGTCAGAACCAAGATCCTAACCCTTAGGATATACAGCTATGCCCTGCTATTCTTTTCTGCCCATATCTGGTGAAACCAAGCTAATACCTCAAATATTTCAAGCACAGAATGCACACATTCTTTATGAAATTGTTCAGCTTTTGGAAGAATATATCTTTCTGGCTCTCATGGCTTCCTATTGTGAAGAGTAGAAGCTCATTCTTCCCCATGTGACTGATGCATTAAGGGTGACTTCCATGCACTCTAATTAACCAGAGATAGTGTTCGAAGAAACTCTTTGGATGATTTCAAAAACAAAACTAGGCACTTCTAGCAAATGTAACCCAGTATGTAATTGCTTGAGACCAGATAACTCTATTCAGCAGATCGAATTCCACACAAGAGAGCATTTGGCAAGCTATGAGCAGAACAGACTGCTGCGCTCTACTGTTCCAAGGAAAAGTTAGGATGATTTATTCTGCCCACACTCTATGGCCCAGAGTTGTTGGGTCCTGATTGTGTTCTTGTTAGTGTATTGGAGCAGACCCAGAACCATATTCTGAGAAATTTCTCTTTTTTGCCAAGAAGGGTTTTTGTGACCTACCCCAGTGTGGAGATGAGGTGGTCATCCAATCAGTAACATCTTCAGTAGGTGTTTTAATTACTACACGAAGCCCACTCTCTGATTGTCAAAGAATGGGATTTTGCTTTTAATCAGCAGCTCAGAATATCTGCGCCACGAGTTGTAATTTTGAATTTTATGTGGTTCAGTTCCTACCTAAGTCTTGCTTTTGAGAAATTATAATCAAAGAGAATTGACTAAAGGCTATGCAGAGCATAAGACATATTTAAAAAAATCATACTGCACTACCAGAACTCTGCGATATTTCAACTGGATAGTTTCAAGCTTCCTTTAAAATGGATATTTAATTGGTGAAGTTGGTAGATGTCATTAACTTGCATGGAGTAAGAAGCTACCCGATGTTATCAAAGGGACATTGCTCAGGAGATGTTCAAGTACACAACATTGGATTCTTTTAGTGGAATTTTGTTGAAAAGAATATATTTTCTGAAGTTAGCATCATGAAATCCATCTAGCCATTGTGCAATTTCTTAACCTTGAGAAAGATCACCATAGTTTAGCATAGGATTCATTCTCTGAAACCCTAAGGACCCATTCCAGGTCACCATTCACAAATACAGACCCAGTCCATGTAGCAATGCAGCTTTTCCCTTGTTCACTCCTCACCGTTTATATCCCCATTCTATATTAAAAAATACTTGGTACATACAGTATACTAAAGGTTTATTAAATGATCGAATGATTTTTGGTATCTTTTGCAAAAGAAACAAAACAACAACAACAACAACAACACCCCACTATTTCTGTGTAAATGTGCCTTGAGGCAGCTGCTGTTTCTTAGAAACCTGAGGCCTCTGGGTCCTAGTGCCCGATTCCATGTTCCAAGAGCAGCTGAGAGGTGCAGCAGATGAGAGCTCTTCTTCATCAGCTCCTGGATGCTTCTGAACAGTGTGATGCAATCTGATCTCTCATTACCTGCATGACTGACCTTTGGTGAGGTTTCTGTCTTATTAAATGTCTCCTCCTCGTTCACTGCCAACAAATTAATAATTTGTGAACATTCGAGTTGCGTGATTTCTCATACATAGAATGGCTCTGCACTGACAAGATGTGTTGTGGGAGGAGAGTTGGTGTTGTGGGTGCTATCCGTTCTCTGAAAGAACCACTAGTATCTGCCCCCTAGGGTAAGTTTGTATCCTATTTACAATGAATTTGAACTTCTTCCTCCTGCAGTTGTATATTGACAGATCCCAAAGAAACCTGAGACAAGTCTCACTCAGTTCCTGTGGGTTCTCCCAGCACTTCTCACCCTGACCCCTACCTTAAACCTCTCCAACCCAAGTACTGGGCCTCCCTTCCCTTGCCCTAGCATCTGACTACCACACAGCTCAGCACTCTGGTCCTGCCGCTCCCCCTCCTCTCTCCTCTGATGGCCCAGTTCAGCCTGGATCTTTCCAGATGGCTCTGGGATGTTTTCTCCCCAACATCTCCATTAAGACCCTTCTCTACAACTGTCCTTGGCAGCAGTCATGCCATCTCCTTCATATAGATCTGCATCATTTATTACCATCTGCTTTCCAGACGCCATGCTCCTAATTAAATGCTTGGAGTATTTCTGAAGATTACAATTTTTTGAGACCTTAATAATCACCTCAAAATTGATTAATATAGTATTAATCATGTAAAATGGTAGTATATTATTATAGTCCTATACTATTCAGAGATGTATATGAGTAACCTTCATGAAATCCTACTTGTAGACACGTGAAATTGTATGATTTGCATTTTTCTCAGTTCATAGATGTTACAATGAACTCTACACATTGTGGACTGCCGTGAGACTTTTATACTCCATCTCTTCAACATACCTCTATCTATAATATTATATACGATGTTCCTCATGGGTGTTTATGGTGTTGTCATTGCTACTGCTACCTGACATCACTTACTGAAACATTATACACCCGTTACTGACGCATTGTTCAACTTTGTCCTGAGGTACTGAATCTCTAAATAACCCCCATGGTTTGAGCATTGTTCTTTTCATTGCACTCTTAACTCTTAATTGACTGAGTTGCCAATTAATCCCTTTCCTGCCATTACAACTATTAGTCAGAGTCAATGGGACACGGTGAGAAAATTATTTCTATTTTTAAAATGTTTTCTTATATATTTGGTTGTGAGCCTAGCCTTTAACGGCTGAGCCAGGTTAGTGAAAACTATTCTCAACAATAAAAGAATTTCTGGGCGAAAAAAAAAATAAAATGTTTTCTTGCCTTGTTTGATGTAGAATGAGAATGAAAACTTTGAAAGTGCAGAATCCACTTGTCATTTCCAAAGAAGTATCGGGGTGCTCATTTAGAGAGATCAAGGATGCATATCTGGTCAGATGAAAATTAATTGTATGACTTATTCAAGGTGTCAGATCAAGCCTTTTCTGACTTCAGAGTTACCCATCGATTAGTAGTGACCATAACCAATTATTTCCTTGTAATGTTGTGAGGTAGAGTTCCGCTTAAAAGCTAATATGTAGTGATTCCTGAGTGCATCAGAAATGTTGATACCTTTCCATTTTCAGAATAAGAGTTGGTTGAGATGGTAGGAATTGTGGTAAGCAACTAGATTCACTTTACTTGGCATCTAAAGACGAACTGATTAAAATATCCTTTCAGAAAACAATTAACAGTAACCACTTTTAAACTCGTGAGTTTCCATAAGAGTAGTCTCTTGGAATTGAATAAAAATATCCGTTAAGATTTTGGTGGGTGCTAGAATATTGCTTATCAAATGCCTGTAGAAGCTACCAGCTGAGTATGACCTGTTGAAGAGCTGTGGTACACAAGTGTTGTGACTGGACTGCTTTACCATTTTTAACAATGAGAGGTAAAGCCGATGGAGAATCTTTGCCAGGTTAAATGTTACTGATTAACCACTTGGGTAATACCATGTTTTTATGTGGTTGCCTCTTTAGCCATAATGTGGTTCATTCTCTTTTCCATTTGTTTTATGTTCTTTTAAACACAAAGGTACATATGGTTTGAAACCTCAGATGTCATATGATTTTACTTTCTGGCCATTCTTAGTAGCCAGATATAAAATGCCTCAAACCTAGAAATATTGGAGCTTCCAATGTGATGCCAGTAGTGAAAAATTCTATACCTGGCTTTATGTGACAGTCAAAACACAGGTTCACTAAAACCTGTGTGCAAACACCCTCAGGATCTCTGTATGTGATGCATATAAAGATAGATTAATTGTGTCTCCTACAAAATGTATGTTGTTACATATAGGTAAACATTACAAAATCTTAAAAATATAAAATCTCTAACATCATAATTGGAAGCGTTTTGGATGAGAGCTAATGCAAGCTTCTGTTGTTATTAGTCGAAAAAAAAATACACCGTGCTCTAGTGCCATAATACTTTATATTTACCAGAAATGTTTTCACTAGCTTAAATAGCTTATGAATATAGATATGACAATATAAATCAGAGAAACACGTACAGGCTCAGATTTTATAGATATTCTAAAGGCATTTAATAAAAACAGGCTCATTCGCATTGAAATGGCTGAGAGCAGGGGGAGTGGTTTTCACCAGGGAAAAGCACACTAATTAGTTATCTAGTACTAAATGGTCATTCCTGAGAACATAGATATGAGTATAATTTTTAGACTGAGAAGGCTGTGTGCATATATGTATACACTTAGGAACATATATATATACATATACATATGCACATACATACATACATACATACATACATACATACATACATGCAGCAGCAATTAATGAAATGCAGGCCATAAATTTGGAAAGAAGTGTATGAGAGGGCCTGGAAAGAGGAAATAAAGGGAAAATGGTATAATTATATTATAATTTCAGAAAATAAAATAAAGAAGATATGAAGTTGGAAGAGGACACATTTGAAAGGTACAAGGAGAGTCAGGGGGAAGTAAAATACATTATACACATGTATGAAATTCCCAAAGAATAAGTAAAATATTATTTAAAATAAACCAATTGCACATGTTTACAAAAGGAAATTGATTGGAAATTAGACTAGACTTCTGAAAGAACGTTATTTTAGAAAAGCAGCTCAAATGTTACAGTGAATTATCAGGGGCGTACGGAAAGGCAAATCTGGTTTGTAGCCAGCAGACAGACACAAGGTAGTTGGGCAAACATTTAACATGGAACTTGGTCAAGCAGTAGTCATTCTCTGCAGTGTTTGACCCTTAGCAGCAGGGAGCATCACTTTCGGGTTTTACTTGCTACCAATGTGCATTTCACTTATGCTCTAACACCCTGTATTAAAAGTAATTTCTGTATTGTGATACTAATGACATTTTGTGATGTGGTAAAATAGGGCAGGGAAGGTATTGCTGAGTGAAGCAGTACATATTCACGTGTTCTCTCTTTTATCTCACAGTCTGTCTCCTACTCACCACAGCTGGTCCTTGCTGCGTTTCAGGGTCCCATCTATAACACATTCCATGGCCTACGTTATTGGCTTATCGTGAATAAATCAAAACCCCAAACCACATGTGTATACACCTAAGTCCCCAAAGCTTTAAGTAGTGTCTATGGCTACTTATATTCCCGCACACTGTATAAACAGAAGCAGTTTGACTTAAATCATTTCTCCATCCCAGGGCTTCATATCCTTATTCAACGCACCATGCTAGCCTGAGTTCTAATGTCCTCTAGGATGAGGTCAAGATAGCGAGATAGGAATCTCTTTCTATGGTAATGGTATTGGACATGCAACCACATCCCTTATGGGTAGCTGTGTCACTGCTTCCTATGGTAGATATCATGGAAAGGCCACAGCACCTAGGAGAAAGGAGAGGAAGATTCTTCTTTGTAATGTGTGCCACACACAGACCTCTGCACTGTTCCTCACTGTCCCCTTCTGGAGCTCTTGCTCTATGGTCCCTGTTACACATGTCTGAATGGCACACTAGGTGGCTTCTTCCTTTTGCTTTTTTGGAAGATCATATGCAGTCATATAACAGAAGGAGGGAAGAGGACCAAGCCAGCTGTGTTTCCTCATGAGACAGGTGAGGGAGGAATCCACTGAGTCATCTCAGAGGGATTGAGACACTCCCTTTGACCCCTGCCAGCATGCTAAGTCCCATAGACATTGCCTCCAGGACAAGTTGTTATGACTCTTGCAATTTTAAATTAAAAAAATATATCTGCTTCTAATGAAGTAAGGAGGTACTAAAAGATTTAGGACTGGATCTTATGTAAAACCACCTGTTCAGCTCACCCAGTCATGGGTCCTAATGGCTCATGAAGGTGCTCTTCAAGTCCTATTAAGATAAATGAGACTAAATGGCATGTTTTGCTCGACTATCTAAATTGGTCGCTTTTTCTATGTATTGCCTGATTCTCTTAATATTATAAAACAGGTTACAAAAGAAATTATTTAAGCTGGTACTTGTGCCCCAGAATTTGTCCTCTTGTGATAGATAACATGCCATTCTTTTGACAGAAAAGAGAAGGCAAAAGACAAAGACGTAGACTCAGCAATGCTTCTCCTTTTTCTTCTTTACGTCTGCTGTCCATGGCTAGCCATCTCTGGGTGGCTAATTGCTTCAGATCCACAAGCACAAAAGGAAGCAGGAGACCAGGTCTTCTCTGAGCTAATTGTGCCCTCATCCCATTGTATTAAATATACTCCTCAGAATGTCATTAAGCTTATACCTAAACACAGAGGAGGGGAAGAATATGATAATATGATAATATATATGTGGTATAACATACATGTATTTGCATGTGTATGTATATGTGTATATGTTTATGTAGTGTGGTTCAGTACCATATATTGTATACTTAGCCTCATTTCCCTTTTATGTTCCTGAGGTCAAACCTTTTGTTATTTCCTTAATACATCTTACAAGTTAGGCAGCTCTCCCCTCAAGACTAATTACTACATTTTTTTCATGGCACTTTGCCTTTGACTCCTCTTATTATCCCTGTAAATGTTAAAGGGATGGCACTTGCGATACAGACCATGCACCTTCATGAAAAACCTTGGAAACTGAAAATAGAGAAAACTGGAGCCAGAATGGTTCTTTAAAAGCATCCCACCATGCCACTGCTTTCTATGTATGAGGAAATCTGCCTATGTTAGCAAGAAGCTAATGGAAAGTCCCAGAGAGCTGACAGAACCCTGGTGCACCAGCCGGTCTCCTGAAATGATGTCCGTTGCCTCTGTACCCTGCCTCTTGTTCTGTCACATAGGATATCTCCTTCCCAAACCTTCGCACAAAGAGTCTTGTATTTCCTGTGAAAAGAATCTTGGACTCTATTTTTGTGATTAGCACATCTTTTTTCTTCCTCCCCTCGAGTTCCTCTCAATCTGCCTACCAGTCTCTCACTCACCCCACCAACCTCACATACAAAAGTACTAAGTGCTACTGTGCATGGATGTAGGACAGTCTATTGGAAGATGATTAGTTTCTCTGGGGTCCTATCTCTGAAGAAATTGACTGTCTGCCCAAACCCATCAGTTGTTAATAGCTCCTTGACTAGGGGTGGGACTTCCTGAGTCCCTCCCATGTTCAGGCTGCGATTTTTGCCTGCCTTGATTTTGTGCAGGCCTTGTACAACTGATTTGTTTATGTTTTTCTAGACTTAATATTGACACGTGAAGCATGATCCATTTCCTTTCCCTTGTCCTTCAATCTTGATTTACTCCCCCACTCCGTCCCCCAGCAACATGATCCATGATCTATTTTACCACTTAGGCTTTCCTCTGAGGGTTTTTTGTTTGTTTGTTTTGTTTCGATTTGATTTAATTTTTGGTTTCTTTTTTTTTTACTTGCCATGTTTGATTGTGTATTAATTATTTGTAATTTTCAACACACTTTAGTTTGGGTTTTCTCAGTAATTTTTTTTTGTTGTTGAATTTTATTTTCATATCTTGGGTGGATTTTCTTATTTCACTGGTTTGCTTTTGTTCTCTTGGAGTGTATTTAATTCATCTTTGAATTTCTCTATGATAAGTATTCTTTTAATTTTCTGTCTGGAAGCTCATTTTCATAGGAGACAGTACTGTAGATTTGTAATTTTGGGGGAAGACATGTTATCTTGTCTTCTTTGTTTCATGTTTTACATTTATTTAAAAATATGTCTCTATATGTGTGTCCGTGTGTGTCAGTGTGTGAGTGGATATTCATATGGTTACCAATAGATGTCACAAGAGGAATTTGTGTCTCCAGAAGTTGGAATTGCAGGTAGTGGCTAGCCATTCAACCCGGGTTCTGGAAGCTGAATGGATCTTTTGCAGGGGCAGCATGCATTCTTAACCATTGACCCATCTCTCCAGCCACAACTGATTCTAGTACTGTTTTTATACTGGGATTTGGGCATCTGAAATTTGTTATTTGATGTTATTCTTTCTTTCTTGTTCAAATTACCTTTCTGTTTTCAGTGTTCACAGTGCTCAGGAGGAGTCTAACTCATGGCAGTGTTGGGCTGCCTCTTTATCTTGTCTAGTATTGAGGGTTATAGGCTCTCTCTCAGGCCTTCTCCTGGTTACCAGCTACTGTCTAGTATTGTGGCTGCTGAGAGTGAGTTTCCCTACACCCTGGTCTGATTCTGGCTTTTCAACGTCTCACGGGGCAACTGGCTGTTCCCTAAGAGGAAGACATCAGGATTCTGGTGGGTTCTAAAAGGAAGGAGGAACAGAAGAAGGCATTGCTCCACGGGAAGCAGTACCAGGGCTTTGGAACAACTCCAGTGGGCGACAGCCAGGTGTAGGGCTTTATTTTGTACCACAGTCTCTGGCTACCTGAGGCAGCTGATGGGGTAGGTCCTGGGTGGGAGAACAGTTGTGCTCTGGGAGTCAAGGTGGAAAGAAAAGGGACCATTTGGAAGTAGCAAGGAGTTAATAGGCTGATTACTAAATTATTATTAAGACCTGAAGTTCCTGTGGTTATTATTAAGATCATGCCTTAAGGAGGAAAAAGGTAGTATTATTACACAGCTGGGTTATGCTTCTAAATTTTTTATGAAAAACTTTAAATATACAAAAGTCAAAAGCTTTATACAACAGTCAAACCTATTTTCTCTACTCGTATTAATTTCTCAATTAATTTTTCCCACATTTGATAAATCACACGCATATTCATCATCCCTTTATCTTTTTTTTCTGTCAAACACGGTAAAGATTGTGCCCATAATAAACATTTCCATATCTACTCATTAACTAGAATTTGGTATTTGCTTATCACTTAAAAACAAGGCTCAGGCTAAATATATATTTCGTATTTGGAGTTTGACCCATGGAACAATTAAATTATATTTATATTTAGTGTTCGGAGTTGGAACCATGGAACAATTAAATTAGCCTAATGATTACTGAAATGGACCTCATGATGAGTTTTAAAGCAAGGTGGAAAGCTTATCATTACCAATAGTGATCACCTTTAGAGCCACTCTATCAGCAATGTTTCTTTAGAATTGGGAAAGTCATATTTGTCCCAGGAGTCTGAAGTCAAGGTGAGGAATGAATAATGGAAACTATGAATTTTGCAGAATCACAGAGCTTTCCCAGCCAAGGTGGAAGGAATATGATGGAGTCAGAGAGACCACTTCACTAGTTGTAAAACTCTTGGGATCTTTTCTCTCTATGCATTTATTAAGTTATCAAACTCACATTCTTTCCATTGGTTGAAGAAAAGACTGTCTAAATCATTCAAAATAGTGCACCAGTACAATCGTCTTACTCCACCTGTCAGTTTGCCTGTGCAAGCAAACCCTTGTGATTTTAACTGCCTGAAAGTTGCTACTGCCGGAAAGCCATCATGACTTACAAAATGCTCACAGCATATTAACTCTCCACTAATGCTCACACAAAAAGAGAGCAAACATTATTCTGATGGTAATATGGTAAATTACTGGAAACTGCTTTGTGTAGCATTTAGTGATCAAAATATGTTATATCTTCATTGTTTCCCTTTCTCTTTTATCTTGTCTCTTATTAGGAGACAGAATGGCCTTCAGTCAGACTCATGACTATGGAATTTTTTTCTCAGTTCTTGCATGAGAAATCTTAGCAATAACTGAGGAAGTATATGAAGCTCACTCTTAGCAAGCCTTAGTTAAAGTCTAGATCAAACCCATTATTTTTTCCTTTGTGAGATTTTATCCTTGGTCGTCTTCAGGTGTATTGTATTGTAAGGAAATTAGAACTGCCCGAGTTTCCAGTCAGCTGCAATATAAGTGCATTCAAAGGCAGAGCTTGCCCCAAAGATGCTGGTTTAGTTTTCTCCAACATAGAAGAAGGTATCAAACCTTAAATTCACACAGAGATCCTTTTCTGATGCTCTCAGGGCCAGCAGAAAGAATGGAAACAGGCAACTTGCTAAGTAGAAGGTGGGGGGACCCTCCAGAATGTACCAGAGACCAGGGAGGAGAGAGACTCTCAGGACTCAAGGGGAGGGACCTTAGATGAAATGCCATACAGTGGGGAGAGGGAACCTGTACAGCCTGATCCAGCAGAAAGAAAAGGCATCAAGTGAGGGATGGTGTTGCCGCCCCACAGTCAAGAACTCTGACCCATAATTGTTCCTGTTTGAAAGAACTGCAGGGACAAAAATGCACACAAGGCTGAGGAAAAGGAGGTCTAGTGACAGGCCAAAAGTGGGATTCAGCTCAAGGGGAGGCCCAAAGGCCTGACACCATTACTGAAGCTATGGGGTGCTCACAGAAAGGGACCTATCATGGCTGCCTTCTGAAAGACCCAACAAGCAGCTGAAAGAGTCAGATGCAGATATTTACACCCAACCAATGGACAGAAGCTGGTGAGCCCTGTGGTTGAATTAGAGAAAAGCTGGAGGAAGCTGAGGAGGAGAGCAACCCTCTAGGAGAACCAGCAGTCTCAATAAACCTGGAGTCTCAATATCTCTCAGACACTAGACCACCAACCAGGCAGCATACACCAGCTAATATGAGGCTACTAACACATACACAGCAGAGGACTTCTGGGTCTGGGTTTAGTTAGACAAGATTCACCTAACCCTCAAGAGACTGGAGGTCCCAGGGAGTGGGGAGGTCTGGTGGGGTGGGAAGTGGGTGCGGTGGGGATGAGGGGTAGGGGGTGGAGGGTGGAGGGTGGAGGGTGGGGACATCCACAGGTGGGGAGGTGGGGAAGGATGGGAACAGTCAGAGTGTGAACTGGGCAGGGGGTAAAATCTGGGGTGTAAAAAAGGGATTAAAGAAAATTTAAATATTTTATCAGAGGTAACCGAACAATAAATACAAGGTGTATTTCCAAAGCTTTCACATTAATCTTGAACAAAAAAATGGCAGGTTGTGGTTAGCATAGAAAGGCTGCTACACGAGCAAAGAAGCACAAAATACTTATCCTTTTCTCTACCCATTCTCTACACTATTGCATTCTCTACACTATTGGGACCATAGTATGAAGACTATTGGAAACACAAACATTCTAGAATTTCCAAGACCCTGGCATCTGGAAGGCTGAGATTAAGGAGCTAGTGTAGAGAACAGAGGTTGTAAGCACCTCCCTTCCTCGCTTCAGAATCTATGTGTTAAAGACCCCATTCTTTCACAGAATTGCCTGAACCATTTTGACACACCCTCAGTCTGTAGGAGTCCGGGAACTGCTCAAACCATGAGCTGCAAACTCGAGTTCTTCTAAGAGGAGGTTTGTGTTTAAAATGCTTGAATTAGGCCATAAGTAGCAACAAAGCTCAAGAAAAGCAATCGATACTCAGCCCCTGCTTTAAGGAAACAGGAAGTAGTGGGAACTAGGTCATGCCAAATTCTAAGACCCATTGACAGTGAACATTATGTCCAACTCAAGTTGTATTATGCATTGTGTGCATACATGTTTAGTGAAGCTCGTTCTTGTTTTTAAAAATATGAAGTCACTTGAAATCTGATAGACCCTTAGAAATTATTATTTCTATTTATAATGTAATGAATCCAAGTCTTGTTTCAATCTGGTGGCACAATGTTGCACAGTCTATATTAAATAATTCTAATAGAAATTTGAGAAGCTAACATTTTATTGTTGAATTTCAGATAATTCTGAGTAAAAAAAAATAATGTGGCTTTCCCAATAACACAGGGCGGATAATGTTTATAGACTAGAGTCAAACATCTTGTAGATCAGAATCTAGTATGGAAACAGAATAGAAAACTGAAGTTGAGGAAATCTGTGTCCTCACTTCTGTTGTGACGTACAGACGGTTCTAAAGAGAGTGGTACATCAGGCACAATAGACAGGTTCTGCTCAGTGGCAGGCAGAGGATTGGCACTGAAGGTTGGAAAGGAGGTGGTCATTCATATAAGTGACCAGTGTGGCAAGAGCACATAGGCTGGAATCTAATTCTTCTTTATTTCTAATGACAGAACCAGATTAATTTGCTGTTTGGAGCAATCAGATGTCATTTGCTTCAAAAGACAATACAGAAAACCAAGGTGAGGTGTAGTGAGACAGTTCAAAGCTCTGCACTGTATTCCCCAGACCCCTGAACACAGGGAAGCATAACTGAATTCGTATTTCTGAAGACCATTGGTATTGTCTTCCATTCAGTAGTGCTAAAAGTTACCATAGTGTTTTGAATATATTGAATAATTAACATGTTTAATTAACAGTCTCTGGTATCCATGAATAAAGCCTTATTTGAAATTAGTCTATGCAGTTATAATTAACATAAATCTATCAATGTAAGATCATCCTTGATTTTGAATAAACCCTAAATCTAGCAACAATTGTCTATACGTGAAGAGATGTGTAGACACGGAGACTATTCTGTAACAATAAAGGCAGAAATCAGAATTAGGCAGCTACAAGCCAAATGCCACCAGCATGTGCTGGAATGCACCAGGGTCTAGGTAGCGGTGGGCATCTTGGCTCAGCATTGCCAGAAGCACTACTCTTACACCTTGTAGTTGCATCTCTAGCATCGGAACGCGCAGAAGACACATCCCTGTCTGTTGAGCCATCTTGCTTGTGGTGTTGTAGTAAACTGAAGACCCAAGTAGCTAGCCAGGTCTTCTAAAGCTTTGTCAGTGAACTACAAATGGCAGTATCTTATGATTAGGATAGCTATACCCAAGAAGCAGCATCTTAAATCATGCATTAACTGCAATACATAAAGTCAAGCCTCTTCTACATTAGAATTAATTCCCAATATTCACTCAAATTATTATTTTCTATCCATTCATTATTTATTCAGTACAGTTCAATCCATCAAGTGATTCTCATAGCAACACTCTGTGCTGGGCACTATTCGTCTATTTACTTGAGAACATGTGATCAATACAAAGAAAGAATCAAACAGCAATCCTGTCTGCATATATATGTTAGTATCATGGACCAGAGACTTAAAAATGAATCCAATAAATCCGTAATTATAGGTGACAAGAATGTCGGTGACACTTCAACCTTTTCTCCTGTAGCCCCTGTTAGTTCATAGAATCCTTTATTATAATGATAATTGCTTGTTGTGTAGAATAAGGGAGGATACAAATTGAAAGTGAATCTATCTGAATGAAATCATGTTACTGAAAGGAACCCCCATTGGATTCCACCTTGATCACTGCTGGCTACATCTACATTTGAGCTTTGAATTTACACTTAATGGAGAATCAAAGCAGTTCAATGCCCAACACAGGTTTGTACTGTCACTTGATACATAATTGAAAATAAATAACCTCAGTGGCAGTCCCATGCTTAGAATACTTAATGTTCTTTGCCCAGAAATGCAAATTGGTGTAGAAAGAGCTGGAAAGCTGATTGTGTTTCCTATAGACGATGTAGAGGTAACCACTGTGGAGAGAATTTTCATGTTGGAAAGCTGAGCGTCACAAAGACCAGGAATAAGTACAGTGTGTATGTGCAGGTGTGTGTGTGTGTGTGTGTGTGTGTGTGTGTGTGTGTGTGTGTGTGTGTTATATTTTTATCCTTATCATTTGTGATGTAACTAAGTTATTGCTGTAGCCTGGCTTCATTTCATTTTAGCTTACACTGTGACATTTGACAATATGCCCAACTTTTCTCCCTCCCTCCTCTCTCTCTCTCTCTCTCTCTCTCTCTCTCTCTCTCTCTCTCTCTCTGCAGAACACAGGAGAAAGAATTTGTTCTTTGACTCATTTATCTCACTGGGAGTAAAGATATTTAAAACAAAACAATAATAAAGGAACCAGCCAGAAGCTTTTACAGGCAAGGAGACATCAAGACTTGTTTATTTTGCAAGGAAAATGTGTGCTATAGGGAACTCTAGCTCCAGCTGTGATAGAGGAATTGGCTGGTGTCAGGCTAAAGCCCCGCTCCCCGTAGAGCAGACAGCATTGAGGCTCAGTGTGGGGGAATCTGGGGAAGTACAGTGCATGGTGCCTTACCAGAAATTGCAAAAGCAAAAATGGTTGGTTGAACTGCTATCTTATAAGAGTACTCTAATGCTTAAAACATTTTAAAAGCTTGTGGGTCCCACTACAGAGGTAATCAGGAGGAAGCCAGCTCAGATACTTTCGCATGATGTTTGCAACTGTCTCAACAGAGTAAGTCAGGGTTTATTGAGTGTCAAAATCTGTGACAGAGCCATCTTGGTCAAAGACAGTGCTACAGCATGTGAACAGGGAAACTTTTAGGAGCCTCCACAGGTTTATCTCCACGAATTCAGCTCAGAGCACTCTTAGACTGAAATGTATAACTTTGTAAGCTCAGCAGCTCTTGTCCTAAACTACCTACCCAGGCCTTGTAATCACAGAAGGCAAACTTGTCTGGCATTTGCAGGCAGAGTTGGAACAGCCAACAGTGAGAGACAGGAAGGAAGGCACCTGGTATTGCTTTCAGGCCTCTGGTTTCTAAGTTCAAGAAAAGAGAGGTATAATTTAAGATCAGCTTTGGCATTTATAAGGAATGAAAGCATCAAAGTTCTGACTTGAGGCCTTTTGAAGCTCCATGCAGTTTTAGAATAACTTATTTACTTAAAATGTGCGTCTTCAGAAATGTTCTTTGGGAGATGGTAAGGTCCTCCAACCACGGAAGAAAGTTTAAATGGATGAATGGGAAAGTCAAATAAATTATTTTGACTACAGGTCCATTTCATACTGTGAGGGTTATTCTTAGTTGTCAGCCTGACTGTAGTTGTTATTAACCAAAACGTAAGTAGCTGGGGTATACATGTGAGGAATCTTTTCTTAATTAAATCATTTGAAATGGGAAGACCCACTTTTAATCTGGATCTTTTGATGTGGGAAGTTCTACCTTTAATACAGATTTTTGAGGTGAGAGGATCTACCTTTAATTTGGCTATGCCTTCTGCTGGTAGTCTATATCAAGGATGGGAAAGAAGGAACCTTGATCTTTGGCTACTTTTCCCCGCTCTCACTGGTAAATGAATTCCTTCATTGACATTAAGGCTTACTTCTTTGAGATCCTGACCCATACTGAAGACAGACTGACATATCCAAGCATATGGTCTGAACAACTTAAGCAACTACTGAGTGTCTTGGCACACTCTTATGCTGAACAGTCATTTTTGTTGGACAAACTGGATCACAGCCTTTAAGTCATTCTAATAAATTTTAATAAAAATAAAAGAAAACTCTCTCTCTCTCTCTCTCTCTCTCTCTATATATATATATATATATATATATATATACACAAACACATATGTATATATATATATCACTTAAAGGTTATATTAAATACTAAATTGATTCCATTAGTAGAGGTTTGAGATTTGCATAATGTTTAATATATTTTCATAAAAGTTTGTTACTTTCAATTATTGAAAGTTTTGTTAAAGGAATTATAAGAACATAGTACAAATCATAGTAAGTTCACAAAAATAGACTTAAGCAAATATGTTTATATATATATAAATATATATATATATATATCTCCAAAACAAATATATATTTTTGTTTCTTTCCCAAGAAGCCATAGGATAACTGCTAAGGTAATCTGAACAAAATTTAAAGTTAAAGTAGTCCTGACGTGTTTTATTGACATGGAAGACACATTGTCAGACGTGAATTGCAACTTAATGACATCATCGGTGTACTTTTCCTATGGAGAACCATATTATTTATATAAATCATCACTAGTGATATGATCTGAGGGGGTGGCACTCTCATTCAGAACATCTCAACAGCCTTCACTGGAGTGACTTGAAAATATTTGCTATCAATGTGTATGGTGGTTCCTCAGTAAGTCAATGGGAGTCATCTTACTTCTTTTTTAAAAGTGAGTTAGTTGGGCCTGGAGAGATAGTTTAGCAGTCGAGGGTATTTACTGTTCTTGTGGAGGACCCAGGTTCTCTTATCAGCACACACTTAGTCCTCACAACTATGCACAAACTCCAGTTCTAGGAAATCTGATGCCCTCTCCTGTCCTCCTTGGGCAACACACACATCAGGTACCCACACACATACTCAGGAAAAACCAAGGAAATTTGAAGATGAGTTAAGAAAAAAATAGAATAGATGATCCACACAGAAAAGTTTCCTTAGGTTTTTGTATTTTGTTTTGCATTCCAGATTTTTCACGTGGAGTGGAATAGTGGAAAAACATAATACAGCATAAGAGCTACAATTTTTATGACACAGAGAGCCATTTAATTAAAAATAATGTTTTGCTTTGGTTTTCTTTTGAGACAGAATCTTATATAACTCGGAGGCCCCCAAATTTAAAAACAATTCATTTTAATTTTAAAGATACATATTGTAGGCCTGAGACATCGCAGGAACCTGAAGGAAACAGACCGGATAAACAGTTCTCTGCACCCAAATCCCGTGGGAGGGAGAGCTAAACCTTCAGAGAGGCAGACACGCCTGGGAAACCAGAAGAGACTGCACTCTGCACACACATCTCGGACGGCAGAGGAAAACACCAAACACCATCTGGAACCCTAGTGCACAGAAGCTCCCGGAAAGGGTGGCGCAGATCTTCCCGGTTGCTGCCACTACAGAGAGCTCGTGGGCAGCACCCCGCGAGCAAACTTGAGCCTCGGGACCACAGGTAAGACCAACTTTTCTGCTGCAAGTGACCTGCCTGGTGAACTCAAGACACAGGCCCACAGGAACAGCTGAAGACCTGTAGAGAGGAAAAACTACACGCCCGAAAGCAGAACACACTGTCCCCATAACTGGCTGAAAGAAAACAGGAAAACAGGTCTACAGCACTCCTGACACACAGGCTTATAAGACAGTCTAGCCACTGTCAGAAATATCAGAACAAAGTAACACTAGAGATAATCTGATGGCGAGAGGCAAGCGCAGGAACCCAAGCAACAGAAACCAAGACTACATGGCATCATTGGAGCCCAATTCTCCCACCAAAATAAACATGGAATATCCAAACACACCAGAAAAGCAAGATCTAGTTTCAAAATCATATTTGATCATGATGCTGGAGGACTTCAAGAAAGACGTGAAGAACTCCCTTAGAGAAACACAGGAAAACATTAATAAACAAGTAGAAGCCTACAGAGAGGAATCGCAAAAATCCCTGAAAGAATTCCAGGAAAACACAATCAAACAGTTGAAGGAATTAAAAATGGAAATAGAAGCAATCAAGAAAGAACACATGGAAACAAACCTGGATATAGAAAACCAAAAGAAGAGACAAGGAGCTGTAGATACAAGCTTCACCAACAGAATACAAGAGATGGAAGAGAGAATCTCGGGAGCAGAAGATTCCATAGAAATCATTGACTCAACTGTCAAAGATAATGTAAAGCAGAAAAAGCTACTGGTCCAAAACATACAGGAAATCCAGGACACAATGAGAAGATCAAACCTAAGGATAATAGGTATAGAAGAGAGTGAAGACTCCCAGCTCAAAGGACCAGTAAATATCTTCAACAAAATCATAGAAGAAAACTTCCCTAACCTAAAAAAAGAGATACCCATAGGCATACAAGAAGCCTACAGAACTCCAAATAGATTGGACCAGAAAAGAAACACCTCCCGTCACATAATAGTCAAAACACCAAACGCACAAAATAAAGAAAGAATATTAAAAGCAGTAAGGGAAAAAGGTCAAGTAACATATAAAGGCAGACCTATCAGAATCACACCAGACTTTTCGCCAGAAACTATGAAGGCCAGAAGATCCTGGACAGATGTCATACAGACCCTAAGAGAACACAAATGCCAGCCCAGGTTACTGTATCCTGCAAAACTCTCAATTAACATAGATGGAGAAACCAAGATATTCCATGACAAAACAAAATTTACACAATATCTTTCTACAAATCCAGCACTACAAAGGATAATAAATGGTAAAGCCCAACATAAGGAGGCAAGCTATACCCTAGAAGAAGCAAGAAACTAATCGTCTTGGCAACAAAACAAAGAGAAGAAAAGCACACAAACATAACCTCACATCCAAATATGAATATAACAGGAAGCAATAATCACTATTCCTTAATATCTCTCAACATCAATGGCCTCAACTCCCCAATAAAAAGACATAGATTAACAAACTGGATACGCAATGAGGACCCTGCATTCTGCTGGCTATAGGAAACACACCTCAGAGACAAAGACAGACACTACCTCAGAGTGAAAGGCTGGAAAACAACTTTCCAAGCAAATGGTCAGAGGAAGCAAGCTGGAGTAGCCATTCTAATATCAAATAAAATCAATTTTCAATTAAAAGTCATCAAAAAAGATAAGGAAGGACACTTCATATTCATCAAAGGAAAAATCTACCAATATGAACTCTCAATCCTAAATATGTATGCCCCAAATACAAGGGCACCTACATACGTAAAAGAAACCTTACTAAAGCTCAAAACACACATTGCACCTCACACAATAATATTGGGAGATTTCAACACCCCATTCTCATCAATGGACAGATCATGGAAACAGAAATTAAACAGAGACCTAGACAGACTAAGAGAAGTCATGAGCCAAATGGACTTAACGGATATTTATAGAACATTCTATCCTAAAGCAAAAGGATATACCTTCTTCTCAGCTGCTCATGGTACTTTCTCCAAAATTGACCATATAGTTGGTCAAAAAACGGGCCTCAACAGGTACAGAAAGATAGAAATAATCCCATGCGTGCTATCAGACCACCACGGCCTAAAACTGGTCTTCAATAACAATAAGGGAAGAATGCCCACATATACGTGGAAATTGAACAATGCTCTACTCAATGATAACCTGGTCAAGAAAGAAATAAAGAAAGAAATTAAAAACTTTTTAGAATTTAATGAAAATGAAGGTACAACATACCCAAACTTATGGGACACAATGAAAGCTGTGCTAAGAGGAAAACTCATAGCGCTGAGTGCCTGCAGAAAGAAACAGGAAAGAGCATATGTCAGCAGCTTGACAGCACAACTAAAAGCTCTAGAACAAAAAGAAGCAAATACACCCAGGAGGAGTAGAAGGCAGGAAATAATCAAACTCAGAGCTGAAATCAACCAAGTAGAAACAAAAAGGACCATAGAAAGAATCAACAGAACCAAAAGTTGGTTCTTTGAAAAAATCAACAAGATAGATAAACCCTTAGCCAGACTAACGAGAGGACACAGAGAGTTTGTCCAAATTAACAAAATCAGAAATGAAAAGGGAGACATAACTACAGATTCAGAGGAAATTCAAAAAATCATCAGATCTTACTATAAAAGCCTATATTCAACAAAACTTGAAAATCTACAGGAAATGGACAATTTCCTAGACAGATACCAGGTATCGAAGTTAAATCAGGAACAGATAAACGAGTTAAACAACCCCATAACTCCTAAGGAAATAGAAGCAGTCATTAAAGGTCTCCCAACCAAAAAGAGCCCAGGTCCAGACGGGTTTAGTGCAGAATTCTATCAAACATTCATAGAAGACCTCATCCCAATATTATCCAAACTATTCCACAAAATTGAAACAGATAGATCACTCCCAAATTCCTTGTATGAAGCCACAATTACTCTTACACCTAAACCACACAAAGACCCAACAAAGAAAGAGAACTTCAGACCAATTTCCCTTATGAATATCGACGCAAAAATACTCAATAAAATTCTGGCAAACCGAATTCAAGAGCACATCAAAACAATCATCCACCATGATCAAGTAGGCTTCATCCCAGGCATGCAGGGATGGTTTAATATACGGAAAACCATCAACGTGATCCATTATATAAACAAACTGAAAGAACAGAACCACATGATCATTTCATTAGATGCTGAGAAAGCATTTGACAAAATTCAACACCCTTTCATGATAAAAGTCCTGGAAAGAATAGGAATTCAAGGCCCATACCTAAACATAGTAAAAGCCATATACAGCAAACCAGTTGCTAACATTAAACTAAATGGAGAGAAACTTGAAGCAATCCCACTAAAATCAGGGACTAGACAAGGCTGCCCACTCTCTCCCTACTTATTCAATATAGTTCTTGAAGTTCTAGCCAGAGCAATCAGACAACAAAAGGAGGTCAAGAGGATACAGATCGGAAAAGGAGAAGTCAAAATATCACTATTTGCAGATGATATGATAGTTTATTTAAGTGATCCCAAAAGTTCCACCAGAGAACTACTAAAGCTGATAAACAACTTCAGCAAAGTGGCTGGGTATAAAATTAACTCAAATAAATCAGTAGCCTTCCTCTACACAAAAGAGAAACAAACCGAGAAATAAATTAGGGAAACGACACCCTTCATAATAGACCCAAATAATATAAAGTACCTCGGTGTGACTTTAACCAAGCATGTAAAAGATGTGTACAATAAGAACTTCAAGACACTGAAGAAAGAAATTGAAGAAGACCTCAGAAGATGGAAAGATCTCCCATGCTCATGGATTGGCAGGATTAATATAGTAAAAATGGCCATTTTACCAAAAGCGATCTATAGATTCAATGCAATCCCCATCAAAATACCAATCCAATTCTTCAAAGAGTTAGACAGAACAATTTGCAAATTCATCTGGAATAACAAAAAACCCAGGATAGCTAAAACTATCCTCAACAATAAAAGGACTTCAGGGGGAATCACTATCCCTGAACTCAAGCAGTATTACAGAGCAATAGTGATAAAAACTGCATGGTATTGGTACAGAGACAGACAGATAGACCAATGGAATAGAATTGAAGACCCAGAAATGAACCCACACACCTATGGTCACTTGATTTTTGACAAAGGAGCCAAAACCATCCAATGGAAAAAAGATAGCATTTTCAGCAAATGGTGCTGGTTCAACTGGAGGTCAACATGTAGAAGAATGCAGATCGATCCATGCTTATCACCCTGTACAAAGCTTAAGTCCAAGTGGATCAAGGACCTCCACATCAAACCAGACACACTCAAACTAATAGAAGAAAAACTATGGAAGCATCTGGAACACATGGGCACAGGAAAAAATTTCCTGAACAAAACACCAATGGCTTATGCTCTAAGATCAAGAATCGACAAATGGGATCTCATAAAACTGCAAAGCTTCTGTAAGGCAAAGGACACTGTGGTTAGGACAAATCGGCAACCAACAGATTGGGAAAAGATCTTTACCAATCCTACAACAGATAGAGGCCTTATATCCAAAATATACAAAGAACTCAAGAAGTTAGACCGCAGGGAGACAAATAACCCTATTAAAAAATGGGGTTCAGAGCTAAACAAAGAATTCACAGCTGAGGAATGCTGAATGGCTGAGAAACACCTAAAGAAATGTTCAACATCTTTAGTCATAAGGGAAATGCAAATCAAAACAACCTTGAGATTTCACCTCACACCAGTGAGAATGGCTAAGATCAAAAACTCAGGTGACAGCAGATGCTGGCGAGGATTCGGAGAAAGAGGAACACTCCTCCATTGTTGGTGGGATTGCAGACTGGTACAACCATTCTTCAAATCAGTCTGGAGGTTACTCAGAAATTTGGACATTGAGCTGCCTAAGGATCCAGCTATACCTCTCTTGGGCATATACCCAAAAGATGCCCCAACATTTAAAAAAGACACGTGTTCCACTATGTTCATCGCAGCCTTATTTATAATTCCAGAAGCTGGAAAGAACCCAGATGCCCTTCAACAGAGGAATGGATACAGAAAATGTGGTACATCTACACAATGGAATATTACTCAGCTATCAAAAACAACGGCTTTATGAAATTCATAGGCAAATGGTTGGAACTGGAAAATATCATCCTGAGTGAGCTAACCCAATCACAGAAAGACATACATGGTATGCACTCACTGATAAGTGGCTATTAGCCCAAATGCTTGAATTACTCTAGATGCCTAGAACAAATGAAACTCAAGACGGATGATCAAAATGTGAATGCTTCACTCCTTCTTTAAAAGGGGAACAAGAATACCCTTGGCAGGGAAGAGAGAGGCAAAGATTAAAACAGACACAGAAGGAACACCCATTCAGAGCCTGCCCCACATGTGGCCCATACATATACAGCCTCCCAATTAGACAAGATGGATGAAGCAAAGAGGTGCAGACCGACAGGAGCCAGATGTAGATCGCTCCTGAGAGACACAGTCAGAATTCAGCAAATACAGAGGTGAATGCCAGCAGGAAACCACTGAACTGAGAATAGGACCCCCCGTTGAACAAATCAGAGAAAGAGCTGGAAGAGCTTGAAGGGGCTCGAGACCCCATATGTACAACAATGCCAAGCAACCAGAGCTTCCAGGGACTAAGCCAATACCTAAAGACTATACATGGACTGACCCTGGACTCTGACCTCATAGATAGCAATTAATATCCTAGTAAGAGCACCAGTGGAAGGGGAAGCCCTTGGTCCTGCTAAGACTGAACCCCCAGTGAACTAGACTGTTGTGGGGAGGGCGGCAATGGGGGGAGGGTTGGGACGGGAACACCCATAAGGAAGGGGAGGGGGGAGGGGGATGTTTGCCCAGAAACTGTGAAAGGGAATAACACTCGAAATGTATATAAGAAATACTCAAGTTAATAAAAAAATACATATTGTAGCTTTAATTGAACTATTTTCTATCAATTCTAGGTAAGCTTTCACATGTGAAAAATAATAGAGCATAGAATAATATGTGAGCAAATGGAGCTTCTTCAGAGTAATGATTGGTAACTAAAGACAGAATCTGCAGTCATAAACTGTCAAAATCAAAGTAGGACAGTTGTCTTTCATATGATCTTTTGGGAGCAGAACCATCTATTTTTAAAAACAACATGCTGGTGAGGATGTGGAGAAAGAGGAACACTCCTTCATTGTTGGTGGGATTGGAAACTGGTACAACCACTCTGGAAATAAGTCTGGAGGTTCCTCAGAAAATTGGACATTGCACTACCTGAGGACCCAGCTATACCTCTCCTGGGCATATACCCAAAAGATGCCACAACATATAACAAAGACACATGCTCCACTATGTTCATAGCAACCTTATTTATAATAGCCAGAAGCTAGAAAGAACCCAGATGCCCTTCAACAGAGGAATGGATACAGAAAATGTGGTATATCTACACAATGGAGTTAGTACTCCAGCTATCAAAAACAATGACTTAAAGAAATTCATTGGCAAGTGGATTGAACTAGAAAATATCATCCTGAGTGAGGTGACCCAATCACAGAAAAATACACATAGTATGCACTCACTGATAAGTGGATATTAGCCCAAATGCTCGAATTACTCAAGATACAATCCACAGACTACAGGAAGCTTAAGAAGGATGACCAAAATGCAGATGCTTCACTCCTTCTTAAAAGGGGGAATAAAAATATTCATAGGAGGAGATATGGGGGAAAAATTTGGTGCAGAAACTGAAGGAGCAGCCATTCTTAGCCTGCCCCACATGAGTATATGACTTATATGTATATATACTGCCACCAAAACTAGATAAGATTGATGAAGCTAAGAAATGCATGCTGACAGGAACCGGGTATAACTGTCTCCTGAGAGGCACAGTCAGAGCATGTCAAATACAGAGGTGAATGCTAGCAGCAAACCATTGAACTGAGAACAGGACCCTCATTGGAGGAATTAGAGAAAGGATTGAGAGAGCTGAAGGGGCTTGCAATCCCATAAAAACAATGCCAACCAACCAGAGCTTCCAGGAACTAAACCACTATCCAAAGACTATACATGGACTGACCCATGACTGCAGCTGCCTATGTAGAAGAGGATGACTTTGTTGGGCACCAATGGAAGGAAAAGCTCTTGATCTGCCAAGACTGGATCCCCCAGTGTAGGAGAATGTCAGGGGCAGGGAAGAGAACAAGGGGAGGGGATGGGATAGGGAGGTTATGTGCGGGAAACTAGGAAAGGAAATAACATTTGAAATGTAAATAAAAAGTATACAATAAAAGAAATAAAAAACAACAATGCCTTGGAGCTGGAGAGATGACCCAGAGTTAAGAACCTAATGAAATAAAGACTCATAATTATAATAACATTATATTTACTTTTATTGTAGATAAAGAAAAATTTTGGTCTATACTTTTGGAATAATTTTGCAGAGTTAGCTTATTTCAAAATTGTGAGATCAGCACATGTTTTGAGAGGTTGATTTTGTTAGTATGCTGAAACTTAGTCTCCTAAGCTTTAAAGCACAAATTATATTTAAAGTGATAAATATTTCTGGTTCTAAAAAGTCTCTGATAATATCTTTATGAAGTTGTTTGCTGTATATAATAAATAATAATATACACTTTCTTCTGGTGTTTATGAAGAATTTTGTTAATTTGTCTAACTGTTCTTTCATTTCCACACCATACAATATGTTCTGACTTAGCTATCAATATCTTAGGCTTCCTAGGGGCTGGATTTATTGTGTTTCTACGACAATTATCAAGTTTTATGTATATTCAGGAATGTAATTCATTGAGGGAAATATAAATACCTGGTTAATTCCACAAATTTACTGATTAATATTGCGGCATCGGGATCTTCCTTCTAGCAACTGTGTTGCTGAAAATACAATGTTACTCCTTCCAGGTATCCAAGGAAAGACCAGGTGAGCATCTGTATGAGTCAGGAACTGTCCTCAGTGCTGAAAATACCTCACCCCCCAAACCTTTGCTGATAGCTGTATGGAAGCGTGATATAAATGGAAAAAAGGCAGACTTAGAAAGTGATAATAGAAGTAGATATTTTGGAGGTCTCATCGTATTTGAGGCTTTCTGATTGGTATAGTTCATTTATTTGTATGCTTGTGTCTGTGTGTACTGCATATGTGTGTTTGTGTGTGTGTACATGTATATTTGGTAGCCATGTGGGGTGTGTGTGTGTGTGTGTGTGTGTGTGTGTGTGTATGTGCATGCATGTGCATGCATGTGCACGTGTGTATATGATGTATAGATATAACTGAGGTAGATATCAAGTGTCATTTTTTATTGCTGTTGATGTTATTTTTTTGGGATTGGGTTCTCCCTTCAGTGCAGAGCTCACTGAATGGATAGGTTAGTTGGCCATGTAGCTTTGGAGATCTGCTTTCATCGGCTCCCCAATGCCCAAAATTCAGCTTGCAGATGACTGCCACCATACCCAAGCTTTTACGTGGGTGCTGGGAATCTGACTTTTCACAGCAGGCACTTTTGTGGTTGGGCCACCTTCAGAGCTTCACAAGGAATTTTGATAATCACTTTGTGCTGTCAGATAGTTCTATGTTTTTATACACACACACATATATCCACAAATAACCACTAAGTATAGGTGCACATGCAAAAAAAGGAGTGGTGATAAATAAAGGATATCTGTTTAACAAAAGAAAAGCATGTGTCTCCAAACAGAGTGACCCCTGGTTAGATTTGTAAATAGGAATTTAGAAGATTTTCCAGTGTCAGCATACTGTGATGGCAATGTCTCTTGCTCAAAAATAGATTCACAGGGAACAAAGATGTTGGCTACTTAGGACAGATAATGAGGACCTGGAGTTACTGGAAAAGTAGAAGTGATAAAGGGCTTTTGGAATCTTAGTACGAGTTTTGGATTTTGCTATAAATACTATGTAATATCTTGAAGAATTTAAATAAAGAGTGTTGTATTATCATTTATTTCAACTTTATTTTTGAAGTGTTAGGCATAGAATCCCAACCTTGATGAATAAGACATTGGCGTAGGACCTGTAAATTAGAACCTTAGCCATCTGCTCTCATTTAGATAATACTTTGAACTTTTTTGATACAATATCTGTTTGAGAACATCTCTTATGCATTAGATTATTCAGAAAAATCTCACCCCGTTGTTTTCTCTTCTTTCTGGTAATATGAAAAGGTACATGAAGGTAACCATAAAACTAAAGGCATTCACTAATCTTATATTGTATTCACTTAGCCATCTCTGAAAACAATGAATCCTGTTTTGTTTTTGAAGAATTTACAGATATGAACTGAAACAGTTACCTTCCACTGTCATCTCAAGCAGGTTTTACTTTCATGTCTGAAGACACTGTGACAAGTGTTCCTGATTCCAAAAGGTGTGTGTGTCTTTTCTCATGAAAGTCACTTGGAAACCCATTCTCTGCCCGACTAGTGTAACCAACCTTTTCCTATTTAAACACCATGAGTATTTCAGGTTTTCTCCTACCTTTTGTGATTGATAATGACTCAGAAGCAGATCTACTGACATGTGGTGCTTCTGGTGAAAAGATTTAAAGAAAAAGAAGAGCAGAGCAAAGCAAAACACCAACAGCAACAGACGTATGAAAGCATAGCGTGAGAGTCAGTTAGACGGAAGCCAGGAGGTGAGTGGGGGCACAGCTCACAAACAGAGCGAACTGAAACTGAAGACAAGCTGGAGCGGACAGTGAGGACCACAAAAACCATAGCTCACACTGGATTTCTCTCTGAAGAGATGAGAATTTCACGCTACAGAACCCTGAGGGTTGACACTAGAAACATTAATGTCACAAACAGAATGGGAAGTTTACTGATGGAAGAGTTTACTATAAAGTACAAAGAATTGGAAAATTGGTAAAAAAAAATAGTCTTTGAGGGAGTCATGAAAAAACTGGTTAGAATATTTGCGAATGGTAAAACTGAGACATGAAGCACAGTCTGCTCATAAATGGGGAGAGTTTCAACTAACGTCACTTTAATTTTGATAGTTTATCTGCTTTAGATATCCAGGTTTCTGTCTGTGTTCTTCAAAGGTGAATTTTATATCCACTTTGGGCATGTAAAGTCTCCTCATTTGTTTAATGTGTTCTTATCTCTTTGAATCATATAAGCTCTGATTCAATTAGGTAGATGGTGACTCCAGAGTTTCCTTTAGATTTATGGAAACCTATTTATCATTTTAAAAACAAATCAGATAAGGAAAAGTCTGCTCAATGAAACACAGTCATTTATCATTTTAAGGGGAGGGAAACTTGCTTGCTGTTTTATTACTGCTGTTAATCCAAATTATCTTACAGGTGTTTTAAAGATCTGTCTAGATCTGATAAGTCCTTTCTATTTGGAATAAATTGGTTCTATCCTCCCAGAGAGGATAACTACGCCACATGCCCTGACTACACACAGAGATCAGCAGACCCTGGGGGTCTGGCCATGAAATACAATGGACTGCTGAGTTTAGATGAAGGAGTGTCTCCAGCTAAGATAGCTTTCTAACAAGCAGATGATTATTAGTTATTATTTTAGACCTCTAGGCTAATCATAAAGGAGGCTATTATTAGGTAATGGATTAAACGAGGTGACTCACAGTCATATAATTTTTTTTAATGTGAAAGAAGAAAAATAGCCCATGGTAGATCAACTGTTGTCAAGTCTGAATACGGCACAGAAGATACCCTTGGAAGGGTCTGGAGGCTCTAAGCTTTTCTTTTCTTTCTTTCTTTCTTTTTTTTTTTTTTGATTAACTGTGAAAGGCTTGAGATTGCTTTCCTCTCATTGGAAATGCACTCTCAGATTTTAAAAATGCAAACATGAAACATCTTTGCTGCTGAAGAACTGCCACTTCAAAAAGATAGGTGAGCATATGGAATCTTGCAAGCAGAAAACCCATCTCTCACAGGTCGAGATCTCGCATTCTCCTGACTGATGTCTGAATGTCTTCCCTCCGTTTCATCTTACTGCAGTAGACTGAACCTCATATTGTTATTTGTAGATCTGCAGACCCAATACGAAAGTGACTGTGTTACATAGATTGGACGCTAGCATGTGCTCCAGAGGAGGACCTACACAGCTATCAAAGATGTAAGAAGTCCTATTATCATCTGAAATCTCACCTGTAAAGTCTCAACAACATGACAGTTCATATTGGAGCTAAGCAAGGAGGACCCTATTGAGCATGTTAAATTGTATGGGGAAAAGCCTATGAGGCCTCAACTCTACACAAAAACTATACACAACTGAGTAAAGCCAGGAGAAGGAGAGTGGTGGGAAGAGCAGAACAATAGTTTGCCCATAGCCAATGCCAGCTCTGAAAATACACATACAAGTAACATTATATAGAGTCAACATATATATGTATATATATTCACCATATATAATCTGATATATATCATATATACCACATATATCATATACAGTCTGATATATGTATATATATCATATATACCAGACATACCATACATAATCTGATATATATGCATATATATGTATATATACACACACACATATACATACACACACATATATTTACACATATATGGAGGAAGAAAAGGGGAGAAATGTTGTAACTAAAATATAGTCATAAAAATAACAAAAAGAAAAATAAAACAAGCAATATATCTCTATGTATTTCAGGCTATCCTCAAACTTGTTATCTTCTCTCCTAGCCCCTTGAGTAACAAGACTCTTGGCCTGCATCACTGTGCTGGTCTCAGGCTAAATATTCTAAAGTGATGAAAAGGGGTGTGCTTAGCTCAGTAGCAGGGCACTTGTTTACTCATCACAAGGCTTATCGTTTAATTCTGAAGAAAAGAAACAACAAGCAAGACTGTGGGAACTAAAGGAGTGAGAAGAATGAGGTAGATTATAGTCCAAGAACCAAAATCTGTCTCTCTGCTTCCCAAACATTAAAAACAAAACTCCACTGTCATTCACAGGGAAATAGATACAAGTGGACATAATGATACTGAGGAAATTAAGTCAGCTTCAGAAAGACAGATATCATGCTTTATCTCATTTGTGGCTCCTGGATCTTCTAGACACATAAAATTATGTGTGCCAAGGACAGGACCACGGAAGCGAAGCTGTCTAGAGAACAAAGGAGACTTGGGAGAAGGCAGAGAAGGTTGTGGGCAATATGGTCCAAATATATTATATCTTCTTATGGAGAGGGGCATGAATAACCCTTTGAAATAATAAAAAAAATCTTCCTCACAAATTTGAAACTAATAGCACATAGAAAACCTACGGAGTTGACAGCCAGTGCTGTGAATATGTAAGCGTGTCTCTGCCTTTACTCCTCGGGGTTCCAAACAGCTCAATATAGTACCCTATTCTTTTAAGTCGGTTGTGGCTCCTAGTTATTTTAACATTTATTTCTCCATATCAGGTTGCAGTCATACTTACTGGATACAACCGCATCACTGAAGACTCCCCTAGGAGAGCAAGCTAACCTGTCTTGGTCCATCTGTGGAAGATGAGAGTGAGGCCAATACTACAGCACTCTAGAGTTATTTAAGGAAAAGGCAACTATAAAATCTGGAGGGATTTTGCTTGGCCCGTAGCATGTGCTTTTTGTTTAGCCCCAAAGCTCATTACTGGATGAGCAGCCCCTGACTGTGAGCTATTTCTGTTCCTCGAGGCTCGCTGATACTGGCTATGGTTCTGCCATTGATTTGAGCATAATCTGTGTGCTGCATCTTTATTGGATTGCCATGATTCATTTAAAAGGAAATGTTTTTGATCCTTGCTGACTGGCTTTCATGGTGATGTGTGTGTGTATGTGTTGGGAGGGGGGCTAGTGAGCAGCCTTGAAAAGAGAACACTTTTAGTACTGCTCTTGGCTTTATGGCTGGAAGGGAGAACAGATAAAGCGCATTAGTCCCTTTGCTATTCAGAGGTCTGGCTGCTTTAGCTAGGGGGCCTGGATTCATGATCCATTTTCTGTTTCCTGTCCGGAATCTATTTGATGTAACATGCTCCGTGTCTCTTTTCATTAGCTGAGACCTATATGATGTCAGTTGAGAAAAGCAGTTGCTGACGTTATGAAATACTTGCAGTGGCGCGACAAAGATTCACTCTAAAGCACTTTTACTTTGGTCCATTGTATACTTTACTATTGTGTTTTATGCCTGCAGCTTGGCTGTATTGAAAGGAAATATGTCAATTGGGCCCTGCTTTTTTTTTTTTTTTCTTCTTCTTTAAGTTGCTTTTGAAAGAGACATAACAATGACTTCAATCTATGGCAAGCTGACATTAACAGATGTGGGACAAATAACCACATTGAGGCACGTGACAGTGATGCAGGTATTTTACTCCAAACCACACACACGCCAGCACATACGCATGCACGCACACACACATACACAAATGCGATCCAGTCAGAAGGCAGGTGAGGTTTAGCTTAATTTGCATTTCACAGGTGAATGGGGGTTGATGATTATAAATTATATCCTACAGCAAAGTGTGAGATTCCTTTGTATCAGAGGGCCATCTGGAGGTTAGGGTCCTGCATGGGAGAGGTGATGCCATTAAGGTAAGAAGGGAGCTCAGTGCTTCAGCTGTTATTCAGTAAAATCAATTGGAGTTTACAATACAACAAATCTCATGCCCTCCCACCTTTCAGGTGAGCCCCAGGTCCAGCAAACATGGTATCCATAGTCGCCGAACGCTCTGAAGTTCAGCATTGTGTTGTTGCTTCAAACCAATGCCATAGACAGCACGAGAAGGAGCATGATTTCTGGGATCTCAACATTGCGAAGCAGTGAAAATAAAGATATTCAGAATCTGGGTAAGAATTTATTTAAAAGACGCTGTGGAGATGAAAAGAAGACCCCGGTGCAAGGAAACATATTAGTGGCTGGAACCCTGGCCGATACCCTCCTCTGTCATCAAATTTTAATTTCCAATGAAATAATCAGTTCCATAAACAAAGTGTGAGGTCATTAGCCTTGTTGCTTTACAGCATAAAGAAAACCAATGGAAAGGGAGCGCCACATGTCCAATCCATATTAGCCATAAGGGTTGTTCTAACACAGCGAAGGAAACAATTACTTATCTAATAGGCATCGATGCAGAATAACTCAAAAATATCTCAAAACCATGTAATTATCAATATCGAGTCTGCCTTGCTTTCCCTTGTCCTTAATGACTGGATAGACAGGTGTTATAATGTGAGTAGGAAATGTCCCCCAGAAGTTGAAGAGTTGATCCCAGATGGCTGTGATATTTCTGAAGTCTCTAGAAATTTTGGGAGATGGAGACTTGGAGGAATATCACTGGAGTGTGACTGAAAATTATGCCTGATTCCTTGTCTAGGTACCTTGTTCTGCCACCTGTCTGGTGGGGACCATTTTTCTTCCTTCAGGTGTCCCTGCCCCCCTTCCATTCTGTGTCACCGGAGCCCAGGACTTTGGGTGGAAATCTGAAATTACCGTGAAATGTGTCTGTCAGATAGTGTCTCACAATGACAAAGTGTAAGTAATGCGCATATACAGAAGGCTTTCCAAATGTCAAAAAATCTTTTAAAGGAAAATCTAAATCATCTTTATCTTGGGAAATGATGCTAAGTTCCTACATCACTGTAATCAATGATCGAACAACAGAGGTTTCCCAATTGGTCAACAGCTGCTTGCAAATTGTTCAACATCCCTTCAGGGAAGGGTGGCTTAATCTCTTCTTACTGTTTGAAATACAGATCACTGTGTTTAAACATGTGGGTCCAATATTAGGAAACCATACACAAAATCTTAAACACCATTTGAAGGGGTTAAAATTATTGGGATCTGCTTTAGCATTACGTTCTTAGGAAGCAGTCATTCCCAAGTCTGCATTATTTGTAAAAGTACTCCATGAATGAAGATTTAAAAACCGTTCGTTGTCTTGTTTCTATGGAAACCAGCAGTAATTGACACTGATTACTGAACTCAGAGGAAGTGGAATCAGAAGGTACCATTATGAAGAATGTACCTCTCTATACTATAAAGCGGAATTAGCTGCCAGAAATAACCATTTTACTTTAGGTTCATTATCTGTGGAAAGTAACTTTCTGTACATAAAGCCCAGTTTATGTACAACGCGGCACTAAAAAGCTCCCTTCCTCCTTCCTAGATAATGCATCTATTACGGTATGATATGTGTGTCTGTTTGTATGAGTAATATTAGTGCCATGCTGAGGGTTTTTAAAATTTTTCAGATATCAGTAATGCTCTACAATTTTACCGAGCCCAGGCAGGCACCATTGGCTTGGCTAATCTTCCATGCATCTTTCTGAAACTTGTTACTTTAGGCTAACTACTAAATGGGACACTCTCCTGAGTTCATCAACTGGTAGCAGTAAGCTAAAAGGGAAAATGGTCTCATTTATGCCCCATGTATGCCAATAGGGTGGAGGCAAAATTTGAGATTTCTAGAAGAGGACCATTTGACCAGTCTATTTGAGATGAATTTGCACCTACATTTAAACAATTTAGGTTGTTTTTATTAACAGAAGGAAGATATTAAAGGAGCAGAAGTAACTACTGAGAAAGTGATGTTTCTGGGCCGGTGAAAGATGCTGGCCGCCAAATCTAAAAATCTGAGCTGAAACTCCAGACGTAGATACTGGGTTGACCTCTTAAAGTTGGCCTTTGACTACCACGTATCCATCATGGCAAATGCATGCCTCTTACCACAATATAAAACAAGATGAAATAAAAGTATCCCATGTTAAAACTTTGCTTTATAACAGCATCATTACCAAAATAATTTTCTTCTAATCTACTATCTTATGCACACAGTATCTGGCCAGAAACATGTATTTGATAACAGCGCATTTAAGCTTCGAGCCCTTTTAGAGTTTTTGTGACCCAAAATTCAACCCCAGCATAGCAGCCTGATGAAAGCCATGTCTCTGAGGGAAAGGATCCTTTGACTTACACTGGCCCACAGGAGCCTTGTGGTTGTTCTCTAACCCCCAAAGTTGTCTGTTAATCTACCCATATAGAATATACAAACGTTTCAACAGGTCATCAAGACTCTTATAATTGATAGGTAACCATATACTGTGAAGATTTTAAAGTGTGATCTATGAAATTCCAGGGAAACCTAAAGCCTTTTTTGTTTTTGTAGCGATCCAATGCCCGAATCTATTCATATGACAACCAATACTTGGTTTTGTATGGTGTAAAATTTATGGTGCCTGAAACTGGCATATCTTCAGCTAAAGCAAATGTACGTCAGTATTCCTTCTACTGCCCCATGCTAACATGTTCTTTTAAAGCCTAGTTTACCTTACCGGAGATGGAGCACACAGTTGTTTAGGATTGAGTCCTGGCCGTTTAGTATGTTTGTTCTAGTTTTCTAGACTGCATGGGCAATCAGAAATGCGCATAAAACAACTTGTGCTGCATACGGAAGATCAATGATTCTCTTCAGGGCAAAGAGGCTGTTCTCACCTTTGAGTGGAGGCTAAATGATTTTCATTTTTATGTATGCCAAGGTCCCATTTCACTTTAGAGAATGAATAATTCATTGTAGTTATTGGGAATTAGACTCCTAGTAATGGAGAATATAGAGCCTGAACCAGCCATCTTCTGTAACTAAGCTAGGCTCCCAGTGGTGGCACTGTGACACCAAACCAGCCACAAAATCTATCACCCACAACTTGCTCTGCCTCCAGGTTGTGCTGAGACAATGGTGACTCAGAGCTTGTGTGAGTGCTCAACCAGTGATTGGTCTAACTCGCGGTCTACACCAATGGAGGAAACCCGTGCCTGGCATTGCCTAGATGGCTAGGATCCAGAAGCTGGATGGCTTGGAGACCTATGGTCGGCCCCAACAGAACTGGAAACAAAAGTCAATGAAATGGTTTCTAATAATATTCTGCTGTATCCATAAGTTCCATGCCTAGCCCAGTCGTCATCACAGATGCTTCCAGCAGCAGGTGATGGCATCAGTTATGGAGACCCACAGCCAAACATTGGGCGGAGCTTGGGGGAACTCTGCTAAAGAGGGGCAGAAAGGACTATAGAAGCCAGAGGGATTGAAGTCCAGAATCAATTAAGCAGGGCCATAAGAGTTCATAGAGACAAAAGCAGAGACCACAGAGTCTGTATGATTATGGTTTTACACCATACTTTCTGTGTATGTGCTGTGGCTCTTTAGCCTGTTATTTTTGTTTGTTTGTTTGTTTTTGTTTTTTGTTGTTGGTTTTTTTAAGTGGGTGTATCTCTGAGTCTTTTGCTTGCTTGTGGGATCTATTTCTTCCTGGTGGGATCTATTTCTTCCTACTGGGTTGCCTCATCCAGTCTCATATGAGAGTATATACCTAACCTTCTGCACCTTGTTTTATGGCATTCATTGATATTTCTTGGATGTTTGCTCTTTTCTGAAGTGAAAGAGGAGAGCAGTGGATAGAAGGCAGAAGGGAGGTGGGGAATATTGGGAGGAAGGGGGGAGAGGTTGGGAGCTGATGAGAGAATAAAAGTAAGAGTAGAAATGTCATTAACAGTGTCATTACTAGACTGGGGTCAATAACTGGGTCACTATCATTTACTAAATTTTACTATGGTGTGAACAGAAAACATTTATCATTGTCTAAAAACTGATAACATGTTCCTTTCATTTCTCACTACAAACTTGGGTGACATCTTGCTTTCTGCAATGACCTCATAACAAACATTTTGTAACAGATTAAGTTTATATGAAGAGGTAGAAATGTAGCTATCTTTAACTAAAACTCATTAAGGATGTTTGAAGAACAGAAGGAAGACAATGCAATTTTTTTTGCATATGTTTTTAGGATGTATACATTATTGGTGTTCTTCAAACTATATGTTAAGTGTTTGCCATAGTTTATGAGACAAAATTGTAAACATATGGTTAAATTTTAACATTATTCATAGAAGTTATAAGAACAATGAAGAGAACTGATATGACCAATGATCTTTTGTGTCCTCTATAACTGGTAAGACTATAAGTGTTTTCCTAGACCAAAACACATTTACATCTAAGAACAAAACATGAGCGACTTATCTTCCAGCTTCGTCAGGTACTGTGCTTCTATCATGGACTTTATGTGATGAGATGACAGTTAGTCATTTACTTCAATGACTTAAAGTTTGGACATTTCCATTCTGAAATATTTATGCTCACTTATTTTTCTAAATGTTCTTAATATTTTATTTACTAATTGGATACCAATTGATGTTTCCTAAGCTACCTACAGTAAGCTCTTCTCACCTGCATTACTGTCTCATCTACCCACTAGTTTGTGGAAGAAGTTCTATGCTGTCATACAAAACATCAGCTTCAAGATCTTTGCCTTTCGGCCAGGTGTGGCGGCACACGCCTTTAAAGACTAGCTTGGGGGGGGGGGCAGAAGCAAATACATTTCTGAGTTTGAGGCTGGTCTACACAAAAAGTTCCAAGAAATCCTTTCTCAAAGAAAAGCAACCAACCAAACCAAACAAACAAAAACCAAAACAAAATCAAATAAACATCCCCTCACCCCCTTTTTCATTTTGCAAGAGGAACAACCATTTGCTACTCGGACTGGACATGCTGTCTTCTCCAGAGCACAGAGAGCTCATAAATCTGGAGTAAAAACAACGCATATTAAGGTACAGTAAGGTATATAAGGAAACAAAATATCTCGGCTCAAAAAAAAATGAGCAAGATGTGAATCAACAGCACTAATATGTATGCTTCAGCCAGGGGAATCATAGGGTACATCATCCAATCTAAGAAATCATAACAGAGGCTAGTGGACATCTGTTTGGGTGCCATGACCCAGTCTGTTTACTTCATATTTAAGGGAAACCACTCTTATGCGAGATTTAACCATTTTCCATTTTCATTAATTCTGTCAATTTTGCTGTTGCTTATGAAGCACAAAAGTCCTATGTAAATGTATGTATTCCCTTCTTCCTGTGAAGGTACTAAGAGATTTATAGCATCTTTCTTCTTTATTCCTTCTCTTCTTTATTCTGCTATGTCTGATGACACGACTTGTATCTAGTATTGTATCTATTAAATACTGGATACAAAATTCTATTGTATCTAATAAATCAGTTTCTTTTTCTTAATTATTTAATTTATTTACAGTCCGGTCATTCCCCCCTCACCCTACTGGTTCCCCTTCCCACAGTTCCTCATTCCATTCCTCCTCCTTGCCTCAGAGAGGGTGCTCTCCTCACCAGATCTCCCCCCTTCCCTGGAGCCTCAAGTCTCTTGAGGATTAAATGCATCTTCTCCCACTGAGGCCAGACCAGGCAGACCTCTGCTAAATAAGTTTCTTAATGGAAAAAGCAAAAAACTTTCAGTTCTATGACATTTTCTTGTAACCAATTAAATTGCTATTTGACAGTTTAAGGTAAGAGTATCTTTGCTTTTTTGTTTATTTTTTTCTGAACTCATTTAAGATCAGAGGAGGAAGATAATACAAAACATTCTTTTCTTTTTGGTAAGCTTTTCCACTAGCAATTTATAAAATAAATTATCAATGCATTATCAATGATAATAGAATGTGAGTAATAGATATATACCAACACACACATTTTTCAGATAAGTGAGTTTATATTTGGCTTATTGATTTATCATTTGACACTGAGCTAATGAAGATGAGGAGAAATTGCCACTGGGCTGAGATCTGTTTTCTGCTTTAATTATAATCAATGATTATTTGTCTTATATCTGGAAGCTATTCCACATTTATTGAAAAGCATTAGTATAGAGGGGAAATTTAACATTTGGAATTATTAAATGAGTTGTAGGAATTTTACTTTTGGTAGTAAATGGGTTATGGATGTAAGCTAAGCTGATTTAACTGTGAGAGGGTGACAGTGCAGGGCTGGGGTTCAAATGAGGACAGGGAAATGCATTGCTCATTACGAGTGGAAGACCAGGATTCTGCTTTGCAACTGTGAGAATTATTTTACACGAGACGGAGCAAAACTATCTGCTTCTAATTGAAAAAGTATTAAATCCAATGGGCCAAATGCTGGTCATGATTGCAGGCTCACACGAGGATCCTTAGCCATTAAAAAGACTTTATATAGGAAAAGGTACTCTCCATCGAGTTACACACTGAAAGGCAAGCCCACGATCACAGCCTACTAAGTCAGGGGCGTATTCCTAGAAGTCATTTTTAAAAAGTTTCAGCATAAATAACTGTGCTTGTGTTCAGTAGGTGAACAATAATTAAAAGTTAGAAATAAGAATTTTGAAACAAGACATGCGCATCTTCATACAGACAGGCCTCGTGGGACAGGAGCAAACTTAGAGTTACAGATAAAAGGCTTCGGATGGGACGATGCAGAAACTGTTGCTGTGGAATCTGTAGACCAGGTTTCATTATACATTCCTCAATGAGAAGGAGCAGAATTGGAATAAGAATTCGTGTACATTTTCCTATTAATTGTATATCAATATATTAAACATTAAATACCTTTAAGAAGTCAAGTTTGAGTTTATCCATAAATGCTGCTGTTTTGTTTTTAATAAAGATTGCTTCTGATCTGAGAGAAATATGGAGGTACAGGGAATTTCAGATTTTACTCAAATATTTTAATCAGAATTATGCTACATAGATGGTCAGTAACACAGAGTATTTGGTTGTTAGACATCCAGCATCTTTGACCCAAGGTTTTTTTTTTTTTTTTAATTTATTTATGTGAACCCATCCTTGGAGTGAGAGTTATCTCATAGTTCAGTGTTTTGATAATTTCTTGCTTGAGAATGTCATATAATACGACCACATAAAAACTTGAGAATGCCATATATTACCACCATGCAGAAAACCACTCTTCAGACAGAAAAAGAAAGAAAGAAAGAAAGAAAGAAAGAATGAAAGAAAGAAAAGAAAAGCCAAACAAAGCTCTCAGTGGACTCCTGACTGAGGCTGTTTGCAATAGAAGAACTTTCTTTTACATCACGAAGCATTATTTCCAAGATTTAATTTTGTCATTGCTTTTCGTTTCCTATAAAGACAGCTTGATACAAGAGGTCACAGTATCAGCAGAAACGTAGACAGATTTTTGCTGAATGACATAAACCTGTCAGAATGCTGAGCTTTGATGTTCCATTAAGTGGTCGATGTAGATTACTGACTTTTGGCTAAATGCTACTCAACCAGATAAGGTCAATACCTGTTAGTTCATTGGTGGAATAATTAATCAATCAATACAGGAAGCTTGGAGTCAGGGAGAATTATTACCAGGCTTGTATCGCTGGCTTTGGTCACAGAAATTATTTAAAACCATCCTTGCAACATTAACCCCCTCCGTACAGGATTTATTGTAACATTGTGTCTGGAGAGGGAAGGAGGAAAAGCCAGTGAGCAGCACTCCTGGTAACCTCAGGCTCCCCAGAAGGAAAAGCTTCTAACAAGCTGAGAGCATCATCATGACTTCTTCCTCTCACATCACCGCGCTCTGCTTGTAAAATAATTACATGCAATTTTTCTATTTTACAGTTGGGCCACATGACTCCCTGTCCTTTTGCACAGCATCTCACCCCTCCCCCCAGACTGCCTGGCTGAAGGCTGGAACTGCTCACCTTTAAACATCTCAGCCAGAGGCTTTTATGGTGGCTGCTTGAGATATTTCCTAAGAGCTGGGGGAAAAAAATCCATCTAGCTCACAGAGAAATTCTCTCTCTCTCTCTCTCTCTCTCTCTCTCTCTCTCTCTCTCTCTCTTTCTTTCCTCACCACTTCTTATGCAGCCCTAACTTTCCCTTCTCAGAAACGCAGAAGGAAGAAATTCTTTGAACTTTCAGGTGTGTGTGTGTGTGTGTGTGTGTGTGTGTGTGTGTGTGTGTGTGTGTGTGTTGTGATTTCTTTAATGTGTATCTCTCTGGAATAGTTCAGACCTACTGACAAAAGGTGCTTGCTGCTTCTTTCTTGCTTCTGGCTCTCTGATGTAAAAACATGTTTTCAGACTATTTCCGTTTAAAGATTATTTGTTATATGTATGTATGAATGGGAACACACAGGCCATGATGATGATGATGATGATGATATGTGTGTATGTGTGTGTGTGAGAGAGAGAGAGACAGACAGAGGAGAGAGAGAGAGAGAGAGAGAGAGAGAGAGAGAGACAGAGAGAGAGAGAGACAGAGAGAGAGAGAGAGAGACAGAGAGAGAGAGAGAGAGAGATCAGAGAACAACTTTAAAGAGTTAGTTCTCCCCTTTCCCCTTTTCATGTGCCTAGGGTTGAATGCAGGCAATCAGAATTCTGTGGCAAGCATTTTTCACTGGCCCTTCTTAGTGATCCTTTCTGTATATTTTCATAAACTCTTTGTTTTTTTGGCAAGGTAGCAAAAATAGTGATGATGGTTTCATTCATTTCAGAATGCAGAGTGAAATTACGGCATCGTGATCATCGTCGCTGTAAAGGGATTTGCACACTTAACCAGCACACCGGGGCTTTGCAAATTATCGCTCATCATTTTTGCTTCCCTTACTACGTTTAATTCTTAAAGGTACAGCAGAAGCATTAATATAGCAATGTGACAAATGTCACTTATTTAGCAAATAACCCGGAAACAGAATACAGAATCCTGGAGCCTCGGTAGCCTGCCTCGCAATGATTGACAAATTCCACTTGGACGGCACATACGAACATTCAAGACATGCTATGGTATGTGGAGCTCTGCTCACGAGTTCTCCTTGTCTGAATTCCAAAATCATACCATGTATCCATATAAAACATGGGGAAGTAAAGAAATCCCCAGTAGAAGTGGGGCTAAAATATTAAAATATGACTAAACACTCTAAGCAACCACCCTCAGCTCAGTTTTTCTGAGCTGAGCTCCGAACACTTGCGGCTGTAGTCTGGTTTATTGGCCAAAATCCCAAGCCATTGAAAATGATAATAATCATAAAAAGGTATTCTTTTGTGAATGAGGAGCCCAGGCTCAATCCAAGATGATGGTTGTGTGATGAGACAGAAGCTGATTCCCTTCAGGGAGTAAGATTCACCTAGAACTTCTCTTTCCACACTCACACAGCGCTTCCAGAAAGTGTATGGGATCTCGATTAGGAACTCTGAGGTCTGGTGGTGCTGCCATGCGGTGTATAACAGAGCTTGCTAAGGCATGTGTTCTCCTACGAAATCTTTTCTACTTTTCTCATTCCTGGGTGGAGGTCAGTATTTCCTCTCCATAAACTATCTTCTACTTTCAACTGAAAACGGATGTCTACCTTTATATACAGTGTGCTTCATACAAATTGCCTTAGACAGCTTTCCTGCTTTGGTGACAAATCAAGGCCAAAGCTACTTATAAAATATTATTGAGTTTATGGTTTCAGAGAGCCAGAGTCCATGATTGCGAAGCAAAGGCACAGTGTAACAAAGTAACAGCTGAGAGGCCACATTGGTTCATAAGTGGGAGAGAGAGAGCATGCTGGGAATGGAATGAATTCTTCTTTTTTTTTCTTTAATTTTTGATTTTTTTGCGTTTTTTTCATCTTTATTAACTTGGGTATTTCTTATTTACATTTCGATTGTTATTCCCCTTCCCAGTTTTCGGGCCAACATCCCCCTAACCCTCCCCCCTCCCCTTTTTTATGAGTGTTCCCTTCCCCATCCTCCCCTCATTACCGCCCTCCCCCCAACAATCACGTTCACTGGGGGTTCAGTCTTGGCAGGATCAAGGGCTTCCCCTTCCACTGGTGCTCTTACTAGGCTATTCATTGCTACCTATGTGGTTGGAGCCCAGGGTCAGTCCATGTATAGTCTTTGGGTAGTGGCTTAGTCCCTGGAAGCTCTGGTTGGTTGGCATTGTTGTTCATATGGGCCTGTCCCCAGTGATATAGCTTCTGCAACAAAGCCCTATCTTTTTAATCCTTAGCAAATAGTTCTCCAATTGGGGACCAAATCGTGAAACAAGCATTCGGGGTACCAAGCCACCACACAGAACTGTAGAAATGATAGCTTTCTCTAGAAGATCCTGGAAGCCTTATAATAACTGATAAGGATCCTTGACAACACCATGCTGGAGTTCAAAGATGGACTCTTTGATTAACAATGCTACCTGTACCTATTCATCTAACCATTCACTCCACTGCCTGAAGCATGTAAGTGAATCACCCAAAGCAGTAAACAAAGCAGTCTACCCACAGCCTATGCCAGTGGTTGGACAAGTAGATAGTTTTAGTCCCTAAGAGAGTCTTATTCTTGTAGCATTCAGCTCAGTGTCAAGTGCTGTACTCAAACTAAGACTCTGAACCTCTACTTGTTTTGTGTGCAAGTCTGAGTTTACAAGCCCAGATAAATCATTCAGACGTAGCAGGCACAATAAGAAACCAAGAATGTACACCAGTAGGTGAGTGCCAAGAGACAGTAGATGGGGCCAACTATCTTACAGCATACATCAGCCCCATACACAGCAACATGAGCAGCTTCTGGGAAGGGATTCTGATGTGGATGTTTGAGTCCATATTTGCTTTATATTTTCTCATTGTTACAGTGTAAATGTTCCCCAAATCTCATTTAAGGCTTGCTTAACAGTGTGCTATAATATTTGAAGACAGGGTTTTCACAGGGTGGTTGGATAGTGGAGAAGTGAATTTCATCATCACCAGATTGATCCATTGGTAGGTAAAGTGTGATGGCTATTGTAATGTGATGGCAACTGTGGTAAGAGAGGCCAGGTTGGATGGTGTGGATCATTGGGGGCATGACTTTAATGAGCTGGTTTACTTTTGCTCTCTTTCATGGTCCTGTTTTTGTAAGGTGACTAGCTACTGTCACAATTTTTTTTGCCCCCTGATATTCTTCCTCACAAGGTGTTCCAAAATGACTGAATATATAATGGACAGAAATTATTGAATTATGAGTCTGAATAAATCTTTCCGTCCTTTAAGTTCATCACTCCTAAGTGAATTTGTAACTCTTGGGACTTTAAAACCTGGGTCTCTGGCACTATATTTTGTTAGAATTCAGTACCTGTCCCTCTATCTTTATTGCTGTGACCAAATACCTGACTACCCCAACTGTAGGAGAGGATGGGTTGGTTTGCTTATGGTCTGAGGATGTACAGTCCATTGTGGTGGGGAGGGCATGGCAGCAGCAGAGTGAGGCAGCACCTCACCCTGTGCCTGCATTTAGGAAGGAGGAGAGGAAATCTTAGACATCTCTCTCCCTCTCTCTCTCTCTCTCCCTCTCTCTCTCTCTCCCTCTCTCTCCCTCTCTCTCTCTCTCCCCCTCTCTCTCTCTCTCTCTCTCTCTCTCTCTCTCTCTCTCTCCAATTTATGATGGTTCTTCTTCCTCAGCTAAGCCTTTGGGGAAGCACCTTTAGACAAGGAAGACCCATCATCACACTTAGTCTATCCTAACTCCCTTCTCTCCAGCCAAACTCTACAAAGGAAATGTTTACCATTTGGTCAAAAGGCTATTACTGACACTTAAGGATGGCTCCTCATATTATTTTACATTGAAATACATGTTTTAATTGTCTTCTGTTTATTCAGATGTATTTATATCATAAAAAGATCAAGAATTTCCCGTATGTTCTAAATACCTTAAAAATCCACCCCAGGGGATGATTCCACACTCTCTCACATACAGGAGGCACTACATGGACTCAATGGATATTAACTGTTAAAAAAGAGAGAGAAAACACTTGAAAGCAAGGAGGAAAAATGTGTGGGAAATGAGGGAGGGGAGGTAATCAAGGAATGAGTTGGATCCCAATATGTTATTTGCATGTGTTGATATTAAACAAATTATTTAATAAAAACCCACTGTACTGAGCGAACCAAATTTCTCTGGCAACTTGTGAACTAGCTGTGTATAATAAAAGTAAACAATAAAATAATCATTCTCCAGGGTTATTTATGGACCTCCTGTGTGCATGAGATCCTAGAAAAATAATATGACACAATAGGGCATCTTAGAGCAAGGGCCCTCCAGGTCTCTGCTTAGGAAGAGTTCCTTTGTGATCAGAACTCTAATACATGTTTGAATTATTATTATTATTATTATTATTATTATTATTATTATATAATATGGCATGGAATTACTGTATGAAAGGCTTATATTTCAGTTTACTCCTGATATAATTATTGCCAGATAAAAAATTCAGGGCAAAGGAAATACCATTAGTATATACAAGTTTATAAGTTTCTATTTAAAGAGAAAACGACTCCCATAGTGTGAATATATCTACAGCCCCTATTTCCTGGCATATTAAAAGAGTAATCTTGATTAATTTCTAAAGCCTAATACATAGTTATAAAAAGCCAAGATAGATTTTTGACTTTTCAAAATTTGTCTACACATCTCTATATAGAGTCCCTCATTAGACAGTGCTAAAAGGTCCCACATGGGTCAACCAAAGACTGAGTAACACTTGTTTTTGGTTGTATTATTGGTCTACCATCAGCATGGATGATGCTAAAAAGAAAAATATGTTTTTTCTATCTGGCCATTCTTCCAACACTGTAAGACGCAGAGTCTTACCTTGTCCATCATGCAAGTCTCTGCGGATCCCTCCGTGCCCCTCCTACCTCCTCTGCCATGAATCTTACCACAGTCATTTTCTGACTCCGCCTCATGGCCATTGCTACTTTCCTATTTAGATTTGTTTAGTCTATGCTATCTGCTGGTTCTTACTTATAAAGACTCACAGAAAACTTGACAAAGTGACATGAAATTTACCAAGCTTTTGTAATATTCCGTGAAAAATTTTACACTTTGAAGATTTCACAACCTTTTGCGTGCTTTCATTCACATCCTGTGAAATTCACCATTTGTAATTGTGCAAGCAAGTGATCCTTTTGTAAATTACAGCGCTGCGCCAGGACTACTGCAGCCCACTTCACAGCGGTCCCATCACCTCCCAGGGCTCTCTCACTTTCTTTCAGTTTCTCACTATGAATCTCAGTCTGATTGGTTTCCATCTTTACAGATTTGAATTTATTCCTGTATTTCATGTTCATGAAGGTAAATAATAAGGAGCAGTTGCATCAACCAGTCTCTAAAGTAGTAATCTTTGCTATTTCTTTCACACTGTAGCCATGAGTCTGAGGTTTGTTCTTTATATTCAATTATTCGAACATTCAACATGTTGTTTCTTTCACTATTTGCCAACTGATAAACATTCATAGTCAGTTTTGGTGGCTATGTGCAGTTATTTCATACATATATACATATATATGTATATACATATATATATATAACTTTTCTCTATATGTTTCTTATGTGGTGTATATCCTGTTCCTCTCCATATATGATATAAGATACATGATACATGATACATGATATATGATGTGATATATGATGTATGATGTATGATTATGACATATGACATATGATATATGATGATATATGATATATGATATATAATAAATATATAATATATAATGTCTTCTCTCTATAACAAATAAGTGTGAAACACTGCCTCCCTGTGATTTCAATGTGTGCTTCTCTAATCACTAATGGGATTACTTTTACACCCCTATCAGGCACTCTATGTTGAAATGCATTTATCTTTTGACCATTTTTTTTAACTTGAATCTCTTTTTACTGTGGATGAATGAGAGCAGAGTACCTATGAGAATGCCACAACGAAACCTTTATACACTGACTGAGAATGACCAAGAAAGAAACAATGGTGTCATAATTGGGAAAGGGTGGCTTTCTTTGGAGATCATCTATGGTCAATGGAATCTGGAGAGATGACTCTTAGATGCCTCACAAAGACTTAGTGTATATTCTACTGTATGTGTGGACAAAGAAGCAACAGGTGTTCTAACTAGTGCTTCACACATGAAGAGCAGTGTGAGCTATGATGATGGTACCTAACTCCCAGGGTAAGGATTATCCTAGAGGAGTCATGTAATGGGGAAATAACTGTAACATATGTGTTTTCTTAGGGAGCTTGTGTCCTCTGGGTTCCACTTTTGACTTTTGGGATGTGCTTAGTTGAATCTTGCTTGGCATTTTCTCAGGTACATTTACTTTGGTACATGCTCCGAAGAAGACTCTATTCTCTCAGGGATAGGAAAATGTATTAAAAATTAAATCAATTTCTTCTTTTCTGGAATAATGGTTTGCTGAAGTGAAATATTATTGACTAATATTGAATTTGCAGATAATCTTTGGAAGTGTTTATTGCATTGAAAGCATATTGGTTAAAAGTTGACCAAAAAATGATGCCATGCATTTACTTTTTTAAATTTAAAAAATGTTTAAATTTTAAAATGTTTAAAAATTTAAAGTTTAATTATATTAAAGTTTGTATGTCTAAGTGCGGCTATATTTGTGCGCTGTCTGCATGTCTATTGCCTGATGAGGTCAGCACATAGCATTAGATGACCCAGAACTGGAGTTACAGATGAATGTAGATCCCATATGTGTGCTGGGAATTGAACTCTGGTTTTCTGCAGGAGCAACAAGTGCTCTTAACTACTGAGCCACTCTCCAGTCCTTACATTTTTATTTGTAATAGCCACTAACGTTCAGCAGATAATAATTAATTTATGCCATTGTCATTCACTCTTTACCTATAAAGATGGAGCTTTATAAAAAGCCATTGTGGTGCAGCCCTGCTTAATGTAATTTTATTCCTATGCACCTCTTGCCTCTCTTTATAGACATCTCTCTCACTGATACCTATACACAGTTAGGAGACTCTCAGACAAGGACTTGTAATCTTACCCTGCTCTATCATGCAGGTTACATCAATGTCTGGAGAAACATGATTTTTCCAAGTGGTTTTATATTTAATCTATGTTTCTGGATGAACGATAATTAATTTGGAAGTGTGTATTATTCTTTTCAACGTCTCTATTTGTCAGGGAAACATAGATTTAATCAGGAAGGAGGTTGTTATTAATGCCTACTGCACTGAATTGTTAAATAAAAGCAGAAAGCATCTGTGTCTGATAATTTGTATTTGGAAATGAAACTCCTTGAAGGTAAATGTGAATATTTAGGCAGGTTTGCTTAACTCAATCAATTTATGAAGGCATTCTTATGCTCAAATGGAAACTTACAGTGGATGGGGCTTACAGAACAAAAGCCTGTCATTACAGAGTGTGTAAAACTTCATAGCTGTCTCGGGGAATGTGATCTGATTTTGTAGCTAGTACCTCCCTGTCTCATAATTTTCTAAGCGTCATTAACACATTTCAGAAATGCAACTATATTTTATGTTTAAAATGCTTTTATTTAGAACAAAATACGGAAAAGGAAGGAAGGTAGGAAGAAAGGAAAACCAATTCTACTATTAGGAATGAGGTAAAGAAAAAGCATTTCTTAACATGTAGAGCCACATGCCATAATTGTGGCAGTGCTGCCAAGGGTTGCTATTATGTTTGAACGTAAGAAAATATGTCCCACTAGACTAGAAATCCCTACATGTTCAGCACACTAGACATCACAAATGCTGCTGTGCTATTAGGAGCAAATCCATGTCCTTTGTGCTGCTCCAGGTTATCCTGAAGTGCTTGAACTTTGATCACATGACAGTTTTAAACCCACAAGAAACTTGAACTGGTAGCTAAGTAGCTGGTGGCAGGGGCACGTCCCCCACCTTTGGCCTTTCACTCTCACCTTTCTATTTCCCTGACCCCTTGAGCTTTCCCTGAAAAAGTTAGAGCTTATGGCACACAATGGGATGCTATGGAAGGTTGTTGGGAAGGACAAGTTCCCAGTGTAGCCCGATAAAGGATCTGTGATGCTAAACCCAAGGACAGATGCCACCCTTCACCCGTATACTTTTCTTTTTTATGAAGGAAATATTTCACTTCTTATAACAAAGGCTGTAGAGAATTAACATCTCCAAATTTGCTCCACAGTTAAATGCTGGCATAAAAGGAACATTAAACTGTCTGATGCATTTTAGATGACAAAAAAATTGTTTGAAACTTTCTAAAATCTGTTTATATGAAATTGGGTTTAATTTTTCTAGATTCCATTCAATAGAACATAAAAAGATAATATAATTTCATGAGAATTTCGTATATGTTCATATTTATTCCCCGCCTCATCTCCTAACTCCCCCAGATCTATTCCCCACTTTTCTCTCCCTTTCTAATCCACATAGTTCAATTTGTACTGCCCAGGTACTTGTCAGTGTTGTTGGGTCATCCCCTGGTACATACTCTTTAGAATTTTATTATCAGTGTAGCTGGCTAAATAAATGTCATCTGCCTAAAAATGGACTTCCTGGCTATGAGCAGTCATTAGTAGGATTTCCTTAGTTATCAGACCCTTGGGAAGATCATTTGGCACAACTGGCTGTTGTGGGTGAGGCAAGGTTGTGTTTCAACCTTAGACAGACCTTAGATCTAAATTACTTAAGACAACAGAAATGATGTTTTACTCATTCAAAGCATGCTAGGAAACCGGGTAAGCATATCAACTAATGCTAGATGCTCATCCTCTTCTCTATAACACGTGGCCCATCTTTTGGATGTCTGGACTGCTGATCAGTTGCTTGGTGATGCTTCTGCTCATCCTTGCTTTACTTGGAATTGACAAACCATTTCCACTATTAACCCACTGCTCAGACTTAGTATTGCACCTTTGTTTCCCTGTAAAATGGTTGAAAACTGATGGCAAAGAGATCTGTAGTCTGTGGCAAGCATGCGAATTACACGCCACAGGCAGGAGTTAATTAATTACTCACTCTAAGCAAAGAGCTAGAACAGAGCTGTTTTAGAGAGAAAGAAGGGTGGTTTATCAGTACAGAGAACTTCTATTTGAAATGTTCTGTTTTTTGAGAAGGAATTACCTTGATTTGTTTCAGGTTGAAGATCTGGCAGTTATGGTTGTGTGAGAATTGGTTGGTCCCAAGAATATCTCCCTGTAAAACTGTGTCAGTTTCATTCCTCCCAGAGTAAGAGTGCTTACAAGGACATAATTGTCTCTGCTTTCATGCCATCTGACCTGAGTGGTTGGACGTACCGGCCCTCCGGTGAAGGTACAGTCTAGAGTTGAGCTCCTCTTGATGTTCATGACTGTTATGGTCAAGTTGCTTTGATATTTTTCATAGTTCCACCCTTGAAAAGTTTTCTACACATTTTTCTATCTTGTCTAGACTGATTTTCTACCAACCTAAATGATATCATTTTAATTGTGAAAAGAATACATTCTCTTGTTTTTTTTATATATTTGTGAGCACAAATATATTATATATTCATAGATTCAACATTTTTGACCATCTTCCTTGAAGCTAAACACACTCAAAAATCTTGTTTTTATATAAGTCATCCATCTGAGGCAAAATTAAAAGAAGAAGAATAGGACTCTGAAAATTATAAATAAAATCTGTAAGAATCTAGGAATTTTGAAAAATAAATCAAATGAACAACTGGATAATTTTAGAAATAATGTATTTAATCCTTAAAAACATAACTTATATGTTAAACATTTGAAAAGGAACAAAATAAGAATCAGTACGTTTAAGATTAAAAGACTGAAATCATTAAGAAACATACCTTTCACATTTAGAAATGAAACAAAGGCAATTTAAGAAATAATTAAATAATTGATAATTTTAAAACATGTGTCTAAAAATCCTAGTCAAAAAGCAATCAGTGTAGAAAGTTAGGACATTCTAAATATGATAAAAATAAAAATACATGCTAAAACCTTTCCCAAGAGCCAAGCCCAGTTATGGACAGCACTGAGCACTCAGATGAGAGAAACTGAAAGGCTCCTAGTTAGTAAGTTATCCATTCACTCTGAGACGTGCAAAACACATTTTAAAAGGAAATTAAATGTAAGGCTTGGCAGAAGAAGAAAATATTTAATTCCAAACAGAAATTAATAAAATATAAGGGGCTGGGGATTTAGCTCAGTGGTAGAGCGCTTACCTAGGAAGCGCAAGGCCCTGGGTTCGGTCCCCAGCTCCGAAAAAGAGAACCAAAAAAAAAAAAAAATAAGGGAAAGAGTTTAAATTGCAATATCTAGATTCAGTGTCTTTTTCTAAAGGGATAGAAAAATAATGATTTGGTCATCTCAATAAGTGAACAAAATAGCCATTGACAAAGTAAACTGATACCTGACAATTGTCACACAAAATTCCTAAAGAGACAACAAGGATGATACTCACATGAGTTGGGAACATGAGAATGGTGTCCCTGTTCACTACCAGTATTAAAAAAAATGTGTTGACATTTATTCTGGAAGTGCAAATCAAAGCTAGAATGTGACTATTGTTGTAAACATATAAAAAATAAAACAGTCTTTTACCTGCTCTAGGTCCGGCACCACAGTGCCCCAAGATGTCTGCTGGATATCTTAGTCTCAATCAACAAAGTGTCTCACCCACTCTGCTCCATCCCATATCACTGCCAAAGGCCTCTCTCTGAGCCTGGCCGCAATTTCTCAACCTATCTAGTTCCCAAGCTGGGTTTCTATGCCAGAAACACACATCCCAACTCCATGGCATCCCACACACTCTCACAAATTTAATTCTCTACATGAAAGAACACACAACACAATAACCTCTGATCCAATTGATAAGATACAATTGCCCACCTAAACATACAAAGCCCGATACACATCCATGCCTTAAGAACATTCGTAACAACCTGGAAATACAGAGTGGAATCTTAACATCAGCCTCCATGCTCTCTCCACCGCGGCGTCTCTCCATTCCTCCTGTCTCTTCCTCCTTTCCATTCCAGTCTCCTCCCCTTCTCTCAAACTTTTCTCCAGCCCATCCTTCCTTTTCATCCAATGACAGGCCTCATTCTATCTTGTACCCGTCTCACCTGTGTGTGACATCATCCCACAAATGAGACCATCTTACATCCAATAAAATGACTACCAGAGAAAGGAAGGTGCTAAAAAAAAAAAAGAAAGTGTTGAAGAGGTGTTGTAGATTTGGAGACACTGGAACTCACAGTTGGTCAGAATTTAGACAGAGCCTCTGTAAAAATAGAGAATGTCTGTATAATTCAGCAGTTCTCCTCTTGGAATTTATGTAATATAGTTGAAATCAAAATCTCAATGACAGCTTTATGCCACAACAATCCTATCAGCGTTGTTCACGAGTGTCCAGAATTTTAACTTGTTCTGAAACTTCCAATTTGGATCTGTCTTGGAGGATTTCTAAGAAGGTGCTGTATCCTACTAATGAGTGTCTGAAGGTGGTCGACTTACGTTACATTGATCTTGAAAAAAAGTCTTCTGTTTTCTTGTCAATCAATGGTACATGTTCTGTGGACCATTGCCCATAGAGTACAGGAAGTGTCCTGTCCCCATATTGAATACTTCTTCCTTCATTTACATCAGTATCCAGTTCCTGTCTTCCTAAAAGAGCGATCCTCCTCATCATAAGATCATTTTGGCCCAGGAAACATTTTCGTCCTGAGGATAATTTGTGTGGCATTTAAAGAAGATTTCAGATTTCATTTGACATTTCATAGTTAATACAAACCAACACAAACAACAAGAGTGAAAACCCTGATTTGTGTTCTTATCTTGATACATATAATTGGACCTCCTTTTACATTCCTTTTGGCAATTTGCCTTCCCAATGGAATGTATAGTCTATTTACCTTCAACCTAATTATGGAGAAAGCAGAATTCGCATTGGACACTTTTCTGTATTTCTTATGAACTTGGTCTATTTTGATTTATTTGCCCATGATTGTTATTATTTCTTTTCCTTCTTCTTCTTCTTCTTCTTCTTCTTCTTCTTCTTCTTCTTCTTCTTCTTCTTCTTCTTCTTCTTCTTCTTCTTCTTCATCATCATCATTGTTAAATGTTATGAGTATATACTTGTTTTTGTTGCTGCTCATGCTATGACATGTATGTGGAGGCCAGAGTACAGTCCTGAGGGAAATACTCTCTCTTGTTGACTCCTTATGTGACTTCCAGGAATTGAACTCAGGTTATTAGATTTGTGCATTAGGTGCTTTTTCTTGCTGAACCATTTTGCCTCCCCCTAATTCCTTTCTCTTTTTAAAATTAAGTCTATATTTTCTTGGGTACCATTTTATTAACTTTGCCATTTCACTTTTTCTTGAGTGAAATTCTTAGTGCTCTATTCATGAATTACACTCAACATTCGCCTAGAAAGATGTTACTTGGAATTAATGGAAATGAACACGGGTATTGAAAAGGAATCTCTTTGATGTGCCTTTGTTCTTCCTTCCTACTATGACTACTATTCAAAGAGTACCTTTGCATATGTGCACAACACAGTTAAATAATTGCCTCTTTACACAGCACTTTTTTTTTTGGTTCTTTTTTTCGGAGCTGGGGACCGAACCCAGGGCCTTGGGGTTCCTAGGTAAGCTCTCTACCACTGAGCTAAATCCCCAGCCCCTTACACAGCACTTTTTAAATCACACAAAATATGGAAAATAATAAATAAAGTTATACTCATAGCTGAGGCCTTAACTTTACACAAAGAATTATGTAGAACTGAGATAAATACAGTAGTGAAAAAGAGGGCATGACTTTGAGGGAGAGCAGGGATGAGGTGGAAGGAGAAATGGGAAGAGAGAAATATAATGAAATTACAATTAAAGAAAACAAAAATCCATTCATTATGCATAATGGTCAATGTATTAAAATGAGGACACTGGTCACCTAAAATTATATTAATAGGATATTTTAATTTATTTATATAATTGTCTTATTGCTGCTTTTCATTTCCTTATGTAGAAACCAGTTATCATGTGATAACTTGAGAACTAATGTTGGCTTAAGAATGACCTATAATCCTTCTTGTAGAAAGTAAATAATTTAAAGAAACTGACATGTACTTCATGCATACAAAATTTGGGAATGATTTGTTTGTTTTATTTTTCTCAATATGCTTTTTCTGAATTACGGAATTAATAGTTGCCAATTGTTTGTTCGCCAACATTCTTAAGTGGCCTGTTCCTTTTTGTCCATGATTCCTTTCTCTTTCTTTGGCCTTTTTAAAAAAATATTATTGGATAATTTTTATTTACATTTTAAATGTTAATCCCTTCCCTGGTTTCCTGGCCATAAGCCTCCTATCCCATTCCCCTCCCTTTCTTCTATAAGGGTATTCCCCTTTCTCAACCACTCCTCCCTTCTTGCTTCCCTGCCCTGACATTCCCCTACACTGGGGGAGTCCAGCCTTGGCAGGACCAAGGGCTTCTCCTCCCATTGGTTTCCAATAAGACCATCCTCTGCACATATATCGCTGGAGCCGTGGAAGTCAGGATGTCATTGTTTTTGATAGCTGAGTAGTACTCCATTGTGTAGATGTACCACATTTTCTGTATCCATTCCTCTGTTGAAGGGCATCTGGGTTCTTTCCAGCTTCTGGCTATTATAAATAAGGCTGCGATGAACATAGTGGAGCACGTGTCTTTTTTATATGTTGGAGCATCTTTTGGGTATATGCCCAAGAGAGGTATAGCTGGGTCCTCAGGTAGTGCAATGTCCAATTTTCTGAGGAACCTCCAGACTGATTTCCAGAGTGGTTGTATCCGTTTGCATTCCCACCAACAAGAAGACATTTTACTTACAAAGATCCCTGGCATGTGATAAGTTGCCTATTCTTGCCGGCTTCCTAGAAACTGTCTTTGTCTCTGATCTTTATCAGTTTAGCTGAGATATTACAGATCTCTTTCATTTTATCCAAGTTAGAATTGGTTGAGAATCTTGGGTATCTTAACAAAAGAAGGAAGAGGAGTAAGAGCAGGAGGGGGAGGAGCAGGAGGGGGAGGAGCAGGAGGAGGAGGAGCAGGAGGGGGAGGAGCAGGAGGAGGAGGAGCAGGAGGAGGAAGAAGAGCAGGAGGAGTAAGAGCAGGAGGGGGAGGAAGATGAGCAGGAGGAGGAGGAGCAGGAGGAGGAAGAAGAGCAGGAGGAGGAGGAATCTCTTACTGGCTTGGAACTCACTGAGGCCTATCTCTCCAGTGAACAACAGGCGTAGGAGTGAGTGGGTGGTGGGTGGTATAGGGAGTGGGAGATGGGGTGGGGTGGTGTTGGAAATCCCCTTGTTTATGCTTCACAGTGAGGAGATTACAAGCATGTTCATCACAGCCGGTTTTCTCACATGAATACTGGGAATTAAACTCAACTCCAGCTTCTTGAACACTAAACGTGTTCCATGAAACTGATGGGAACCTTCATAGACTGGGTTGTCTTCTCTGTTTTCTTTGGGAATTTCTGAAGTTTATTTTTGCATGTATATTAATATCCCATGTGTTCCCTTTCCTTAACTTTCCTTTTTCTAAGTGTCTAATACAGTTGGACCTATCCTTGTTAGCACTAACTAGAGCTATACAAAATGTCTTACCAACGTGCCAACATCATGGCCTAAACATGAACTAAAGAAAGGATGGTAACTGTGGCCATTTCAAGTGGAAGGTGGAAAGGCCATGAGGCTTCAAGCCTACGAAGGAGCTGCTGAGAGCAAGAGAACTAACTTGCCCAGGGAAGAGCACACCAATTGGTTACCAAATGCTAACTGGACAGTCCTGAAAACATACATGTGAGAAACATAGTACTGATTGACTAGGTTGCATTTATATATTAGAAATACTTATGAATATACATTCACATTTAAAAGCAATTAATAAAAAAGAGGCCGTAAATTTGAACTGTATCTAGGAGGGGGTATATATATGAAGGTTTACAGGGAGGGAAAGGAGAAATGACGCAATTATAACCTCAAAATAAAAGGAAAACAAAGTACTATGAATAAATGAAAGCAAACAAATGCATTTTTATTTCCTAAAGTCCACTCTAGAACAGCCAGGTCTTCTCTGCTTATGTAAAACTGCCATTAGGATATTATTGCAATTCCATATGCTGTTATCAAAATACTTGGGAGCATATCCTAGAGCTGAACTTACAGGGAGTTATGAACTACTCCCGACAATTAAACTTTTTGACGAAAGGAATTCAGCTTCTATGTAGATACAGCAAAGTTCCTAAGCATAGAATAACTTGGAAATGCTTAAAAGGAATCGAAGGGATAAGAACATTTCATTCGTCATAGAGAGATTCTTCTGGGTTGCAAGTTGTGAAGGTTCACTGGAGGAGATAGGTCACAGGTCCTGGCTGGCCAGGGACTCTGGCTTTATCCCTGGTAACTTACTGTGAAGGGCTCAGAACTTTAAAATACCTTTCATAGCAGGGATTCCTGCTTTCACCGTGGCATGATAATAGAAGAGATAGCTCTTCTTAATGTGGCGATGACAACAGTTAGTGAATCACTGAAAACCTCGGCAAACCTCACTGAGATCCAAAAGTCCTTCTTATCCAGAGATGCCTTAAATGTTTAAATAACCTGGAGAAGACTCAGAGTGTTGAGAAAAATGAACAGTAATCAATAGGAAAATCTTTTCTTCTCACCTGGGGAAATGGTAGCCTTGAAGCAAAAGATAAATGACAAAAATACAGGCAGGTTGGGTGACTGATGGAGGCTGCTAATCTCAGCCTCCAGGAGCTGAAGCAGGAGGGCTGTGAGTTCAAGGACAGTCTAGGCTACTAGAAAGACAATGTCTCAGGAGAGGAGAGAGAGGAGTGGTGGTGGGGGGGGAAGAGAGTGAGAGTGAGAGAGAGAGAGAGAGAGAGAGAGAGAGAAGAGAAAGAAGAAGAGGAAGAAGAAGAAGAAGAAGAAGAAGAAGAAGAAGAAGAAGAAGAAGAAGAAGAAGAAGAAGAAGAAGAAGAAGAGGAAGAGAGGAGAGGAGAGGAGAACTAGAAAGAAGGAAAGGAATGAAAAAAGATAGGGCTGGAGGAAATAAGGAAAGAAGGAAGGAAGGAAGGAAGGAAGGGAGGGAGGGAGGGAGGAAGGAAGGAAGGAAGGAAGGAAGGAAGGAAGGAAAGAAGAAAAGGAAAACCAAGACAGTTTTTTCAACCTTCTGTAAACAGTCTGATGTCTTTGCCTTCATACGTTAGTGGGGGAAGCTTCTGCTACTCTACAGCTTCCAAGATGCTCTCCTGAACTGCTGCAGAGCACTGTGGGAAATCATAACCTGTTCTCCACAAAGTACAATGCTCATGCAGATATACTCTGACAGTGTTAGCACAAGACTTACACTGTCACATTGTGATAGAGCTTGATGACACTTCCCTGCAAACAGTGATGCTCAGAACAACACCATAGACGAGACATTTAGTGCCAACATAAGAAGTTCAACTCACACAAAACAGATGCATCATCTCACTTTGTTATGTCAAATTGGCCAACCAGAATAAACGAAATGAAACAAAACTAAAGCAAAAACCTGAAAGCAGCATATGTTGGTCGGATTTCTTCAAGGTGTAGATTGGGGATTAGGAAGAGTGAGTCTTAAATATTACCCCTTCCACCTGCTTTCTCTTTGGTCTTTAACTCTTTCCTGTGGTTTCTTCAATTGTTAAATGGTACTAATAAATGTTAAACTATTTATTTATGTTTTTATAGTGATCAGAAGTTTACTGATGTACTGTTTCTCTCCTTGGTGGTCATTCCTATTAGGATTAGTATCTTAGTCTTATGTCTGAAACACTAATTTTCAACAAATAATAGTTTCTTGTCATTATATTATATCCATTAGTTCTAACGAGTAAAGTATGAGTTATCAAATGGACCACATCAGTGAAGTACTAGATATGAGCATACTTATTTTTATATCCACCATGGCCCCTGGTTGAGGGATTGGGCTACCCACTCATTTCCAATATTTAACCCAGAATTGCTCCTGTCTAAAGGAAATATGAGGACAAAGAGTAGAGCAGGCTGAAGGAAAGGCCATCCAGAGACTACCCGATCTGGGAATCCATCCCATATGCAGACATCAAACCCAGACACTATTGCTGATGTCAAGAAGGGCTTGCTGACAGGAGTGTGGTATAGCTGTCCTTTGAGAGGCTTCGCCAAAACTTGACCAATACAGATGCGGATGCTCACAGCCAGTCAGGGACTGAGCAGTGAGACCCCAATGGAGGAGTGAGAGGAAGGACTGAAGGAGCTGAAGGGGTTTGCAACACCATAGGAAGAACAACAATATCAACCAACCAGACCCTCCAGAGTTCCCAGGGACTAAACCACCAACCAAAGAATACACATGGAGGGACCCACGGCTCCAGCTGCATATGTAGCAGAGGATGGCCTTTTTGGGCATCACTGGGAGGGGAGGCTCTTGATCCTATGAATGCATGCCCCAGTGTAGGGGAATGCTAGGGAGGTGAGGTGGGAATGAGTTGGTGGGTGAGGGAGCATCCTCATAGAAGCAGGGGGAGGGAGGATGGGAGAGGAGGTTTGTGGAGGGGAAACTGGGAAAGGGAATAACAACTGCAATGTAAATAAAAATATCCAATAAAAATTGTTGTGGAATAACAAATGTACTCATCATTGATATTTCAAAAGGGAATTTTTAAAATCTGTTACCTTAAAATGTCTTTGTATATGACATTTTATTTTTCTATCATGTGTTTTCCTCTAAAAATTAGAATTTAAATTTTGAAAAAAGAAAACAGAAAACAAATGATGTGATTCGAAAACCAACCTTATCCCCTGAATCTTATTGGATCACATAGTAATGCATATCAAATATGTGTGTTATGAAGTCAGTTCTGGTTTATTTAAAACAAGTAAAGGTAAACACACACACACACACACACACACACACACACACACACACACACACACGCAAGAAAAGCACATCTAATTCTTTGAACATAATTGCTACTTCCCTTCATCGGACTTACTGTATGCCTAACTAGAATCCTATAGAACAGAATGACTTATATTACCTGACAAGTCTTCAGAGCCAATGCAATATGACCTTGAGGACTGCCTGAGAACCAGCAGCTTAAACAATGCAGCCAAATTTCTATAAATAAACAAAGGTGTGGATGGGTAAGGGCATTCTCAACAGCTTACTAATGTTTCAAGGATCCCCGTCCTGTGTTTTCATTTTCCTTATTTATTGGAATTGGATTGTCCTTGTGCATGGTCATCAGGAGAACTTGAGTTCTGAGCCTCAAACCTCTATAGAAAACAAAGAAATGAACGTGAAATTAGGGAAAAGCTTCTCTGTGCGTGTGCATGTTTGCATATGTGAACATATATGAAGACCAGAGGTTGATGTTGAGTATTTTTATATGTCAATCTCCACCTTACAATTTTGTTTTTTAGGTTAAGTTTTTCACTGATTCTTGGGTTCACCATTTTTGTCAAACTGGATGGCCAGTGAGCTCACAAGCTCTGCATGCCTCCACTCATCCATTGAGTTATTCATGCACACACACAGTGCTTGGCTTTTACTTAACTGTTGGGGATTAAAACTCAGGTGCTCATGTTTGTACTGGAAGCACTTTACCTCCATTTAGCTTTTCTTTCTAGTTTAGTTGCCCATAATTGAATTTTATATGTAGTCTGCATAAGTCCCTGAGTAAAAGAGAATAAGAAGGCAAAATATGAATATTCTCTGGGGTTATTACTTGACCACAGAATCTACACTGGGCTTCTAGTAAGGAAGAGAAGGCAATGCTTTTTGAGTTGTCACCATGAGGGACCCTCAGAAGCTGGTGGTGAGCCCCTTCCTGGGAAGAAACTCAATCTCTGTAGCAAGGATGTCAAAACATTGTCTTGGGCATCAGGTAGCATAGAGAAAGCCCCAGAAGGTCAGTATGTTTGATCTCTGTTCTGACCTATGAACAGAAATGGGCCATGCTGGGATCATGAGACCCCTGCCTTAAGATAAGGAACTCTCAATTCTCCATTTCACATTCCCTACCTGTGTCCTCTACACATTATCACCTCTCTTTAAGGCTCTCATTCTCAGGCACCATGCTGGTATACTGCCTAAGTAATAGATGGTAATTTTCCACATTTCAGTTATAGGAAAGTATGCTTAAAGCATCAAGATTTCAATAAGGATTGGTGCAGGTTCCCAACCTCACCAGAAGGGTATCTTTGTGCAATGGATAGTGGGTAAGGAAGAAAGTCACAATTGGTCACAGTGCAGATAAATGGGATATCACTACCCACCCCCCTCAGTACGCAGAAGCCATTTCTGAATAGGGAAGGCAGAAGGATTGTAAGATCCAGAGAGTAACAGTGGCTTGTGGATCTGACAGAATCCCCATCCTCCTGTACTTACAGCAGCCGTGGTTGCAGACATAAGACCTTCACAAGATCAAACCAGTCATTATCCTAGCATGTAGGGGATGGGAACATATGAGTCCACATATGTAACCTGGGAGCTAAGGAAAGTTGATGGTTTCTGGGGAAGAGAGAGTCAGTATACTTTTGTGGCCTCTGATAGGTTGACTGCTCCAGCAGATGACTGCACATCCCTGAGTTTCAGGGAAGCATTGGATGTATTAAAAGGAAAAGGGTATACAGAGGTGGAGCATGGTGTTGGGAAGTGACAGTGGATCTTGGTGGAGTTAGATGGAGAAGTGGGAGATTAATGTGATCAAAATATTATGTATGGAGTTCTTAAGGAATAAAATCAATATATCAATTCTCGCTGTCCATCATTAACTCCTTTGATCAATCTGAGGTCTCAAAGCAGAAAACCTGTTTTTACAGAAAAGGATAGACATTTTGTCTGCTCTTTGTGGGTCTTGGGTGTGGATTGGCTGCATAACATTTCCCCCACCTCTGCTCTTCACATGAACTTCCTTTAGATGCACCCTGGTAGTTTTCTCTGCTGTTACATTTGTGAATGGTGAGAGATGCTCTCCATTCCTGGAATCTGCTTCTGCTTCTCAATCTCCATGCTCATCTTTCCAGTTTCTCTCTCACATCAGAATTCTGGCAAAGGCTAAGGATTGCCAAAATCCACTCCTTGGTGCTTTTTGGAAGACATAAGGAATGGACACACCACATCACATTTGCCAACATCAATAAGAACTGGTTGATTACAGATAGTGGCCAATAATAGAATGAAGGGAGGAATCAAGTAGCTGACCTTGAGGACGAATGCTGAAATGCTGACGACCTGGATTTCTCAGGTGCATGGGAAGTTACACACACATGCACACACACACACACACACACACCACACACACACCACACACACACACACCACACACACACACCACACACATACATATACACACCACACACACACACCACACACATGCACAACACACACACACACATACACACACACACCACATGCACACACACACATACACACACACACATACACACACACCACACACACATATACACACATGCACACACACCACACACACACATACACACACAGACACACACCACACACACACACCACACCACACACACACCACACACACACAACACACACATGCACAACACACACACATACACACACACACACCACATGCACACACACAGACACACACACCACACACACATATACACACATGCACACACATACCACACACACACAGACACACACACACACACACCACACACACACACACACCACACCACACACACACACCACACACACGCACCACACACATGCACAACACACACACATACACACACAGACACACACACCATACACACATGCACACACACACACACCACACACACATGCACACACACACACACACAGATTTAATTTTTTCTGAACTGAAAAGCTGTAGAAATGTCTTACTTATCTCTGTAAGAATCTGAAATTACTCCACAAAAAAACATGCCTACTGATCTGCAGAGCTTCAAGGTTGCCCTGTTTCTGTTTGAGATCATTCGCCATAGACATTTGTCAGCTGCTATATTTACTTGTGTTTTAAATACCCCAAATCGCTATTAGTTCTTACCCTGAATTTTCAAGATCATTTTATGTTATGTGTTTCTTTTATACAAAATCAATGCAAGCGATCTAGGCATGAAGCTAATTTCTTTTCACAAGTTAACTTTTTAACCAGCTCCCTTCCCCAGGTACTGTTGATTCCCTTTGTCATGTGTAGTGTTTTACCTTACTTTCATCAGGCAGTTTTAATCTTAACCCTAACACTTAAATTCTATCGTCTATTTTTCCTTTTGTCATTCAGATATTCCATTCTTTAAGTATAGCAGACAATCTAAAGAACCACAGAAATATATTAAATCTAAAACAATACAATGCAATGCACAAAGAAATATAAAAATAAAAAATACAAACAAATTGGCATTTCCCTTATATTCTCATTTTCCCGATTCTTAATTGTTTAAAGTATAAAATACTCTGAAAGTAATGTCTGAAATGCATGTTTAAGCGCCAGCATTTGATAATAGAGCATTAAAAGAGATAAACACTAACAACAAGGAATAAATCAAATTTCATTTTTTTACCTTCACTTCATAGAACTTTGACTTTTTTTTGTTATGAGTGGAGAATTTAATATGGCTATTGTAGAATTGCCAATCTCTCGTAGAAAGCAATATATATACATAACTAAAAACATTTATTCAATAAAGTAATTTAGAATTTTCATTAGATTTAGACTACTGTAGAAGCAAATATATGCAATGAGGTCATTCTGTCTAGACAATCTCTATTTAATTTTCTTACCCCAAATCAAGCAAATTACTTATCTATAGATCTAGGTTCGCTCTTCAATATCCACCTGGGTATTTTGACTCCCACACAATCCCATAGTTTAGCTTCAGTCATACCTTGTCATGATGACCCTCTTTGCAACATCTTTGTTATGTAAAAATTAGGCCTCTGATAATACAACTTTAGTCAGTGAGTTGATAATTTTTCCTCAACATCTGTGTCAATACATTGAGTCGTTCTTCTGAAATAACCACTAATGAACAAATTGTGTGGGCATTTATATCATATACATTTGCATATACATGTAAAAATATTAAATGAGATAAGGTTTGAAATATCAGTAAATATATTCACATGATAAGTAGTTTTGATGTAGACATCTTAAAACTGTGAAATAATATCAAATTGGGCCTTAGAACAATACTCAAGTGACGATTATTGATTTTAATTTTTTATTAGGAATGGAGATAACTGTGTATTTTAATGACTATAATCTATTTACATCCAATCTATATTAAAAGCGATTGGTCCTTGCTGTTGTTGGGAATTATTGACAGTTGTTCTTGAAATGTTTTAATGAGGCCAAGAATTTAACTTTTTTTTCCTCTATTTTGGGAATTACTAAGGTGATTTTTTTCCACACAGGAGGTTACGGGCAGTAATTTCTGCAACCCTTAGGGAAAAAGTTTAATTCTGTGAAAAAGGATTTCTTTAAAGTTCTTTGAAAATGATGTAAAAAAAAAAAACCAAAAAAAACCAGGGTTGTCTCAGCACTAATTCTTCTTCAGCCTGAAGATTTGGGGTCACGTTGGTGTTGCTTCAAATCCAGTAATGCCTTTGTTTGCTGTTTGAGACTTGCGTGCTAGGAGGATTTCATGAGGATCCATATAAATAATCTTTCCTAGAGTTGCGAACAATTTCTCCCCAAATGAGGTCATGCTGCTGAGGAATCTGACAGGCACTGTGTTCACCTGATGTTGTCCATCTCAGCAAAGCACAGACAGACAGTGCATTTTGTTTATTTTTGTTGCCATTGGCTTGTCTGTAGTAGGAAGAAAGGTTAATATTCTCAGACGCATTATCTACCCTTAGAAGCCTCTACCGACTCACCGAGCATTTGCTTACCACCTTGATGGGCAGTGATAATTTTGATACGACTTTACATTTCCCAAATGGGTCTAAGTATGATAGAAATGAAAATATACTCAATGTTCCTCTTCGTTATGGTATATTTAAGGTTTGCTCTGGGTTTTTCATAATTGAATAAAATGTTTCAAAAAACAATCATGTACAAGTCTGTTTCATTTTATATACAAATTTGCACTTAAATAAGTATTTTAAGGCTTACATGACAACTCATACATTGATGAGAAGGTGAGTATTGTCGTTGTTGAACTATCACCTAATCTGGATTCTACAAGTACTTGAAGCAAATATACTTTTATTTAGTATGACACTAATTCTTTGCTAACTTAATTTGTGTGACTCCATCAAATTAAAATGATTCTCCATTTATTTTCTTAGCCAAAAAAAAAAAAAATAGGTTGATTGACGGCAATGCTTTTGTTTCCTCAGCAGTGTGGCAAGATAGAGAGGACAGTAAAATGCCCAGTCAAAATAAAACATGCTTCACTTATTCCAAAAGAGGGCAGCACAAGTCTGGTTTATAGACATCTGATATGGATTTATGTCTTTTGGTTTCTGTTTCTCTCTCTCTCTCTCTTCTCTCTCTCTCTCTCTCTCTCTCTTCTGAGTAATCATTCCTATTTTAATATCATGCATTCTGTTTCACTGCTAAAGTATAAAGAAAACAAATATACAAGAAATAACAGACACTGGTGAAAATGTTTAGAAGAGAGAAACAGTAATGTTACTACAGCAGGAAATACAAAGGGGTCAGAGGACAAAACCTCTCCACGTTAGGATTTTCTTTGGTACACAGCAATTAAATTCAATCAAAGCTGAAATACTTTGACTTCATTTTTCTCTATTTTCACATTATTAAAATAAGTAGTCACTGAGAAGATAACCTGGATATCCATGAACAATCAACGTCATGTCCTGTAAAACTAGCCCTGTATTTTTTATTTTTTCATCAGGGTGAATATACTTTTTAGCAAAATTTTATCATGACAAAGAGAAAACTTTTTAAAGTGACATGTCAACTCTGAATTTCCACCTGTGTGGAAGTGTGTCAGATGTGTGAAGATCAGAAGTCTGTGGGGCATCTACGCTTTGCCGAATTTCTTCTGAGCAAATCTAGACCGGAACTGACTGACAGGAAAAGAGGAAGCAGCAGGTACTTTTCACATTTTCCCCACGCACAGGCTATGCTTCAAACTCTTCTCCTTTCGACACTTGAAGACTTATTCTCCTATACTTTGGTGCAATGGCTAATATTAAAAAACACCAGACCTTGCAGTTACACAGCTTGTTAGTCTTGGATTTGAAATGAATGAGAAGTAGGACAAATGCTTCATCAGGCTCCTGTCAGCTTGCACTCCTTGTCTCAGAATTTTTGTGAAAATAATAAACGAAAAAGAAAAAAAATACAAAATGTCAAGTCCTTTGAGGTTTGGAGAAGTGACATAAGTTTTATTGTCACTGAGTCTTAGATTAAAAGTGGATTAAGACGAAGTTGGCTATAAGTGCAGGCCGTGCCCGCAGTGGAGGGTCAACGTGAAATGCACTCAGTGATATCTTTGAAGTTTTGTTTTAACCTTACATGTCTTTTGCTATAGAATGGTTTCCAGTTTTGTGTTCCTGTGAGCTTGCCGTTTGTGAGAAAGTGTGTGACTCTCTGCACTTGTCTATGTGTGTTTTGCTTTTTCTGTGGCTAATTTTATGTTTGTTAGTGTTACTTTATGACTTTTTTTCTAATGAGAGAGAGCAGGAAAGAGCGTGGATTTGAGAGGATGGGGAAGTAGGGAGGATCTGGGAAAAGTTCAGGGAGGGGAACTGTAATCATAAAAATTGTATTAAAGATCTATATTCAATAATTAAAAGACATTAAAAGATTATGAAGTAATTTATGTCTTTATGACATATGTCTTCATGACAATGTCTTTATGACAATGGTATTTTATACAGACACCATGTATATTGCTAAGAATACAGTCAAATTGTCATAATAAGAGATACCATTGCTCTCAATTTTAATTTTAATTTTTATAACTTTTTAGACTCATGTTCAAAAAGTTCTCGGTTTGGAGCCTAATATAAAACAATCCTTAGATTACATGCTTTGTGAAGTAACTATTGTGTATGAAGCTATGACTGCCCCGCGCACTTACACATTCTTTGCTACCATTATTGCTTTCAAACCACCATCTTCTACCCCAGCATAAAAACCTGCTTCCATAAGTCATCACTAACAGTCATGTGTTACAACATCAAGAGAGCATGAGGTAGGACGGCTGGTCTGACAGAACCATTTTGCAGAGCCAGAAGCACAGGGAGCACAGACCTTTACTGAATGCCTATCATGAGAAAGCAGAATGTTCAGTGTGTTGTGTGGAATCATTTTACTTCGTCCTTAGGGGGGTAAAACTGAGGCCCAATAGGAGAGTAGCTGTTGGTCATGATGGGAAAAGAGTGATCGCCACACTTTTTTAAAGCAAGAGCTCCTCATTCAATTGACATAGTAGCTAAGAATGCTTATCTCAGTCCATTCTAAAAAACAAAAACAAAACCAAAAACTGTTTTGTTTTCTCTCTTCCCACTCCATGCCACGTGCTTAAAGCTGTATCTCCTTTATAGGCATCGTCTTCAGTGTACTTTCTTAAGAAAGACTAAAACTGTGGCATGCCCCTTGAAGGGTGGGTTCATCATCCTGGAATCTATATTTTAAAATGTATCCAGCATTGTTATTTGAAAAATTTGTCATCAATTATGGGATTTCTAATGTCAACAAGCATAAGGCACACAGAGAGGATTTGGCAGTACGGGTCTAGGAACAACCTGTTCTTTCTGGGATCTTCAAACAAAAATGTGTGCATTAGTTCTGTGGGAACTAGATATTTATACAGCCAAGCCCAGCAACGTTGGCTTTGGCGCATGCTGAGTTTCAGTTCAGATGTCGTGGACCAAACCCAGTCTATATCCTAAGTTCTTTCTCTACCACCGTGCTGGTTTGAGTAGAATCGGCCCCCATACGCTCATAGTTTTGAATGCTTGGTCACCAAGAAGTAGCATTAGTACAAGGTACGGTCGTGTTGGAGTAAGTAAGCCTTGTTGAAGGAAATGTGGCACTGGCGGTGGGGCCTTAGGGTTTCAAATGCTCAAGTCAGGCCCAGTGCCTCTCTTTTGCTACCGCCCACCACTCCGGAAGTAGAACTCTCAGCTTCCTTCGTGCAGCATACTTCCTGCCATGGTGATAATGGACTAAACCTCTGAATCTATAAGCCATATTCCAGCAAATGTTCCTTTACAAGAGTCGCCGTGGTCATGGTGTTGTCTATTCACGGCAGTACAGCATTGGCTGCAGCAACCCCTGAGTTATACGCCAGACCTTTATATTGTCAAATGAGGTAAACGTGGGCCATCTTTCAGAAAGTGAAAGACAACCCAGAGATTAACCCTATGAACTAAATGCTGTTCTTAACTTCTTCCCACTTTACAACACGGAATCCTGAAGTCCTGGGTGTAGTCACATGGTCAATGATATAGAAGACTACAACAGATGCTGTCAATCTGACTTTGGGTTCTAATGATTTCCTATGTCTCCCATTTTCTGCTTTACCTCTATTTTCTTTATCAAAGTTTGCTCTCACCCTCATTAGTCTTCAGTGCCTACATTCTGTCTGAAAAACATCACTTTATTCTTTGATGACAGCCTGGTAAGTAGGGAAAATATGTTTGAACCTTTGTATAAACTTCATACCCTAATTTCAAGCATAACAACATCTCATAGGTCTCTCAAGACTTCTCAACTTTAATAAGTCACAAAAATTATTATTTCACAGCCATCAATACTTTTCTCCTGTGCTCCCTATTTAAAATGCTCTCCATTCATCACTAGGTTAAGTAACAAAGTTGCTATTAATTCTTCTCAACATCATATTTGATTATCAACTCTTTTCTTTTTATTTATTTATTTATTTTTTTATTAACTTGAGTATTTCTTATATACATTTCGAGTGTTATTCCCTTTCCCGGTTTCCGGGCAAACATCCCCCTAATCCCTCCCCCTCCCCTTCCTTATGGGTGTTCCCCTCCTCATCCTCCCCCCATTGCCGCCCTCCCCCCAACAATCTAGTTCACTGGGGGTTCAGTCTTAGCAGGACCCAGGGCTTCTTTTCTTTTTAGAGAGAACCATTTTCATATCTTAGGTTAGTCTCAAATTCTTGATGTAGTTGAGAATTGCCTCTGACTTCTGGTCTTCCTGACTATCAAAATATATGCATTAAACTCTCATTTAAAAATTAAAAAGAGAAAAGCATAAAAAATGTTTGAATGAATTTTAACAGAGACACATGCAATGGTTTCAATGGGATGGCCCCCATAAATCTTTGACATTTGAAGACTTGGGCCATGGCTAGTATGTTTTTAGGAAGAATTAGGAAATGTATGTGCCCTTGTTGTAGACGTGTACCACTGGATGGGGAGTAACGAGGGGGGCTGAGGTTTCAAAAACCTCCCTCCATTGTAAATTCATGATTCATGTTGCAGTTGTAAATTCTCAGCTGTTTCTTCCACCAAGCATTTTCTGCCCCCTCTTTTTCTGACACCATAGATTCTGCTAACCGTTTGGAACCAAGAGCCCAGTTAAATGCCTTTTAAATATATGCCTTGGCCATAGCATTTTTTCACAGCAATAGAAAGGAAACTAAGACAGCGCAAATGTCCAAAACATGCTTATTAAATGTGGAATCTTTTCCCAAAACACTTCCATTTGACAAGAGTGATTTAGTATTCGAGAAGGTGTATAAATATAGTAAAAGGCACTTTATCATCATGTCAGTCGCAATGAGACAGACTTCATCCTGCACCTTCTGACTGGTTCCAGCCTCTCGCCTAACACTTCCTCCCATCCCTCGCTTAGTGCCATGCTCTCCCTCGTGTTTAGATGCTGGTTCCTTTGATTTGCTGTGTTTTCCTGGAAGAGGAAGTCATCTTTTTACCACTCCCAAAATTTCATGGCATCCCTACCTTACATTTTTAGGGAAAATACACTTGGTTTAGTTAAGCTATGCTAATTGTTAATACCCTACCTGCCATTACAGAAGGGTAGCTTTTAAACATTTACCAGTTTACAAAAGGAAGTCATAAACATTTAGTTTTATGACATTTGTCATATGCTATTTTGATTCCAGAAACACTATTCACATTGTCTTTTGTGGATGGACCCTGCTAAATTGTAAAAAATCTCTCAGGTAAAATTACAACTGTACATTGTATTTCTTTTGTGTTTTCACCATTTTGGTAAAAGATAAATTTATATTATAAAGGAAAGTATCCTGTGCTTATAAAGATTCATTTTTTGCAAACACACCTATATGATAATGCTTGTGTAAGTCTTATTCTGTGTGAACAGATGATTGTGTGAGGTTATTCATTAAGCCCATTTAATTGGTGATGGAAGGATGTTATGAGCAAATAATCCATTTTGTTCATGGTGCCTGGAATTTTATATTGGCTCAGAGTTTTATTAATAATAGTTACTGAAGTTCAGATGAATTAATTTCTATCCCCACTGAAATGATTTACTAATCATTTCATAAAGCCCCACTATTGAACATACCATGATTTCTTAGGTATTGACTTTTATCCAGAAACTATTCTCTGGTATCTTATACAAGATGGACTCTATATTTTTTAAGATGTTTAAAATTTATAAACATAACCAAACAAATTGTTTACTTCTTTGTGTCCTCTAATACAATGACTGGCACAACGCATAATGTCTATACCCCTGAAAATACAGGAATTATGATAAACAGAAATGGGAAGTTCTCCATACATTGCAAATTAAGTTTTCTGACAGATTAAAGCATTTGACCATCTCACGAAGAAAACAATCATCAAGAATCCATAGATCCTGAGTGAGGAAGAAAAGTAGGCTCCTCTTAGACACAGTGCCTTATAAGATTTTACTCTAAGACTTCGGGTGGTTTTATTCTCACTTGAGACTTCCTTTGATTAAATCGGAAGAAGCGTGCGCACCAGCTTTTACAGAGGCTAATTATGTAGCTGGATGTGGCCCACATACAGAATCTTGAATGTTTACAGACTCATTTTGTCAGCAGTTTTCTATGCTCTCTAAAAGATCAGCATCTAATGGGATTAAGCTGGATAATCAAATAACAAACAGACCTGGGTACACAGTTTGCTGTTTGTGGAAGACTTCCTTGAGGATTATAAATGACAACTGTCTTTGGTTAGGGGCAGAAGTCACTGTGCTACTCTGCAGGACATTTCTGCTAAGTCAGCATCTTAACTTGAACTTGAGACTCAGCTGGAGGAGTGAATGAAGAAGAGACACGGGGGCTTTGCTTTACTGGATTAGAAAATATCACATGCTACTTTCAGCCAACAGCAGATTTTGAAGTAATGAAAGGGAAAAACAGAACCAAACTAATGCCTAGGATCATGGCAAGATAAGTCTTTAATTTCTCAACAGAATGTACTCTGGGCCAACCCTTTGGGCATAACAATGAAGTTTGACTTGTGTTCCAAAGAGTGCTTGTTTTTCCTCCACATGGTATATGCTAAAGCTGTTTTCGTTTACTAGGTTGAGCTGCTATTTTGTCTTTGCGAAGAGTTATTATTACTATTTTCTGTGTGAAACTGACCAATTATGTACAGTTGTTTTACTTAGCATGTAGATTTGAAGTCATTTGAATCACGAGTCAAAAAGTTCATCTGTTTGCCCCATGCAGTTGCCGTATACTGCCTAATGTATATGTGCCTGCAGATGTATTTACAATATGCAATAGCTTTCGAATGTACTCCTGTTTTCTTGCACTAGACCCCAAAACTTGATTTTATTTTTGCAGTTGGGAATGTAGTCAAGGTAGGGTCTGAACCTCATATCACAGGCTTGCCTTGGAGTCATAGCAATCCTCCTGTCTCAGCTTCCTGAGTGCAAAGATTTTACTGCTGTACCCAGGCTAAAGTTTGTCATTTTTAAACATTTTTATTGGGTATTTTATCTATTTACATTTCAAATGTTAACTCCCTTCCAGGTTTCCCCTCTGCAAACCCCCTATCCTATCCTCCCTCCCTCTCCTTCTATGAGGGTGTTCCTCACCCACCAACCCACTCCTGCCTCATCACCCTAGCATTCCCCTTCACTGGGGCATCGAGCCTTCAGAGGACCAAGGGCCTCTCCTCCCATTGATGCCCAACAAGACCATCCTCTGCTACATATGTGGCTGGAGCCATGATCCCCACATCTGTACTCTTTGGTTGGTGGTTTAGTCCCTGGGAGCTCTAGGGAATCTGGTTGGTTGATATTGTTGTTCCTTCCATGGGCTCGCAAACCCCTTCAGCTCCTTCAGTCCCTTCTCTAATTACTCCATTGGGGACCCTGTGCTCAGTCCAGTGGTTGGCTGCGAGCATCCGCCTCTGTATTGGTCAGGCTCTGGCAGAACCTCTCATTGCTTTATGGCAATGATTTTGGCCATAAATAATATAATATCAAGAGTCCCCTTATAATATCAAGAGACAGACCCATGGCTTTTCTCCTTCTGGGCAAAGGCTGTAGCCCTGAGATGTGCTCCCTGCTCCTTATGCCATGCCCTCTATTAAGTCATTTATTAATTGCTGGCTTTATCATTTGTTTTTGCGTTTTTGTTGTTGTTTGACCTCACAGCATCCAAAACTATGGTATCCATTAGCATTATCATAGGCTGAAACTTGTATAGGGTGATATGGCAACAAAGATAAAGGCTTTCTTGGATTCCCCACATCCTTGTATAAGATTTTATTTCCTTCTAACACTGGGGGTTAGATTCAAATTCAAGTTAATATATGATATATTTTACATAACATATATGTAACGATATAAAAGATTAATTATCTAAGACAAGAAAACCATGTACAGTAAGCACAAATTAGTAGTGTGATCATTCTATATTCTTTAAGAGGTACTTACAAATCATGTAGTTTCATATAAATGGAATTCATCTTTAATTAGGAATTTAAGTAGCTTAGAAAATTGCTGATTCACTGTAAATGTCACCCATGAAATATATATAGGGTTGATCAGTCTCTTTATTTTTACTAACCTAAATGTTGATTCTCGATACATATTTAAGCATTTGTGTGCTTTCAGATGGACTCGTCTTTTTAAAAATTTAATAAAAATCCACTCCACTGAGTGAACCATATTTGTCTGACAACTTGTTAACCAGCTGCACATTTAACAGCCATAATAAAACATACATTCTCCAAGGTTATTCAGGGACCTCCAGTCCTCTTTCATTCCTGGAAAAATAATATGTCATGACAGGGCATCTTAGAGCTGGGTCTAGGTCCTTCAGAGCTGAGCTAAGAGAGAGTTCCTTTGTTGTCATTGTTGTCACAATCCTAAATAATTTTAAAACGCTGTTGCTAATACACAGCATATAGAAGTACTGTTTGAAAGACCAGCACTTCAATTCACTTCTAATATAATTATTGTCAAAAGAAAAGTATAAAAGACAAAAGAAATAAAATTATTGTATACATGAGATTTACAAATTCTTACTCAGAAAGAAAAACAGGTTCTATAATATGGATATAGTCACATACCAAATTCTCTGGCTCAAAGATGGTTGGAATAAGAATTCCCCAACCCACATAGCTCATATATTTGAATGCTTAGCCTTGGGGAATGGACCTGTTTGAAAAGATTAGAAGGATTATGGGATGTGGCCTTGTTGCAACAGGTGTGACCTTCTTGGAGGAAATGGGTCACTAGAGGTAGGTTTTGAAGTTTCAAAAGCCCACACCAGACCCAGGTTCTCTCTCTGTGTTTCTACTGCCTGTAAATTAGGATGTATAACACTCAGCTACCACACCGGCACCCTGTCTGCCTACCTGATGCCATGAACCCATCATGGTACTGGACTAAGAATCTCCAAAACTCTAAGCAAGCTCCATCTTAAATGCATCATCAGAGTTGCTTTGATCATGATGTCTCTTCACAGCAATAGAACAAGGACTCGGATCCTGGCATATTAAGATTATTGTGATTAATTTCTAAAACCTTATATATATATATATAGTTATAAAAACAGACGTGAACTTTGTCTTTTCACTAGCTTTGGCTACATACCTTCTTACAGGCCTTCTTAGTACATACCCTTAGTTAGATAACGCTCAAAGGTACCCCAGGAGTGATCCAAAAATAGTCATATTTAGGTTTTTTAATATTATTCAGTGATGGATCTACTCCAATGCAAAATTGAAATTAAGTATTTTATATAACATTACATTTATGTCTTCAATTTATGGGCACAATCTTTTAAAATAGAAGCACTATAAATCAATTTCTAAGTGTAATTTTTGTTTGAGATAGGATCTCAGCTGAGTGTTCTACATCATAATCTAATACAACTTTGTAGCCCAGGTTGTATTAAAGCTAACTCTGTAGCTCTTCTAACTTAAAATTCATCATCACCTTACTGGTTAGTACATTTCGGCTAGACTCAGTTCTAAATAGGATGTCTCTAAAAGACACAGAGATAAAGCCCTAACTAACATCTCTCACCATAAAATAAAATCTCCAGTGCTAGGAATGGGTTACATGTAATTGAGTTATTGACCCAGGGTTCCCAATGGACACCCCCACACACCCCAGACTATTACCAAGACTATTTGTTGCTCTTCTTAAAGTGATAATAAGGCTATACTGAACTCTTTGAACATGGAGACATTGAGCTAGTGCTTATCTAGAACCCTCACTCCAGTTGACTTGTGTTCAGGGTACTGGAAAGTACTCTGCATGACCTCAATGAAAACGTTAAATACTAACTCAGCTGCAAACTCATCAGTCTACCACAGTGACCTGCCTGTCAGATGGGCTGGAGCAATAGCAGTACAAAGCTCGTGGGAATAACCAACCAATATCTAATTGGGTTTAAGGTCCACTCTATTATATGGAACTCATATCCAACACTGCTTGAGTTGCCAAGAATATAAAATGAAATAGGTCATGGATCTAGAGGAATACCAAACAATACTGTTCTGCTAAAGGGACATAACAATAAAATGACTCCTAAGGACATTCTTCTATAGTCATGGATCAATGTCTTGCTCAGCAACCATCAGAGAAGCTTCCCTTGTAATAGATGTGAGCGAATACGAGGGCCCACAACTGGACAATGTGCATGGAGTGAGGCACCTTGGAACATTCTGTCTTAAACAGAATGTCTTCACCAATCCTGCTCCATCCCCAACCCCCAGAGCTCAGGGAACTCTGTGGAAGAGGAAGCAGAAAAATTGTAAAAGCCAGTAGGAATGGACGACACCAAGGAAACAAGCAACTCCAGATACAACAGGACTGACACACATGAATCCACAGAGTCGGTGTGCACAGGTCTAAGCCAAATGGAGTCCCAGTGCTGCAAGCAGAGGTAGACACATGCACCCATGGCTAACCCAGAAGCTATCGTCAGTTGATAACCAAACAAACAAAATTGCTTTCCTTCAAAGGAATCTACCTGGGTATACAAACCACACATAAAGCCAGGCCCCAACCCCAGAAGTAGATAGAGAACACCAAGCAAAATCAGTGGTATTTTGTTTTACAGTGCTTTGTAAGTGGTTGTTTATTTATTCATTTATTTATTACCTTACAAATATAGTGCATTCCGACTTTTAATGGGTTTTCTGTGAGTGAAAATATATGTGTCTTGACCTTTGTTGTGTTTCTCATCTTAAGGATGTAAATCACACTTTACACTTAACATTTCTTGTTTTTGGGAGTTTCAGTGCCTTGTATTGAGGAAACACAATCAGTCACAATGAGGCAAGCATATGATGGATGAGTGATGTGCCTTGCCAACATTATATCACATCTTGGGTCATGTGAACATAACATCAGAGAACTGGGTCTTCTAGACCCAGTTGAGTGGCCCCAGCTGATGTCATAAATGGCAAGAAAGAATAGTTCCTTTCAAGCTCAACTCATTTTTCAAAATTATAAGCAAATGAGTGATTATGTTATTTAAGTCATAGAGGGCTTGGGCACCCTGTTATGAAACAATAGATAATAGAAACCATGGAGATGATGTTGCAGAAGAAGATTAGAAAATGTGGCGCTTCCAATTCACATTAAGAAGTACTGCTTTGCAAAGGAAAATGTCAGATGATATGATTTGCAATTTGAAACTGTTATGATTGCATGGTGTTTAACAGATTGGAACTGTCATTTAAGGGTAGAGAGGCAGATCTAGGAGGATGAGTTATCAAGATGCTGTGTTTCTCTGGTGAAAGGTGATACAGGATCAACATAGCAAGTTGATGTAATGGAGTCAGGGATATATCATTTTGTCCAATATACCCACAATAAAACAGTGCATCACAATTTTTCTGAGAATGTGGATAATTCAAAAGCTAACTTGTTTTAGTTACTGACTACCTTTGGATTGGTCTGATTTTCCCACTTGTTTCTCTAAAGATTCATTGCCAGGGGAATCAGAAAGCATTCTTAGATGCACCGACAATTTTGTTTTTTGTTTTTTTTTTTACTGTATAGCATCCAGTGTATCCTATCCATATCTGAATTCCTCACATGGGGTAATGAGTGAGGGACAAAGAAAAAGACGGAAGCTATTCTGGATGAGGCAGAGAACCAGTTTGTTACATGTCTTGGTTTATCGAAGGTGGTTCAATTCAATCTCATGAGTGTATTAGACATGTGCTTTAGCTAGCAGGTAAGAAGCTTTTATAGCAACCTCTATTTGAGTCTGTAAGTATGATGCTGGAATATTAGGTGAAAAAGATAAACCAAGTTTCATATAATCCTAAACGTCTAGTTTCTGTCTACTGACTGCACGCTTGCTTAAAACATTTTACCATTTGCTTAAGAATACATTGAATCATCCAGCAAGAACACACTAAACTTGCTACTTTTACTAAGAGCTGTGTCTATCATGTGAGTGTGTTTATGTGCTGTGTGTACACGTGTGTATATATGCTCATGCTCTCTCTCTCTCTATCTCTCTCTCTCTCTCTCTCTCTCTCTCTCTCTGTGTGTGTGTGTGTGTGTGTGTGTGTGTGTGTGCACGCAGTCCTTAATAACATCATCCTTTGTGGCCTTCATATATTTGAAATTTGGAGAAAGAAGTGCATTATTTAAATTGAAAATCTAAATGAGTTATGGTACAAGTCAGATGTGTAAAGAAGACCAATTCAAATAATTTTAATGTTTGGGTTTATCCAAAGCCTCGCTATCCCTCTCAAAAACATTAAACATTATTGCTAGCAGAGAGTTCGTAATTTTCAATTTCTAATAGGTAAGTGTCTTTGATGTTCAAAGGTCCTGGAAAATGCCATTTGCCCTGAGCCCCATTAATCTGTTACTTAGCGAAAGAGCCATAGACCAAACACCTGGGTGCTAGCCCACCTGTCTCTGCTGCCTGCAGCCTTCAATGCATTAAGCGAGTCACAATCTCCTGTCCTGCTCCTTTTGTTTGTTTGTTTCTCCAATCTTGTAACCATCTGGCTTCGTTATTGGTCCACATCATACAGTAGATTAAGGGAGATGGCCGTGAATATGAAGGGTCTGCAGAGGAAAAGTCTCTAAAGGACAGTTTCAAATGGTTTATATCTATTTTAAATGTCATAATGTGAGGAATCATATATAATATACACTTACTACAAAATATATGCATATTCTTTGTTTTAGTATCAATGTTAAAGGTCATGTTTAAGTGATTTTTTTTACTTTACAAGAATAATGAGGTGGGCTTACAAATTAATCCTGTTTTCATTTGGGTTAGAGTTTAGAAGAATCACGACTGGATAGATTTGATAAAGGTGGGGTATGACTGTGTGCTTTTGGACAAAGGGTTTCACTGAGAGCAAAACTTTACAATGCGGGAATTTCTGAATATTAATTTAAAGTGGCAGGGTTTCAATACTCCAGAAAATGAGGGGTTTTTTTTGTTTTTGTTTTGTTTGTTCTTTTTTTGTGAAGTAGCATCTGCTGGTACTGAGGACACAGGGGCTTTTTCTCAAACTCCTGTGCACGTTTCCTAGTGAGCAGCACTCTGGATTAAGTATCCTGTGTTTTTCTTTCCCAGTTCGCATGGTTAAAAGTGTTTTCAGCAAGGTAGGGTTAGCTACGTTTCTGATATCAATTAGAAAGTCATTTTATACCACACACCTGTAGTGACTTAGTACACAATTATGGACTAAGGCTCATTCTCTACCTTTTCCTAAACTACATTTATGATATTTTTGCTGTTGTTGTTGTTGTTGTTTAAAGAGAACTAAGATTCGCTAATGTTCCCAGGGAGTGAGGTTGCGGGTCGTGCCTCTTTAATGGTCTACTACTCTTGTGAGAAAAGAATGAGTTCTTTATTCCCTTTTTTCCTACAGGAAATCTGACCCTGTCACTAAATAAGAGACTTGGAGTTGTGAAGCCTGAGGACATAGAGATAAATATATTCCTGCAACTCTGATGACGTCATGGGTACTTGAAAAGGAATGTTTTTTTTTTTCAGACCTTAAATTGGTTGAGAAAGTGAAACATATGTTATTCTGTAAAACAGTGGGCATTTTATTGCTAATCAGAGGTGAAACTATATTTTGAATTCAGCTGAAATGTCACAATAATCTTCTCCTGGTGACACAGCCCACCATCAAGTGCAGGAGATTTGGATGTTATTTATGTATAATTGACCCATGTTTTGTTTTAGTTCAAAAGATAAAAATAAAAGGCTATTATTAAGAGTTTTTAATCAATATCCCTTATTTTCAACTATAATACCAAAGTATTAGGCTTTACCTCTAACAATTATTTGTGTATAGTTGATATTGTATTTTCAAATAATTATTTCATGAGAACATTCTGATAGATCCCCAACAGAAGGATATATACTTTCCAAGGGTTTCCATTCTCTTAAATGCTATAAATTTGAGAAATGGATGCTCAATTTTGTAAACTTAGATTGTAACTTCAATTTTTTTAAAATCTAAGTTTGTTGTTGTTTACTATAATTTACTGCACAGCCTTGTTTTAATTAGATAATCAACCTAAATAATTATTAACAACATTGATAATATTATAATTTTGTTTGTTTGCTTTTAATTCAATATCCAAATACAAGATCAAGTCACAAACAACAAGATGGTTGGATTATGCTTAGATGAGATAAAAGGCAAATTTCCATCCCTGAAGCACTGTGATGTATTCACAGTATATTTCCATTTATTCTTTGCAAATCGGTTCAGGTTTTTCTTTTACCATTTCTGACATAGTAACTGGTTTTCCTTCTGCCCCACTCTCTAGTCTTTCCCTTCTATGGTTTTGCGTATCTATGAAAGCACACATCAGCCTGAGCTATTTCTTATTGGAATTTTGTACAAATCCTGTGTTAAGAGTTCTTAGGTGTTAGGGATGTTCAATGTAGAAATAGTATTTGCCATTACTTTATTTAAAAACTTCATTAACAATGTTCATTCATGTCTGTAAAGTATTGATTTTTTCCCCCACTACCATAAGACTTGCGTTGTCTTGTCGACTGACATGGGTCACTGAGAATTCAGGACTTTGGAATATTTGGTCATTATTGACCTGAAGAATTTAAAAGGAACCTTAAAGAGGTTGTCTTCATTTCCTATTAAGGATTCAGTGTTTATCTCTATGAATGTCCTTAGGTTTCAGTACAGAAAAGGGCTTCGCTGATGATAATCTGTTCTCATTCCTTATCTAATGAAAAAATCAATTCTGGTTTCATGCATGTGTGCCTGTGTATATGGAGAGTCTATTGTATTTGGTATAAAAACGAATGAAAGCATTGTCCTCATTTAACCATTGCTATTCAAGTAACCTGCAACATACAACTTTTCAGTCAACTGACTTAATGGTTCTTAACTTCCAAACAGGCTAAGTGAAGATCCAAGGTCCCAGTTATATATAGACACATTTTCAGTGTTCAAATATAAGTCATATTATTGGTCAATAATAAATGACCCCCTTGCTTTGCTGTTTCGGGTTTAACTTATTTATTTTCACAAAAATACAGACATTCCTATGTAGCTAATAGTCTACATAATAAATATATAGTAAGAAACTGCCCTAAACACCCGTGTTTGGGCACCATTTCAAAACAATGAGGTTATGATCTCTGGGGATGGGGTCCTATTGTAGGTAGACTACCTCTAAATTTTTATGGTACCACGATTCAGAAATCCACCAGTTCTCCAAATAGCACACAGAGACAGGAACAAAAACTAAACGAAAGACAGTAAAAGATTTAATACACAAATGGCTTCTTCCAAATAAAATCCCTTTAATTTATGAAATACTTTTTAAAAAAAATTTTTTAGGATGACCCAAAGAATACAAGATCCTCTAAATCAACATAATCAACGCATATGACTTCAGGCAGCATGCAGAGTTTACATGGGTCTGCAGCAGTGTATATCTTAGTGATGAAAGGCAAAGTGAAGACATGCCCCAGACCTCACCCAGACATTCTCTCCGATTGGAAATCAGTTTGAAATAGAAATTTAGTTTCCTCCAAGGGAATCTTACTGGGGAAACAACCTGCTCTTAAGGTTAAGCTGGGAGCCCATGCAATGGCAACTTTGGAGGTTTTCAGTCTTATAATATCATGTCAGGATCTTCCTTTTTGTTAAAAAATTTATATAATATATTACATATATTTCGTTAAATATATATGAAACCAATCTTCTTTTTACCCCCCAGGTCCTTTGCTTGTATTCGTCCTTCCAGTTTATTGGTTTTACATTCTCCTGGGTGTGTGGAGAAGTGGGTCTTTGTTACTTGTGCCTTTTTTCTTTCCTTGGACTCTTTTCCTTCTGATTGTTTTGTTCAATTCCAACATGTTATTTTTTAATCTCATTATATTATACTTTATTATCAACCCGTAGAAGCCTGTTTGTTTTCTGATGAGAGAAAGGGATGGAGTCACGTGGTTGGGTAGGTGAGAGGAGCTGGGAGGTGTAAGAAGAGAGGAAAGCATGGTCTTAATATTAACATATCAATGTTAATGTGAGGAAACAATATCCACTTTTCACTGCAAAATTACTGCAAAAAGTTGGCTTGGGATTAGGGTGGCTTCTAGATAAATTTTCATAGGTATTGGCCACCACTGTAGATAAGTTATTCAGGCACAGTATTTAACTTAGGAAGATCAGTCAACTCGTAAAGGCCATGCACATTGGTGCAGGAATACTCTGTGACAGCCATGAGAAGAGTAAGTGTAAAGCCTTCTATTTAATCGCTGGATTATCTTCATGCCCCCTACACATTGATTTTCCAAAACAGCTATTACTTTCAATATATCTCTGCATTTGGCCATTAAAATGCCTGTCTAAAGAAAATACAGGGACAAAGAGTGCAGCAAAAACTGAAAGGAAAGGTCATTCAGAGTCTGCCCCACATGGGGATCCATCTCATATGCAGCCACCAACACAGTCACTATTGCTGATGCCAAGAAATGCTTACTGTTAGGAGCCTGATATGGGTGTCTCCTGAGTGGCTCTGCCAGAGCCCTACTGATACAGATGAGGATGTTTGCAGCTAACCATCAGACTAAGCACAGGGACCCCAAGGGAAGAGTAAAAGAAAGGACTGAAGGAGCTCAAGGGGTTTGCAACCCCATAGGAAGAACAACAATATCAACCAACCAGACCTTCCAGTGCTCCCAGGGACTAAACCACCAACCAATGAGTATACACGGAAGGCCCCATGCCTTCAGCCACATACGTAGGAGAAGATGGCATTGTCTGGTACCAACATGAGTAGAAGCCCTTGGTCCTGTGAAGGCTGAATACCCCAGTGTAGGGAATGCCAAGGCAATGAGGTAGGAGTGGAGGGCATGAGTGGGAGCATCCTCAAAGAAGCAGGGGGAGGGGTGATGGGAGAGGGAGAACCAGGAAAGGGGATTACATTTGAAATATAAATACATAAAAATATCCAATAAAAAACCAAACCAAAACAAACAAGAAAAGATGCCTACACAAATAATATTTACTAGCTCTTGAAATGAATGTGCTGATCTCCTATAAAGTAAATGCCACACGGTGAGCTGTAGTTACGTTTGCTGATACCCGTCATCTTGTTATTTGATCTTCTCTAGTGTTTAACAGAAACCGATGCAGATGAAGTTCTTGGAGCCATGGTTTAACAAAATAGCCAGAAAAACATTAGAAAAGGACATTCTTTCCATTACAATGGTCATGGGCTCCAAGCATTCAGATGACGAGAGTTTCTAGAACTGCACTTCTTTGCTAGGTATGACAACTCTCCATACTGTTCAATCTTCTACAACTCATGCTTCAGTGGTAAAATTGCAATTTCCCTTTTTATAGCACCTGTGGAAAAATTGAATGCAGAAACATGTGTGAAGAAATCTTGGCATGTAACTACAACTCAGGCACTGTGCACATAGAGAGAGCTACAGTTGACATTTTGTTGTAGAGCCTGGGTCTTAGTGGTGCCTGGGTCTGGTCCATTGTACTGTATGTACTGTTGCTGTTGGTCCCTGGTACCAATTAGACAAAGCACCATTTTCAAGTTATTGTCAAAACATTAACTGACAGTGTCCAAAGCTCACTCGACATTTTCTAGTTTAAGGAAAAACAGCACAAAAATCACGAGGAGGCCAAACAGAGAGAGACAAAGGTGCCTCAGGGTTTGCCCTAGACCACAGTGACATGGAAATAAAGTCTTTACAAGGAAACAAAAACCAAAAGTTAATATTGTTCTATTAAGGCTGGAGAGATGGCTTGGCATTTAAGGACACTTTTTACTCTTTTAAAGGACCTGGGTTTGACTGCTAACACCCATACGGTGAATTGCAAGCATTTGTGACTCTATTTCTAGAGGACTAGACATCTTCCTCTTATCCCAGAGGGAAACAGTCATGCCCATGGTATGCATATGTGTGTGTGTATGCATGCATGCATGCATATATGTATGTATGCAAAACTCATACAAGTAAAATGAATAAATATTTTAAAAAGTTGCTATCGTAGCTATGATCAAATCATAGCTATGGTCTGGCATCTCCTATTCATGCATTGTTAGAAAGAGAAAAATATTAGCACAACAAGAGAAACTTGAAAATGGCATTAGCAGAACTTAAATCTGGACAACTAAGGGCATGAGTTTTAGAATGTAATTGTTTAACTGTTTTCAATCAGGGAGCCTTTTCCTACTTCTTGAAGTTGTGCAATAAAGTAATTATCACAATGATTTTCTGAAAACTCTCTCTCCTCTCTCTCTCTCTATCTCTCTCTCTCTATATATATACATGTATATATATGTATATATGTATGTATATATACATATGTATATGTATATATATATATGTATGTATATATATGTATACATATATATGTGTGTGTACATATATGTATATGTGCGTATGCATATATATTCATGCACACAAATAATTTTTCTGTATTAAGTACTCACAATTCACATTTTATTGCTAAGACCATTATAAATAGGATTGGCTGCAACAAAAGATCCATGTCATTACTGCAGTGTATAACATATGTTGATTTTTTTTTTGTAAAGGCAAAAGGACCTAGAAATATTGGAGCAATAGCAGCATGCATTGAACATATTGGCTGCTGTCTCCCCAGTGATGGAAACATGAGCACTGAAAGGGTTAATGGAAGCTTTAAAACAATACTTGCCTTAAGTGTCAGTGGTTTTTATGGCTTGCTGGAGCCTGAAGCTCTATCATTCTATTTCCCTTGTGTCTTGTCCATGTAGTCTAGGAACTCCAGCCCTCTACCTTGGATTAGCAAACACGAATTAACAATGCTTCAGTTGACCTCAAGATGTCCTACATAAAAACCAATACAAATAATACCTTTTACTTTTCTAGCTATCAAGTTTTAGCAGAGTGTTATTTTTGGCAGCAAGTGGCCTTTGACATTACTTTGGAACGGCTTTCTTTGGTTGAATCAACCTCAGGTCACTGGAGAAGAACAGAAGCTTTGAGGCTGACAGAAAGAAAGAGGTGACTCGTGGGCCAGCTTCAAAGCACGGAGCAGGTGCTTATGAAAAGCCATGTCCTCCAACTGGTACTCTAAGCCCACGTTTCATTACTTTGAGGGGACCATCGTGTTCACAAAGCATGAAAAGCCTTCAGTCTGTTTCTGATATATTTTTTAAAAAGCATCTTAAATTAATAATTTCTCCCCAATGCCCAATTTCTTTATTTAGGATGAAGTAGATAATTATAATTAAATGACAATAGTAATAAAAACTATTTCATTTTGTTATAATATTAACTGGCAGGGCTTTTTGTATGTTTTACTATAATTCTGGATTTTTGAGGGGGAAGGGTTTGCTTGGTTTTTAAGAAATTAAATTGTGGTTGCTTTGCTTTTTTTTCAAATACATTCTGATCAAAATTATATCTGTTGAGAGCTAGAGTTTTTAAAAAATCCTTAGTGCACTAAAATTTGAGGCTGCACATCAGATTATATTATTAAATTGATACTTTTCTGTCTCAAATATAAAAAAGAGCCAGCAGATTATCTGAGGACAGAGAAAATTCCTTTTATTTTTATGAACTAATATTAATAAGTGCTATATCACTGGGGCTGATGGTGTATGAAAGTGTAATGGTTTACTATTACATCATATTCACTTTTGCTGAATACATGAAGTTGGGCATTTAAAGCAATGATTAACAACCATTAATCAATAGTCAGTTTTTCTGTATGGTATGCTCTGTTAGCTTTTTTCCACAACTGTGAAATGTCCTTTACCTAATTGTGACACTTGTCTTCACCAGTTTTTTATCCTCAAATTGGCTTGTCCTAAGAGATTAGAATAGATACCTCCTTCCTGTCCTTTGGAAGGAGCTCTTGTGATGCCCACATTTTAGGTGGCACAGGCTTAACACAATCTGATGCTGGCATCCAGTTGTGAATCTTCCCATTCAACTGCATAACCCACGACAGGGCACTGTGCTTAGATTTCTGTGGTGCAGATACTTGGGGTTTCTGATCCTAAGTTTCATGCTAAACAAAATTTGCTCAGTAAATTTTTTTTAAACTCATCATCGTGTCTGTAAGGAGCAATTTATTCAGTGCCTGAGAGAATTCAGACACCAGACAGTTATATAGATCAAAAACCAAAACCAAAACCAAAAAACCAAAACAAAGAACCTGGTCAAGGTCATTTTTGCTCACTTCATCAATCTGCTTGTAATTTGTTTGCAAAGCCAAAGTTTATGTTTTTACAGTATCTGTTTTAGAAAGAGTTTCAAACAAGAATATTGTGTAAATAATTTTTCTTTGAGTAAATCTAGACCTCACCAAGTTGATGAGTTCTCTTCTCTTAGTGTTGTTTCTTTTCCTTACTAACACTGTTCTTTTGCTCAAACATTTTTCTCCATGTTTTTAAGAGTCAGGTCAACTGTTGCACATCTTCATTTTTTAAATAAAATGTAATTGTTTTAAGATTAAATTATTCTAGCAATATAATTTTCTATAAGGTAAATGATTATAAATATTTTTTATAAAATTTAGTTAGTGCAGACTTTTCACATATAAAGTTTGCAATTAGTCAAAAATCATAATCTGTTTGTCATACTGTTTGTCAACAACCTATCTTTCAAATCATCACCATCTATCTGTCTGTCCACCTACATATCTAGCTATCTGTTAGTCTGTTTGCCTATCTATCTATCTATCTATCTATCTATCTATCTATCTATCTATCTATCTATCATCTGTCTGTCTGTCTATCTATAATCTACTTATCCATTATTTATCATATATATATATATATCCATATATATTCTACCCCTCAGAGCATTACAGTTGCTCAGGAATTTTATCATAGACTGAAATGTAAATATTTTCCCTTTAATGATGCTTAATCATGATTTTATTTTATCTTGGCTTCTTTACATTAAATTTCAGCACATTTTAAAACTCCAGAGGAAGAGCATTATATTAATTGATGGTTTCTAGTGTTTGAGATTCATACTACTGTGTTGTGGTAGATAACTTTTTAGACTAGCAGCTGCCAGTGGGCTGACAGCTGACTACTCCATGTAGTTTTGTGACCCAAGGTCTCTGATGAACAGAATGCTGCTGCTTGAAGTATATATATATATATATATATATATATATATATATATATATATATATATATATATATATTTTCTCTTTTGATTTATTTATAAACTGGTAGAGATTAGAACTTCTGATTTAATGTAAACTTTCCATTATAGCTCAAACTTTATACTAAAAAGTCACTTTGTAAGGAGTGATTTCACAATATTTATTTTAATAATGAGATTTCATTCGAGTTCCAGACACTTGCTCAGAATGAAGAGTTTGTGAGTTGCCTTTCTGTTATGCATTCTGAACTTATATTAAAAAGTATTAGCTAGTTACATAGTTTCACTACACTAATATGAGAGTGGCTTGTTAAGGGCTCCCTTCTTCATATGTGTTGCAGCAACTTTTAGTTTTCTAAAAGAGCTTATCATGCAGTAGGAAACACTTTTCTACCTCTCCCTTCTGTGAAAAGGAAACAACTAGGCTGTGTGTCTGAGTTTTGTGAATCTTCAATGAGTATACTCAATGAAAATGCAAGCTAGCTTTTAGAGCAGACTAATCTAAAAATGCAACCAGACATGTTCACTCTTCTGTCAGAAGAAAACAATACTTGTTATTGTAAAGAAGTCAGAGCTGCCAGGAATGGCGCTAGGGTAATGAGATTATGTCTACCTTAGTTGTTAAAGGACACAGAAACATATTCCTATATGCTTACTGTTGTTTTGTAAGGACATCCAGGAATATGGTGACAAAGACAAAGTTTGTGTTCTCCTTTCAAGAGCGATGCTAATTTTATAGCGTGTCACATAAGCTACTTTCATTTTCAAAGGGCTACTATTTTAAAACAGCCTTCGGTATAAACAGGAATTTTATTTCACGAGTCAAGTATATTTAAGTTTTGTAATCTAGATAAATTAAGAAGAACATCTCAGATGGTGAAAACATTTCAGATGTTTTCATGTCTTCTTTTTATTAAATGAGACTTGACAACATAGTCTCTATCTTATCATTGAAAGACAGTCCTTTTAGTTTCACTGCGGTAATATGAGATTTGAATGCTACTCTGTTTCCAGCTTTTATATGCTAGGCAAACAAAGCAAAATGACTACTGTAAGTTTGACTCACTTCGACAGTACACATACAAATATAGCTTGTATCTTTCAATCTTTGCAAATGACATCAGATAAACAATAAAAATTGTACTTCAAATATATCGATGTCTTAAAATGCAAAAGGTTCCGATTTCACCTAATAATGCTACCCACTGGCACTCATTGACTTATAAATGATTTATAATATGTTTTATAACAAAAAATGTAAATCAATATATAGCAAGTTGACATTAGTCATGAATGAATTCATTATTCATAAGCTAGCTCAGGAATGGAGACCTCAGTGAACTTATTGATTAAGGTAATTATTATTGGTTTCAGTAAAGATCTGAATACCCTCAAATGTAAACACAATGAACGTGATCCGGCTGCGTTGTAGTTGTATGGCTGTGATAGCAGACTAGGCTGACAGTCAGTAAATGAGAGGAGGTTGTTCCAGGAATGGCTTGTGCCCAAGAGATGTATTTGATCCAGAATTGCACCACATAAAACAGGGTCATTGATGTTTGGAGGCATCGTCAGACTGAAAGTAAAGTTATATCGATTGGGCCTGCGATATCAGAGGCTGGAGAGGCGACTAAGTGGCTTCCTGGAGAATTACAGCAATGCAGGACTTCTGAAGAACTGCAGACGTTTCTAGACTCAGAAGAGCAGCGTCCACATTTAGAACACAGCACTCCCTGTTAAATTTCTTTCTTCTTGCATCCTCTTCCTCAGTTACAACTCCTTAGGCATAGGTTGTCTCAGTAGAGCAAAGAAAGGGAAGCAGACACAGGACAGAGGGAAAAGAAACAAAACCGATGTTCTTTCTCATCACAGCATTTGAACCCAGGACCAATAATTACAGCAAAAGTGAGTGCTTCTTTACTTGTGGGATGAAAAAGCTTGTGAACTAAATGTTATTGGAAGAATTTGTGGTCTGTGAAAATAATAACCGACTTTGGGACACAGTGAAGATTTGGGACAAAAGGGAAGAGAAGAATCATCATGTATGAGGGAGTTGGAACATGCTGTGTTGGGAAAAGATGTGTTTATTTCACGCTGTGTCTCCCGGGGTGACGTTTTCCAGCATCACACCATGGAACAATTTTTGACGCTTAAAACCACAAACACCTAGTTTTTATTATTTTGTGATTTGTGTAGTCACTGGTAGAGTAAATAGATCAGCGTTAACCAATGACCCACAGACACTAAATGGTTCAGAGAAGAGGCATTTAGATTGTGAGTTCTGGGTAATCTGAGTTGTGATAGGTACCTACTCTCCCCCTTCCTCATGAACTCATCATCTTCTCTGTGTATAACCAATAATCATCCCTTTCTAGGTTGTTTCTCTCTCTCTGTAGATCTACTTGAGACATTTAGTTCAGTGCTTGGCCCAGTATGGACACATGGCAGGAGCTTAAGAAGTGCATGTTTAATGCCAACCAACCAGAGCTTCCAGGGACTAAGCCACTACCCAAAGACTATACATGGACTGACCCTGGGCTCCAACCTCATAGGTAGCAATGAATAGCCTAGTAAGAGCACCAGTGGAAGGGGAAGCCCTTGGTCCTGCCAAGACTGAACCCCCAGTGAACGTGATTGTTGGGGGGAGGGCAGTAATGGGGGGAGGACGGGGAGGGGAACACCCATAGAGAAGGGAAGGGGAAGGGGATGTTGGCCCGGAAACCGGGAAAGGGAATAACAATCGAAACATAAATAAGAAATACTCAAGTTAATAAAGGAAAAAAAGAAACGCATGTTTAATAAACAACTACACCAATAAATACATGTGAAACCTATGTCTAGGAAACATGCAATTGAGGGTGTTGCATTTAGTGTCTTCATCCATCGAAGAACACATTCTACAAGAACACATTTTTTCCTAAAGAAGATAATTTGCACCTTTTTGTCTCTCCTCCTATATGTGATGCAGCAAGTACTGAGTTTGAAGTTATTGTTACTTTGTTTTGCTGAAAAAAAATGCTTGCCTTTCTTTGAGAGGATAATTGGTTATCAGAATTAAGAAACTCGGAGCGTCATAGTGATTAGAAATTTTATTTTCATAGTGGTTGGCATTAACACAGAGGCTGAATCTGGCTGTGGTGTCACCTGTCTATAATGGCATTTGCGAGGCAGAGTTGAGAAACAAGTGATCGAAGACAATCCAGCCTATAACCTGTAGAGTGAGATTCTGTCTCAAGAGTACAGGAACTCTTTTATTCTTTAGATTTAGTTTGTTATCCACAATTTGAAACACTCGATAGTCTCAAAAACTTGAAATCCCAACCCCCATTCTCTACAAGAGTAAATGTGTAAGAAAATAGGAAATGAGATCTCACATATCCTCTCGCAGCTGTTCACTCCCCCTGTGACTTTGGCAAACATTTTTTGTTCTATTCACTTGTACTAGTCAGGAAGTTGTCATAAACACTAATTGAATTATGATTATATCTTCATTTTGGATATGCTAATCTGTGTTGAGTTTGAATTTTCTACCTTAATATCACACATTGCTTGAAAAATGGAGCTAAATGAATTGAGAAACTGTGTGACTGTAACATAGTAACTGTTGCTAGGGAAATAATTCCGTTGTAAACATTTTGGTGATAGGTGAATTGGAGTAAAGGTAGTTTTCAAAGAGAAATGATAATATTAAATTAAGCATATAGTTCTTTCTGTAAATGCAAAATCAAATGATGTGTACTATAAGCATTATGGCAAAGTTTAGGGACCTATTAAGTCAAATCTACAATTAAATAGTTACAGTTCCTTTTTGTATATGTTACAGAATGGGCAAATTATTCAAACAAATTAAGTAGCCTTCCACATATGCTAATAATTTAATGAATGTGAATATTTAGGAAAGAAAGAATTTAAATAATATGTATAAGAATGCCAAGAGATAAGAGTGATGTGTGCTCAGTCCTTATTGTCTATTCTTTTTACACAGCCTTCTTCTGGTAATAATAAGTCTAACACAGTGTGCAAGAAAAAGGAAGTTTGCAAAAATATACAAACATAAAAGTATGAAAGTATCTTAAATAAAGTCTCCTCCTAAAAATGGGACAACGCTTCTGCTGAATAGCATAGGCTATCAAATAAAAAGAATGCTCAGTGTGAGGTATGGGTTACCCATTTTTGAGTCCCATAGAGTTTTCTCCCTAAAAACATTACAGACATGATAGTCTGTTGAGTACATGAACTTCTAGAGGCTGTGGACAGATGTTCAAAGCACATAAAACATTATATCTTTTGAAACCCTATCATGGAAGCTGGATGGCCTCAGGAAACTCCACCCTTAGCTGAGGATATATTGGAAACCGAAGGCTACTGGTAGAAAGAATGTCTAAACACAGTAGGACTGACCCACATGTGAACTCACAGAGACTTGAGCAGCATGCACAGGACCTGCATGGGTTTGTACTATATAGGGTCCAAGAGCTGAAAGGACAATTAGACACAGGCTCTCATCCTTAACCCACAAGCTATCTTCCAATAATACCCACATGCACATAAACAATTTTCTCCAGGGAGTCTCAAAGGGGGATGCAAACAACCTATTCTTGAAGGTAGGCCATATCCCCAGCACTAGATGGCCAACAGTAAAAGAACTCAATGGCTGTAATACAGCAATCTGAATTTTACAAGAACAATAATTATAATAAGCAATTCTAGGCTTTTCAACTTCAAGGGGAGAAGCTTTGACTATGTCTAGCCCATCATTTCAAGAATATATAATTTTCAGCATGTTTGTAATATAGCAATGTGAATTTTATAAGGACAATAGCTATTGTCACTGTTACTCATTAAATTCCAGAAACCGGAGTTTAAAAATTAAGGGTATTAATTTTTAAGCACAGTGATTTATGTAACAGTGAATATTAGTGGCAACGATGGAAACAGAAAAGCCAGTTAGCAACTCATGATTTACTATACGACATGGAAACATTTGGTGAAGGCTGGGTAAGAGAATGGACATTACCAAATGTTGTCAATCAACCCAATTCTTCATAATATAAAAGGTGATGAGGCAGTATGGTGGCACGTATCTGTAATCCTGTGTCCGAGAGACTGATGATGAATGGCAATTCCACAATGGACAATGCAGGGAGGCATTCTGTCAAAACAACAACATCCACCCAACAAACAATGAAAGGGCACCATTGTTAAGGTAAAGGGAGTTTTGAAATGTTAGAGACAAGAGACACTTTTGTCGTAGGCTTCATAAGATAATCAAGAAATTCAACAAAGAAACTTGAGCAATTCTGTGATTACCACGTATTTTGGACAATCCAGTGAAGTTCAGGATGTTTTATTTCATGTTTTTAAATGCTTTATGCAGTTTGACAGCAAAAACAAGTTAGTGACCGCCAGAAGGATATTTGAAGATAAGATTTTTAAGGCGGTAGCTAAAGTGTCCATGGGAATTAATAACTCAAATTATAAAGTAAGAACAAAATAGCATATTTATAATGACTAAAATAAAACCAGTGTCCTTGGATTGAATGTTGTGTAGGACCATTGCAAATTAAGAACATAAATATTAATAAATCTGTCATTTTATATTTGAATGTATATAGGAACATACACATGGATCATTTTCTCATTTGCATGTTTATATGCAAAGACAAAGTGAATTAATACAGAGTGGCTGCTTAGCTTTTAAAATACTGCATAAATGGAAAACTAAAAACCATTAACAATAGATCAATTGCATACACTATATAAAATAATCTGCCATTATTTGAAAGCTACTATGTATAAAATAATGAAGTTGGCTTCAAATGCAGAAATGAAAGCCATAAATTGGTATAGCTTTTATCAAAATACTTTAAAAAATTTAAAAATACAGAGTAGAGTTGTCTAAATTGAAGAAAAGGATGCTAATATGTGAAATATGTACATGTTGAACATCAATAAATTTAAGTGCATTTCTGAAATGAATATGGCATATTTTTATATAAAGAGAAAGATACTCATTTTACTATTTTAAAGTCATATTTATAAACACATTATTCACTTATCTCCAAGAAAAGTAACAAGAATATATTTCTTTTACTAATGATGTATTCGATAGTATATTGGTACAATTTTTCCAGAGGGTTTAGTGATGAAAGACTTCCTTCATAAATTTTATTTCCTTTGTGTTATTGGACAAACTAAGCCTCCATAAGCCAGAAATATACAAGGCAAAGTAAATGTATATTCAGTTGAGATTTTCTAAATTCATATGCATGAATGAGAAGTGATGAAATGAAGTTAAAATCAAGAAACTGACTTTAATCATTTCCCCAGGCAGAGTTTGTCTTCCCTGTCAACTTCAGCCACTGAACGTATTTCCTTCCTCACTGTATTATATGTTCTAAAATCCCAAAAGGCTTTTTGTTCGCTCAAACTGTATTTATCTAATGCCTAGCATACGTCGGGCACCCTACTAGGTGTTAGAAAGGCTGCTAATATTATGACATGTACTTCTAAGCTCCAGAAATTTGACTTTTACTAGCAAAAGAAAGTACATGTGTTTGCTCCTGGTGGGCTAGAGGCAGCCATTTACTTCCTATTTATGAACAGTTTTCAAGGTTGATTTCTTTACAGCTCAAAATTTGACCTCTGTCTGTGGTTATAATTGTGGTTTTCTCCTCTATCGAAATTATAGATACTTCCGTGGAAGAAATTAGGACAGAGATGTTTATCTAGGCCTCCTTTTCTTCTTCTGAACAAGGCTTTTCCTCTAAATGCCTACTATGACACAATTGTGTATATGTCTCATATAGAAGGGTGTGTTTAATTAGATACCATGAATTTTCTCTCTCAGCAATATTTTTAGTGCATGCTATAGAGAACTTCTCTAGAAGATCTCCAGGTTACATGATGGTTCCTCTGAATTTTCCCTGTTTCTTCTCCCAAGCATATGGTAAAAACCATTCTAGAGTCTCTGTAAGTTTATTCAGGTATTTTTTAAATAAATAAAGCCAGCATTAGTCTTTTTTTCTTTTAAAAATAGTTTTGGATATATATATTTATTTTATGCCATTGAGTTTTACTTGCTTGAGTGTTGTTCCTGGTGCTGGCAGAGATCAAAAGAGAGCTCAGACCCCATGTGACTAGAGTTACAGATAGTTAATAAGTTGCCCTGTGGGTACTGAGAACTGAATCTAGGTTCCCTGCAAAAGCAAGTGCCATCTCTCTAGCTTGCATTTGTCTGTTTTCCCAACGCTTTCCAAATTAGTCTCTGAATACTTCATCCAGGCTGCACTCTACATGGGAACTCTTCCTCTGCCATAGCGAACATGTACTCCAATATGTGTATACACCACGTATTCCTTAAGCATTCATTCATGAGTTTGGTTTCCACTTTCCCTGAGCTACTGTGAACCATGTGGCAATGGACATGGGATTCAAATATTTGAAGTCCTGACTATCATTATTTTGTGCAAGTTCCTAGAAATGAGACCAGGGACTCCCAGGTCTACTTTGAACTAATTATAAGAATGTTGACACTGTTTTATCTGGTAAGTATGTTGTTTTTACCCCACTAACATGGATTGAAGAATTAGTAGAGGGTATTAATTTATGAAACTCTTAGACAAAATGCCTAGGCAAAAATACATATTGGGTGATGAAACCCCAATACCAACTTTGTAGAACAACCCCACAGAAAAGAAAAGAAAAGAAAGGAAAAAGAAAAGAAAAAACGTCGTAACTTTGTGTCCTCTGGAAAAGAAACTTCTAGTTTTGCTATTGTGATTTGTAGAAGAGGTAACTAGAGTGTCCTTTTCTTGTCTACTGTGGAGTTATGGCGCTGTTATTGAAAATCATTTGCCTTTATATGCACAGACTTATTTCTAGACACCATTTCCTTACACTTGGTTGTACTTCTGTCCGTATTCGTTTAAACTGGTGTGGCTTACTGTGTCTTCACAGTAGATTTTAAAACTCAGAAGTGTAAGAACTCGGTCTTCATTCTATCTCAAGATTATTTAGGCTAGTGAGGCATGAGGGGACACATGTTTAATCCAAGCACTCAAGAGACAGAGGCCAGTCTGGTCTGCAAAGCAAATTCTAGGATAGCTGGGATTACACAGAGAAAACCTGTCTTGAAAAACAAACTGAGTCACACAAACAAAACAAAAAACTACAAGCAAACAAGATTATTTAGCCTAATTAGAGCCCATCATAGTGCCAATTAAATTGAAGGAATTATTTCTATATAAATAATTATAGCATTTTAATTTAAACAGAAACATTTTATAAATTTGAGGTAATGTAGATATTTAAAAAATAATTCTTTCATGAATACAGAATTTCTTTTTATTTCTTCAGCCCTTGTTCACTCTTGTAGGCTTTGTTTTTTTTTTTTTTATTATCTTGAGTATTTCTTATATACATTTCAAGTGTTATTCCCTTTCCCGGTTTCCGGACAGACATCACCCTCCCCCCTCCCCTTCCTTGTGGGTGTTCCCCTCCCAAACCTCCCCCCATTGCCACCCTCCCCGCATAGTCTAGTTCACTGGGGGTTCAGTCTTAGCAGGACCCAGGGCTTCCCATTCCACTGGTGCTCTTACTAGGATATTCATTGCTACCTATGGGGACAGAGTCCAGGGTCAGTCCATGTATAGTCTTTAGGTAGTGGCTTAGTCCCTGGAAGCTCTGGTTGCTTGACATTGTTGTACTTTTGGGGTCTCGAGCACCTTCAAGCTCTTCCAGTTCTTTCTCTGATTCCTTCAACGGGGGACCTATTCTCAGTTCAGTGGTTTGCTGCTGGCATTCGCCTCTGTATTTGCTGTATTCTGGCTGTGTCTCTCAGGAGCGATCTACATCCGGCTCCTGTCGGTCTGCACTTCTTTGCTTCATCCATCTTGTCTAATTGGGTGGCTGTATATGTATGGGCCACCTGTGGGGCAGGCTCTGAATGGGTGTTCCTTCAGTCTCTGTTTTAATCTTTGCCTCTCCCTTCCCTGCCAAGGGTATTCTTTTTCCTCATTTAAAGAAGGAGTGAAGCATTCACATTTTGATCATCCGTCTTGAGTTTCGTTTGTTCTAGGGATCTAGGGTAATTCAAGCATTTGGGCTAATAGCCACTTATCAATGAGTGCATACCATGTATGTCTTTCTGTGAGTGGGTTAGCTCACTCAGGATGATATTTTCCAGTTCCAACCATTTGCCTACGAATTTCATAAACTCGTTGTTTTTGATAGCTGAGTAATATTCCATTGTGTAGATGTACCACATTTTCTGTATCCATTCCTCTGTTGAAGGGCATCTGGGTTCTTTCCAGTTTCTGGCTATTATAAATAAGGCTGCGATGAACATAGTGGAGCACGTGTCTCTTTTATATGTTGAGGCATCTTTTGGGTATATGCCCAAGAGAGGTATGGCTGGATCCTCAGGCAGTTCAATGTCCAATTTTCTGAGGAACCTCCAGACTGATTTCCAGAATGGTTTTACCAGTCTGCAATCCCACCAACAATGGAGGAGTGTTCCTCTTTCTCCACATCCTCGCCAGCATCTGCTGTCACCTGAGTTTTTGATCTTAGCCATTCTCACTGGTGTGAGGTGAAATCTCAGGGTTGTTTTGATTTGCATTTCCCTTATGACTAAAGATGTTGAACATTTCTTTAGGTGTTTCTCAGCCATTCGGCATTCCTCAGCTGTGAATTCTTTGTTCAGCTCTGAACCCCATTTTTTAATAGGGTTATTTGTTTCCCTGCGGTCTAACTTCTTGAGTTCTTTGTATATTTTGGATATAAGGCCTCTATCTGTTATAGGATTGGTGAAGATCTTTTCCCAATCTGTTGGTTGTCGTTTTGTCCTAACCACAGTGTCCTTTGCCTTACAGAAGCTTTGCAGTATTATGAGATCCCATTTGTCGATTCTTGATCTTAGAGCATAAGCCATTGGTGTTTTGTTCAGGAAATTTTTTCCAGTGCCCATGTGTTCCAGATGCTTCCCTAGTTTTTCTTCTATTAGTTTGAGTGTGTCTGGTTTGATGTGGAGGTCCTTGATCCACTTGGACTTAAGCTTTGTACAGGGTGATAAGGATGGATCGATCTGCATTCTTCTACATGTTGCCCTCCAGTTGAACCAGCACCATTTGCTGAAAATGCTATCTTTTTTCCATTGGATGGTTTTGGCTCCTTTGTCAAAAATCAAGTGACCATAGGTGTGTGGGTTCATTTCTGGGTCTTCAATTCTATTCCATTGGTCTATCTGTCTGTCTCTGTACCAATACCATGCAGTTTTTATCACTATTGCTCTGTAATACTGCTTGAGTTCAGGGATAGTGATTCCCCCTGAAGTCCTCTTATTGTTGAGGATAGCTTTAGCTATCCTGGGTTTTTTGTTATTCCAGATGAATTTGCAAATTGTTCTGTCTAACTCTTTGAAGAATTGGATTGGTATTTTGATTGGGATTGCATTGAATCTGTAGATTGCTTTTGGTAAAATGGCCATTTTTACTATATTAATCCTGCCAATCCATGAGCATGGGAGATCTTTCCATCTTCTGAGGTCTTCTTCAATTTCTTTCCTCAGTGTCTTGAAGTTCTTATTGTACAGATCTTTTACTTGCTTGGTTAAAGTCACACCGAGGTACTTTATATTATTTGGGTCTATTATGAAGGGTGTCGTTTCCCTAATTTCTTTCTCGGCTTGTTTCTCTTTTGTATAGAGGAAGGCAACTGATTTATTTGAGTTAATTTTATACCCAGCCACTTTGCTGAAGTTGTTTATCAGCTTTAGTAGTTCTCTGGTGGAACTTTTGGGATCACTTAAATATACTATCATGTCGTCTGCAAATAGTGATATTTTGACCTCTTCTTTTCCGATCTGTATCCCCTTGATCTCCTTTTGTTGTCTGATTGCTCTGGCTAGAACTTCAAGAACTATATTGAATAAGTAGGGAGAGAGTGGGCAGCCTTGTCTAGTCCCTGATTTTAGTGGGATTGCTTCAAGTTTCTCTCCATTTAGTTTAATGTTAGCAACTGGTTTGCTGTATATGGCTTTTACTATGTTTAGGTATGGGCCTTGAATACCTATTCTTTCCAGGACTTTTATCATGAAGGGGTGTTGAATTTTGTCAAATGCTTTCTCAGCATCTAATGAAATGATCATGTGGTTCTGTTCTTTCAGTTTGTTTATATGATGGATCACGTTGATGGTTTTCCTTATATTAAACCATCCCTGCATGCCTGGGATGAAGCCTACTTGATCATGGTGGATGATTGTTTTGATGTGCTCTTGAATTCGGTTTGCCAGAATTTTATTGAGTATTTTTGCGTCGATATTCATAAGGGAAATTGGTCTGAAGTTCTCTTTCTTTGTTGGGTCTTTGTGTGGTTTAGGTATAAGAGTAATTGTGGCTTCATAGAAGGAATTCGGTAGTGATCCATCTGTTTCAATTTTGTGGAATAGTTTGGATAATATTGGTAAAAGGTCTTCTATGAAGGTTTGATAGAATTCTGCACTAAACCCGTCTGGACCTGGGCTCTTTTTGGTTGGGAGACCTTTAATGACTGCTTCTATTTCCTTAGGAGTTATGGGGTTGTTTAACTGGTTTATCTGTTCCTGATTTAACTTCGATACCTGGTATCTGTCTAGGAAATTGTCCATTTCCTGAAGATTTTCAAGTTTTGTTGAATATAGGTTTTTATAGTAAGATCTGATGATTTTTTGAATTTCCTCTGAATCTGTAGTTATGTCTCCCTTTTCATTTCTGATTTTGTTAATTTGGACGCACTCTCTGTGTCCTCTCGTTAGTCTGGCTAAGGGTTTATCTATCTTGTTGATTTTCTCAAAGAACCAACTTTTGGTTCTGTTGATTCTTTCTATGGTCCTTTTTGTTTCTACTTGGTTGATTTCAGCTCTGAGTTTGATTATTTCCTGCCTTCTACTCCTCCTGGGTGTATTTGCTTCTTTTTGTTCTAGAGCTTTTAGGTGTGCTGTCAAGCTGCTGACATATGCTCTTTCCTGTTTCTTTCTGCAGGCACTCAGCGCTATGAGTTTTCCTCTTAGCACAGCTTTCATTGTGTCCCATAAGTTTGGGTATGTTGTACCTTCATTTTCATTAAATTCTAAAAAGTTTTTAATTTCTTTCTTTATTTCTTCCTTGACCAGGTTATCATTGAGTAGAGCATTGTTCAATTTCCACGTATATGTGGGCATTCTTCCCTTATTGTTATTGAAGACCAGTTTTAGGCCGTGGTGGTCCGATAACACGCATGGGATTATTTCTATCTTTCTGTACCTGTTGAGGCCCGTTTTTTGACCAATTATATGGTCAATTTTGGAGAAAGTACCATGAGGAGCTGAGAAGAAGGTATATCCTTTTGCTTTAGGATAGAATGTTCTATAAATATCCGTTAAGTCCATTTGGCTCATGACTTCTCTTAGTCTGTCTACATCTCTGTTTAATTTCTGTTTCCATGATCTGTCCATTGATGAGAGTGGGGTGTTGAAATCTCCCACTATTATTGTGTGAGGTGCAATGTGTGTTTTGAGCTTTAGTAAGGTTTCTTTTACATATGTAGGTGCCCTTGTATTTGGGGCATAGATATTTAGGATTGAGAGTTCATCTTGGTGGATTTTTCCTTTGATGAATATGAAGTGTCCTTCCTTATCTTTTTTGATGACTTTTAGTTGAAAATTGATTTTATTTGATATTAGAATGGCTACTCCAGCTTGCTTCTTCTGACCATTTGCTTGGAAAATTGTTTTCCAGCCTTTCACTCTGAGGTAATGTCTGTCTTTGTCTCTGAGGTGTGTTTCCTGTAGGCAGCAGAATGCAGGGTCCTCGTTGCGTATCCAGTTTGTTAATCTATGTCTTTTTATTGGGGAGTTGAGGCCATTGATGTTGAGAGATATTAAGGAATAGTGATTATTGCTTCCCGTTATATTCATATTTGGAAGTGAGGTTATGTTTGTGTGCTTTCATTCTCTTTGTTTTGTTGCCAAGATGATTAGTTTCTTGCTTCTAGGGTATAGCTTGCCTCCTTATGTTGGGCTTTACCCTTTATTATCCTTTGTAGTGCTGGATTTGTAGAAAGATATTGTGTAAATTTGGTTTTGTCATGGAATATCTTGGTTTCTCCATCTATGTTAATTGAGAGTTTTGCAGGTACAGTAACCTGGGCTGGCATTTGTGTTCTCTTAGGGTCTGTATGACATCTGTCCAGGATCTTCTGGCCTTCATAGTTTCTGGCGAAAAGTCTGGTGTGATTCTGATAGGTCTGCCTTTATATGTTACTTGACCTTTTTCCCTTACTGCTTTTAATATTCTTTCTTTATTTCGTGCGTTTGGTGTTTTGACAATTATGTGACGGGAGGTGTTTCTTTTCTGGTCCAATCTATTTGGAGTTCTGTAGGCTTCTTGTATGCCTATGGGTATCTCTTTTTTTAGGTTAGGGAAGTTTTCTTCTATGATTTTGTTGAAGATATTTACTGGTCCTTTGAGCTGGGAGTCTTCACTCTCTTCTATACTTATTATCCTTAGGTTTGATCTTCTCATTGAGTCCTGGATTTCCTGTATGTTTTGGACCAGTAGCTTTTTCCGCTTTACATTATCTTTGACAGTTGAGTCAATGATTTCTATGGAATCTTCTGCTCCCGAGATTCTCTCTTCCATCTCTTGAATTCTGTTGGTGAAGCTTGTATCTACAGCTCCTTGTCTTTTCTTTTGATTTTCTATGTCCAGGGTTGTTTCCATGTGTTCTTTCTTGATTGCTTCTATTTCCATTTTTAATTCCTTCAGCTGTTTGATTGTGTTTTCCTGGAATTCTTTCAGGGATTTTTGCGATTCCTCTCTGTAGGCTTCTACTTGTTCTCTAAGGGAGTTCTTTATGTCTTTCTTGAAGTCCTCCAGCATCATGATCAAATATGATTTTGAAACTAGGTCTTGCTTTTCTGGTGTGTTTGGATATTCCATGTTTGCTTTGGTGGGAGAATTGGGCTCCGATGATGCCATGTAATCTTGGTTTCTGTTGCTTGGGTTCCTGCGCTTGCCTCTCGCCATCAGATTATCTCTAGTGTTACTTTGTTCTGCTATTTCTGACAGTGGCTAGACTGTCCTATAACCTGTGTGTCAGGAGTGCTGTAGACCTGTTTTCCTGTTTTCTTTCAGCCAGTTATGGGGACAGAGTGTTCTGCTTTCGGGCGTGTAGTTTTTCCTCTCTACAGGTCTTCAGCTGTTCCTGTGGGCCTGTGTCTTGAGTTCACCAGGCAGGTTTCTTGCAGGGGAAAAGTTGGTCCCACCTGTGGTTCCAAGGCTCAAGTTTGCTCGTGGGGTACTGCCTAAGTCCTCTCCGCTGTGGCAGCAACCGGGAAAATCTGTGCCGCTCCTTCCGGGAGCCTCCGTGCACCAGGGTTTCAGATGACGTTTGGTGTTTTCCTCTGGCGCCTGGATGTGCACAGAGTGCAGTCTCTTCTGGTTTCCCAGGCGTGTCTGCCTGTCTGAAGGTTCAGCTCTCCCTCCCACGGGATTTGGTTGCAGAGAACTGTTTATCCGGTCTGTTTCCTTCAGGTTCCGGCAGTGTCTCAGACGCAGGGGTCCTGCCGCTCCCGGGCCCTCCCCTATGGGAACCCAGAGGCCTTATACAGTTGCCTCTTGGGCCAGGGATGTGGGCAGGGGTGGGCAGTGTTGGTGGTCTCCTCCGCTCTGCAGCCTCAGGAGTGCCCACCTGATCAGGCGGTGAGGTCTCTCTCCCACGGGGTTTGGGAGCAGAGAGCTGCTGCGGTCCGGGATCCGCCGGTGTGGGACTTCCGGTAAACACAGGAAGTGCCCGGCCTTAGAGGAATTTTGCCTCTGTGTGTCCTGAGTTCACCAGGCAGGTTTCTTGCAGGGGAAAAGTTGGTCCTACCTGCAGTTCCAAGGCTCAAGTTTGCTCGTGGGGTACTGCCTAAGTCCTCTCCGCTGTGGCAGCAACCGGGAAGATCTGCGCCGCTCTTTCCAGGAGCCTCCATGCACCAGGGTTCCAGATGGCGTTTGGTGTTTTCCTCTGGCGCCTGGATGTGCACAGAGTGCAGTCTCTTCTGGTTTCCCAGGCGTGTCCGCCTCTCTGAAGGTTCAGATCTCCCTCCCACGGGATTTGGGTGCAGAGAACTGTTTATCCGGTCTGTTTCCTTCAGGTTCCGGCAGTGTCTCAGGCGCAGGGGTCCTGCCGCTCCCGGGCCCTCCCCTACGGGAACCCAGAGGCCTTATACAGTTGCCTCTTGGGCCAGGGATGTGGGCAGGGGTGGGCAGTGTTGGTGGTCTCCTCCGCTCTGCAGCCTCAGGAGTGCCCACTTGATCAGGCGGTGAGGTCTCTCTCTTGTAGGCTTTGTAATATAAGAGTTTCACGTCCTTGGCCAAATTTATTCCTAACCATTCAATTATGTTGATTCGATTATCATTGTTACTGCTTCTTTGATTTTATTCCTGTTGTTATTGAGTGAGTGTACAATAGACTCTTATAATTGAAACTTTGCTGAATTTATTAACCTCTAAATTTTATTTTTAGAAACTACATTTAAGTTTATATAATCTGTAAGCAAAGATGATTTAGGCGGTTTTTTTTCTATTATTCTTCTGGTGCTATGCTGAATAGTGAGAGTTGGCATCCTGTATAAACCTAAAGGAAATGGTTTAATTTTTCATCATGGAGTATAATGTTAGTATTTGGTTTTAAATATATATCACTCATTATGCTGAGATGAATTTCTTTTGTCCGTAGTTTATTGACCGCTTTTATCATGAGAGATTATTTAAGTATGACAAGTTTTTCTAAATGTATTTGTAGGTTTATATAATTTTTATTCTTACTTCTGTAATATAATTTATCATAGTTATATATATATATATGTAATTATGAATCATCCTTGCATTTTGGGGACAAATTTTAATTAGTTGATGTGGGTGATCTTTTTAAAACTCACCTGAGTGAGTGTCTATGTTTACAGCTTGTTTGTCCCATCAATAAGCTTATTGACAGGTAAACTCATTATTTCCTTAAATGATTTACACATTTTCACTCACTCTACACAGTACACGGTGAGGCTGATGGCTATATAGATGAGAAAACTTTTTTTTTAATTTTTCTGTCAATTTCATGCACATAGCTATACATTTTGTTATGGTCATGTTTACCTACCCATCACTCTATTGTATCTTCTCACCCCTACTACTGATAACCTTCTGCTTGTCAAACTTGTTCTTCCATTTTTGCGTCTAACCAGGTCTTGGTTAGGGAACCACAACATCTCCCAGTTCAAGAATGCTATAGTCCTGTCATATCTAGGGGACAGGCAAAGCTATAATAGTAATAATAACAACAACAACAACAATAGAAAAAGAGAAAGAGAGAGAGAAGCCAAAGTCCTTGTTCCTACTGGATTCATTTTTTTTCTTATTCATAAAAATCTCGACTTGTGAATGTTCTGATTAGGATGATCCATTCCATAGATGGAAAGATGTTTCCTTCCATCCATTCCTTTCTTCAGCTGGAGGTAGAACCCCTGTGTTGTGCACCTTAGTCTTGCTGTTGATAGCAAAGTCACTTACAACTTTCCTGCCATGACAGTGGTCCATGGTCATCCAAACCATTAAGCTGTACTTCTTTCATTTCCTAAATGAGGTAAGACAGAACTCAGTTCCTCAGTCTACAGTCTCTAAGGACATAATGTTGAATGCATAGTTCCCTTTTATCTTCCTCTCTTGGGATGAGTCTCATGCCTAGTATTGTCTCCTGTAATGACTTGTGATGCTTTAGTTAAGCAGTTGATGTAAGCACCATGCAATGAATAGCCCTTCTGTCCATTTCAATTTGGTAGCTCTTGGATTTGTGGTCATCCAAGACACTGTCTCTTCTATGAATTCTCATATATTTATACTGATGCATGTCTAATTCTTTAATTTTTATTTCTGTGGACAACTTGGTCGAAGACTTCATGTTTTACTATCTTGCTGGATCTTGCTGGATATTGTTCAGGAAGGATATACTGTCATTAGACGTTACATGACTCTCAGTTCAGTAGCTCTGACAGTGTCATAGTACTATTATTTTATATTAGTTCAAATTCAATTTTTGACTATTGTTCATAAACATTTCCTTGTAGCCTTTAAATTAATCTTCTGGAAAACTAGAGTTGCTTCAACCTTTGCATTTTATTTATGAGGCTGACAGTTGGGGGAGTGTGCTGTCTTGGCATCCACTCTGTGAGGATTAAGTCTTGGCCAAGCTTGTTGGTTTCTGGTTCTTTTCTTCATAGTTCCTCCACGTGATTCCTTCAGGTGTCTCATACAACAGAGAAGGTCCTGGAGGTAGTCTCTCTGTGGGACAGTTAAATAAACCCTACGTGAGTAGTCCTGAAAATTCTTATAGCCCACCTGGACAGGTCACCAGAGTGACCACCCCTGGGTCAGAGTGGAAAATGTGAAACATGTGCTTCTTTACTTGAAGCATATGAACTAAAAATACTGGCATTTGTGTCAATCTCTCTCAGTGCATTTCTCTCTTTTCACGTATATACCACATGTTGCTAAATAACTGAGAACTACAAGTAGTAAAATATTGATTTCTATTACCTATCTCTCCAATGGGGTTGGGGATATAGCTCAGTGGTAGAGCGCTTGCCTAGCAAGCTCAAGGTCCAGGGTTCGGTCCTCAGCTCCAGAAAAAACAAACAAACAAACAAACAAACAAACAAACAAAAACCCAAAAGATCTGGGCTTCCTGTCTGCTCCTAGATGGGGAGTATAGAGATCTGGTTTCTAATATCTATCTCTCCAAAACATTGAAAGACTTATCTCCATGTAAATCTTAGAATAAAATGTCATGTTGTAGTTTCATACTATTTCTGTATAGCACTGGACTGTGAGGCTATTTCCTCTAGCCACTTATATCCTTACATATATAATACTTATATGCATGGTCATAAAGTATTTCTCCTTATAAATTCACATTCTTCATAAATTGGTGGTTTGCATCCTACTTATTAAAACTTTCTTGTTCAAATACTTCTAGTTTTGGTAGATGAAAACCTTACAAGATGGCCCATGTGTCATGTTGATGTGATATGTGATATTACTTTATTATTTTCAGAAATATATATATTCAATAAGAAAGAGATATTAGAACAAGGAGTGGCTGTGAGAGGTGAGGAGGACACATTGAGTAGCAGTGTTGCTGTTCCCTAAGCCTCTTTCTAGCATGGACACCAGCCCCTGCACTGGACCATCTGAATTCATCTTAATAACTCACTTTTAACTTGATTATCTCTTCTGAAAGCTCTACTCCAAAACCTATAAGATTTTCGTGTCTAAACTGTTAGTGATGTCACGTCTTCATTTTTTATTTTGAGATGCAATCAATACTACAACTTTATTCATCCATTCTATATTCGTTATGTGTCAATACTGTGAGATCTTTCTACATTTCCAATTCTGTTATTCGTGTATTCCCATGGACATGTTGATAATATTAAGAATGCAAACCTATAAGCAGTTTATGAATCATTGTTTTTATAATAACTTTCATGTCCAAATCGTTATGGATTTGTTTGGTTATGGCCCTTTTCAAAGTGAATTTGGTGTCATGTTAATATGAACCCTCATTCACAGAGCAGTTGCTGTTTTCAGGAAAATGTACTCTAGCTTATCTTGTACTTAACCTACTGTATGCCTGGACTCATTCACTTTTTAGAAGAATCCTGATTCATGAAGGGTAAGGTAAGCATCTGAGCTCACTCATAGATATTCAGTAATATATAAAACCCAAACTAAGATTAAGTCTAATGTCATTAAATGCACATTAGATAAGTTCATACAATAAGTCCAAAATTATTGAAACATGGAATTCTAGCAGAAAATGCTGAACCATTTTATCATTATTTAAAAACACTATGGAATGAATTAGTATTAGACTACATTAGAAACTCATGGGATATTGTTTTTCAAATGTAAATTATTGAAGTGCAAAGTCACCCACAATATTTTCCCTATGGGTATATGTGCAGAGAATATACTTTTCTTAGAGTGTTTTTTTTTTCTTCAGGCTCCTAAATGATTTCTTGGAAAATCAAGTTATAAATGACCTTTGGAGTAGTGTGTAACAATCAGAAATAAAATGAAAGGATAAATTCAAATTCTGCTGGATGAACGGGGCATATTGCTGACATAAGTTGTTAATAATGGAAAAACTGACCAGCAAAGAGACTCAGTGATGTAGAATATGTCTGAAAGCATATTGATTCTTCAGTACATTAATCCCTTATAGATAAGAATTAATGTCAAAGCGTGAGCCATGGGCCAAAGGATAAGATACTTTCAAATGCATTTTCTGTGCTCACAGTATGCTCCTCTGTGTCAACCCCTGGTTGTTAAACAAGTCAGATATTTTCTATTTCTTGAATGTACGGTGCATCAGGGGGAAAAAGTAGATTTAAAAGGAACTATTCCACTTCAGCATTTTAAAGAGGAAAGGAAGCAATTAGTAGTCTGGGAAGAAGTAATTTATCATTTCAAGTAAGAATGGTTTTAACGAGAAGCACACATGTTATGACCTTGAAGTCTCTCGTGTAGCGTATCGGGCACTGCATGTTGCAGTGAGTTTTTCAGTCATCATGCTTGGTAGTCATTGTTACTGCCACTTTGTACTTGTGTCAGATTAGTTCTGAGATGCAAGTTATTTTGATTATTCAGTACAGTTTAAGCCAAAGAAGATCCAGGACTAAAATTAAAAGAAAATGCTTAACTCGAAAATTCTGCACATTTTATGACTTGGTATCATTATCCCTTGTACCAAATCTAGATCTAGATTATTTATTCCAAAGTATAAAAATGATCCAAACAAACCATGGCTAAGACCATGGATTGTTCAGCATGTTGATATGGAATTAAATATCAGCTATTACACATAACAGTGATTTCCAATTGTGGGAGAGTAGTGCAGATCTACCTTTCATGTTCTTTGAGCCACTAAAGATTCTGGATATTATATAAAACAGAAATGTAGTTTATAAAAGCGAAAATGGCTAATGAGATTGAAATGGCAATGGCTGATGGGAAGGCTAGGCTTTCTCATTTCTTCTGGAGATCAGAGTTTAGTGTACTGGATGCTGACAGGATGATCGAGGGCAACAGGAAGGTCAAGAAGGGCGTTATATCCGGAAGCACGGGCCAGGCAGGCCGGCCCACCAGTGTTGAACACTTTGTGTAGTGTCTGTTACACTCTTTCTGAGCAGTACTGAAAACACTTCATGGCTACCCCACCCTCAGCAGCAGAGGTCAGATGCAGAACCTAGATTTGTACTTTTTCTAGGATGCAATAAAATACCATGGACCTTCTAATGGTGGTGTTGGAATTCAGGCTCAAAGCCAGACTTGATTTTATCCAACAGATAGTAATACTCCATACTCTGAAGAATAGACTGAGAGCAGTCTGGACTTTAGCCCAAAGCCATGTTTGTTGATGCTTTATAAGAGGAAGTCTAGCAGAATTTCCCATGACACCATAGCAATGAAGAAAACACATACTATGGAGACCATAGAGGGAACCATGTAGACAAACTTCTCTTCCCAGTAGTGGGTTGCCTGATCTCTATCATATCCATTAGCAATCAGGAGCCCATCTGTCTTTCCGAGTCAGTGAATGAAAGTAAACTTGGGGATCTGGGTTCCCATCGAAGTGAGCAGCAACTCACCTAACACACCACTCTCCACACCATAGTATTGTCAGAGGAAGTCGGCTGAGACAGGAGATTCAATGATATCCAGAATTTATATACCAAACATCCCCACACATCAATTGTCTGTTATACCAAGAATGAGAAAAATCTTAACTCGACTGAGAATAGATAATCAGTATATATTTAAAACAAAGTGATAGGGCTATTATTTTGCAAAGGACTTAAAGCAGCAACGATGTTCAATGGCAATTAGCTGTTGCGGGAGGATTAAAAGGGAACGTTTTCTATCAGTTCCCGGGAGCTGGATCCGCTCACTCTGGCTGCTACTCTACCATGCAGTCAGCAAGCCGCCTCTCCAGGCTGTCTCCCTTTAGCCATGCTCTCTGCCAGGTCCCCTAGGCGGTAGTTATCATGCCAGGCGCGCGCGCACATGTGCGCATACACAAACACACACACACACACACACACACACACACACACACACACACACACACACCCCTCTCGTTCTGCAGGCCCTTGTGCGTTCTCACTCCCTGAGTGCAACAGAACCAGATTCAAATGCTCCAGCTGCTTTTCTTTCACATGATGTCCTCTTTAGCCTCATAAATCAAAGTTCCAGAAATTTGTAATTTAGCAATTAGATTTACTTGTTAAATTCCCAATCCACAATACATCTGCACCACAAATTCACTACCAATTAATAAAGATGTAAACCGCCCACCTAGACAGGACAAAATCGACCCAGTCCACCAGGATCTGGATCATCCTGCTCTGTTGTCTCCGTCTTGATTTTTCTCCTGTTCTTCCTCTTCCTCCTCCCTCCTTCCTAGATTTTTTCCTGCCTACCCTTCCTTCTCATCCAATAATAGGCTACACCTTATCCTGGACCCACCTTGCTGTGTAATGACCTCATCCTGCAATTAGCACTACCTGTGAAACAAATAAAAATAGCGAAGAAATAAAACATGTAGATAAAAATTTTAAAAAGGGAGTTTCTTTTAACTGAGAAATGGAATAATCCAGTTGGAAATATTTGTGGATTATCAAAGAATGCCAGCCTCTGCCAGGTTGAGCTTGGGTAGTGGCAGCCAGAAAGTCAAACACGCTGTGTCCTCTCATTTGTGTGTCCTAGATTTATATAAAGATAGCTAAAATCACCTATGCCAACGTGACACGAAAGTGGAAGTGAAATTATCTAGGAGATCAGAGGAACATGTTGAGAGGGGATAGTAAGAAAGGAGAGAAAAGGTATGTCATTATTTAATTCCAGAGGACTACCTTGCCCTGGCGTCTGTCTGCTACGTTCTAGTCAGGGCTTCTTGGAATTTCTCGGACTCTGCTGTGGCCTCTTTACCCCTTTGTAGCCATTCCATAACCTGCATATATATATATGGGTACAGACATATTTGATGTGTCTGATCTGAGGATCAGCTGTAGTGGTTGAGAGTGGAATTCCTGAGCGTCTGTTCACTCAGGTTAGCTATCACTGGAAATCAGGACCATTTGGCAAATAGTAGCTAGCCACAGATACTAATGCAACTTCTCCATTCACTTCTAGTCAACACATTCTGACATCATGGAAAGACACAAGCAGATTTATCTATATTCTTGGCCTAGTGATCTCATGACAGTGTGATAAATTATTAATTGAATGTTCAATAACTTCCTTGAAACATTAGAAGCCGATACCCTTTAAAATTACATAAAATGCCTCAGATCTTAATGGTTTTTTTTAAAATAAAAAGTGCTAAATAATTACAGTTCCTTTTACTGAAGTTTCTTTTTAAAGTGAACTGTTTCACCCAAAAAAAGTACAATTTAATAATACAGATTCGCATCCAATCCATATGCATTTCAAGCAAGCTGCTACGACTTTAAATAGAAATAACAAAGAAATAAGTACCTTTTAACATAATGTGTCGCTTGCTGTTCTTTTTCCATATTAAAAATATAAATACAAGTTGCAAATGAAATAAGTACCTTTTAGCATAATGTGTTGTGGGAGTATTTCATTTCCCTTTTCTCTTGAGTGATTTCTTCTCTTGTTTTTGTTGTGGACTTTTTCTTTTCATACTTTGTAAATTGTATCTTATTAATACCTCATTGTTCTACCATGTATTTCTTTATTAACATCAAGCTTTAATAGGGTGCTTCATTTTGGAGCTGTATTTAACTTGATTTATTTTCTTTCTTTCCTTCTTTCTTTGTCTTTGTCCTTTTAGATCTGGAACCTGGCTGTAGTTTTTACAATTGGATCTTCGTTCTGTGATCCATGTAAAACAAAAAGGACCATTGTGTGAAAAGATTAAATTATTATTTCTAGACAACTACTTTTGGCTACTCCTTGTTGATAAATGGTACTTGCTTACACACATTTGTTGCCCAAAGCTACCTAAGTGATGAGGATTGAGCCTGTGCAGTGACTGTCAAATTAGCTTGGGAGAATTGTTGTCCTCTGAAACTTGGCATAACTATCTGTGCTGGATGAGTCTCATTAAATATATTGCATTTAAATATTTTCTGGAGACAAACAAGTTTTTTATTGGATATTTTATGTATTTACATTTCAAAAGTTATCCCCTTTCTCCCCTCTCCACATCTCTCCTTCTCCCTCCCCCTGCTTCTATGAGGATGACTCCACTCCTGCCCACCCACTCCCACCTCAACAGCCTGCCATTCCCCTACACTGGGGAAATGAGCTTTAACAGGAGCAAGGACTTCTACTCTTGATGCCAGACAGTGCCTTCCTCTGCTACATATGCAGCTGGAGTCATGAGTCTCTCTCTGTGTACTCGACAGAGAAGTTCTTAAATACTGTGTTCCACTTTCTGAAGTTTTCAAAATGGTGGATTATGTTTTATTTTGTTGTTCAAAATCAAACGAATTTTGTAACTTTAAAATTCATCAGTTGAGACTGCTAGAAGAGTCTACACAATCTTGTGATGGATCTTTTGGCTTCTAAGTTACAAATGCTTTTCGTTACGCCTTTGCTCTCTTTCTTTTTTCCTTCCTTCCTTCCTTCCTTCCTTCCTTCCTTCCTTCCTTCCTTCCTTCCTTCCTTCCTTCCTTCTCCTCCTCCTTCTCCTTCTCTTCCTCCTCTTCCCTGTCCTCCTCCTCCTTCTCCTTTTTTTTTTCAGTTTTATTTTAAAAACCAACAAGGCCTGAAGAGCTAGGTCAGCAGTTAAGAGCACTTACTGGCCTCTTTGGGTTCAGACATCCATGTGGTACATACAAGTGCACTCAGGCAAAACACATACACATTTAAAAGTAATTTTTAAAAGTAAGAAGAGCCAGGTAGTGGTGACACCTTTAAAAGCAGCATGTGGGAGGCAGAGGCAGGCAGATCTCTGCCAGTTTGAGGCCAGCCTGGTCTACAGAATGAGTTTCAGGACAGTCAGGGTTACATAGTGAGAAGACCATCATCATCATTATTTTATCATCATCGTTGCATCATCATCGACATCATCATCATCATCATCATCATCATCATCATCATCATCATCATCATCATCATCATCATTAAAAAGAAAAACCAAAAACTGTCCTCTGAAGTTTTGCTACCTCTAACTAATTCTATTTTCCCACTGACAGCTTGTTTGGGAAGTGTGAATGCTTGATCAGATTTTGGGTTGAAAATTTTAAAGATATTTCAGATGCCAATTTTTATCAGGGAGCTAACAAATTATACGGTTGTGTTTCATTTTGTACGGCCCTTTTTTTTTCTCTCCTAACATGGCCTGGAAAACAGACATATTCTTGTTTTATAGTTCTTTCTCTGTTTATTAGCTGGGGTATTTCTGTGTGAAGACATACCCTCTGGGGAATTGTTTGGTTATTTGTGGACACAGTTTTGATGGAAAAAGGAAGTACAAATGCTGGCTTAGTTTTCATTGTTAGTCAAAATTCAAACTTGTTTGATGAAATACCAGTTGCTTGTTTAAAAAGTAAACAGGTATTTTCTGTAGTGTTCATTTCTCTATAAATAAAAATGAAAAATTTTAAAAGTTTTGTCAAAACTTTAAAAGCTAACCTTACAAGGTGAAACTAAATAGAGTTTTGTTTTTTGTTTTTGTTTTTTTTGTTTTTTTAATTTCCTGGATGAGAAAGGTTGTTCAGGCTTTCGATTCTGCTGTGGTTCTGGATGGTCCTGCCCTGGGAGAGCCTTTATCCCTGGTCCTATGTCTGGAGATAAGGCCTCCCATAAGGCTGTGTCCATCACTCCATGGCTAGCAAGCTTTAAATCATGCCCAAAGCACAAACCAATGTTCATCTTCCTGGCTGTGTGCTTTGTAGTTTAAAGAAATTTATTTGCAAATAATTCACTTAGGTCAAAGATAACAATTTTAAAAGCCGGAGACTCTGTTCAGATGGCCGAGATGTTGGTGTTTTAGACAAATGGTAACATTTTAGGTGGGACCAGCCAGAAACCTTGCATTTTGGCTGCTGCAAGAATGAAGATGATCATTTGCAATCACGATCATTTTAAGAGACGACAGCCCAAGAGAAAGAATACAAACCACACAAACATACAAGCACAACAATAACAACAACCCTTCCCCCTCCCCGGAAAAACCAAACAGCCTACCAACCAACTGACTGACTTGAGGATGTCTACAAGGCCTCTTTAGCCCATAGGTGGATGAGTTCTTGAGAACCAGTGACTGAATGAACACAAGTACAAATGCAATTCGCTAGCAACATAATGTTGGTCATGTAAATGTAAGTGTTTTAGCTTTCCACCTCAGCATATGTGATCTCCAATGACCGAAAGTTCTGTTTTATGAAACCTGTACATCCGAGCTGCAGAGCAGTTCTATTTGCGTGCAGGACCTCGGTAGTTTGGAACGGTGTGCAGCTCTTTGTCTTTTTTTATTTATGATGGTGGAACCCAATGGGTGCATCAAATCGGCATTCTTAGCAAGGAAATTCTTAGCAAGGTGCTGTTCTCTTTAAGCTTTATGATGAATTGTTACACAAGCAACTACACCTTCAGGAGATGCCCTGTATGCTGAGGTAATGTGCTGGTATTTGAATATAAAAATCAGTCATTCATATTCATGGGGGTGTGCGACTGGGTACAGAGGCAGAGAAGTCACTAAACATCAGAAAGCTTATACACCCAGCCCACCCTACAGCAGCAGGTCAAAGGAACTTTTAGCTTTGTCTCCCAGGATTTCTTTCTATTACAAATATGAAAGGGTGAGGGGGGTTGCTTAAAGAAAGGGTCTGGAATTTAATAATAATATAAATGCTGTCCAAGACCGTGTACTGCTTGATGGCTCCAGAGAGTAGAAAGAGATTACGTTAAGGCATAAATGGAGCTTTAACATTTTTAAATCCAGGAGGTCTAATCTAATCTAATCCTCTTCAATCCAATTTTTAAAACTGCAGCCTAGACATCAGATTAAAGTGAGTGCTTTACTTTCTAGGCCATTTTAAACAGACTCAGCATCTGTGCTTCTGAGCATCCATGAAGGGCTTTAAAAAACAAAACAAAACAAAACACTGATTTAGAAGAAACAAAAATAGAATCAATCACAGACACGTGAGCACATACACACATGTGTATAGAGGTATGCACCCATGATTTTGCTAAGACTTATTAAAGAATGGTTGCTATATACTCATGAGTGCACTGACATGACCAATAGCTTAGAGGACACTGTACAGATAATACCACCGTACGGTCTGAGTCAATGGCGTCTGTTTCACCTTGTGCCCAGTGCCCGGTGCCCATTGCTGCTTCATTTTACATCAAGTTCACTTCCCATCTGAGGGCTGGAGGCCCACATGTAGTTTAGCAAAGCTGGCTCCACTTCCAGCCATTTTCAGTTTGCTTGAATTATCCCTTATGTGAAAGCTACTGCTGGGTTAATTAACTTTAATTCTCTTTCTCGCAATCCCCCAGCCAACACAGGCCTGGAGTCCTTAGAGGCTCACACACCAGGCTCCCCTTCCACCCTGCTGCCTGCTCTTTAAAATCAGCCTTCTGCTCTCTCCTTGCATCTTCCGTGTTTATTACAGGGGAAAAAACAAAAAGAATAAAACCTTTGCCATATGACTTTTCTTATATTTGTCCTGAAAACCTTTTATACTCAACTTGAAATTACGATACATTTCCTGAATGAATAAACTCCTAGGACCTTTCCCGCATCACCCTCTAGTAGTTTAGTCTAAAATTCAGTCCCATTGCTTTCTGTGATTTCAATTAAAATAATTTACTTGGGTGAAGTTTGAATTCTATTATTTTTTGTCCTTTCCCCCCCTTGTGGCCAACTGTGCCGTACCCATTTCTAAAAGACGGATTTATTCAAATCCAGATGTTTAAGGCAGGGGTGGGAGGATGATAATCTTGCTAAATTTTGACACACATTCTGAAAATTATTGAACAGCATGCCACAGCCATTCACTGGTTCCTGAATGACTGCACTCTCCAGTTGCAAAGCTGGAGTCTAGACCCAGGAGTCGCAATTTGCTGCTGCAGGGTTGCAGGGTGCTTTGTTCATTCTGCTGGTAGCTGCTTCCTGTGGTGACTCATACTCTAGGACACTCTGTAACACTGGGATCCTAACAGTAAGGCAGACTCCCAGACCTTAGACACTACCTCAGAAACCCACATCTTCATAGAACCTTCAGGCAAATTGTGTATACATTAAAGTTGGAGAAGCAGGTTTCTAAAGTACCACCAGTCCTTCTTCAAGGACAGTTGGCAGGCTATCTCAAATGCATCAATGCTGTGTTGAAGCCATGTACTTACATAAACTTAAACTCCAGTTTCAATTTCTGTGCTTAAAAACAAATCACTCGCTGATTTCATGTGTGTGTATGAAAGCTATCTTTAATATATGCATGCATATAATATGTATTCAATTACATAAACACACATATATTTACACACAAAAGACACACATAAAGACTGTAATTTATACTTTACTGCGTGTATAATACATACACATATTTGAAAAGTAGTTCATCTGAAATAACTCACCTACATTTTTAGTACAATAAACGACAGTGATATGTCACGAAATAAGCAAAGATTAACTAAGCTCCACTAAAGCCTTCAGCTGCTGCCCTCCTTATGGATTCCTGTGTACTTATGAAACCTGCTTCAGGGTCTGTTTAAGCGCTAGAATAGCACTGAAGAGAATTACCTTCCGAGGTGACAGGATGTTAACAAAGGAATTCCATGCAGAGGGCTGGTTTGCCAAGCTAACTTTTTGCTTCTTCTCAGACAAGCAACTTTCTCTGGAACAGAAACGATCTCAACCCTCAGTGTGTTTCTATTTGTAATGTCGACTCTCACATGAGTCACTTCTGTATTAAAGTTCTTTCAGCATTTACCTCTTTAAAATACAACCCCTTGCTTTACCTTTTACATTTCACTTCACATCATTGTAGGCAAATGGGAGATCCCCACCCTTTTATCTAAATAAGGAACCCATTCAACATCTCCCACTTCTCCCAGTTTCTCCTGTGTAGATTCTTTTCTACAAGAGACACCAACAGCACCCAGGTTACGCATCCATCCTCAAATCTGAACATTGGCTGACGTCTCTCAAGGTCAGTGGTCCTCAACCATCCTAACGCTTCGATCCTTTAATACATTTTTCATGTTGTGGTGACCCTCAACCATAAAATTATTTCCATTCTTACTTCATAGCTGTAATCTTCTTCCTGTTATGAATCATAGTGTAAATGTTGGGTCTGCAGGATATTTGATATGTGACCCCTGTGAAAGGGTTCTTGATCCCAGAGGGAGTCATGACTCACCAGTTGAGGACCACTGCTCTAGGTTCTTTCTGAGCATAATCGGTCATCCATGTCCTGGGTTTCTCCACAGTATCTGATGGTCTGTTTATTCTAAAGTAACTGTGATTATCACATTTGCCATTCTTCAAGGCATGTGCAGGATGAATAATTTTCTGACCACAACTTACTTCCTTGTCTCTGGACTTCCTGGGTCCTTTCTCCTCATCTTCCTTGTCCTATCATCCTCTCCTACACACAAATCCATTCATTCCAACTCATCCAGTTTCCCAAATACTCACTGCTCTTCCTCTTTGTGATAGCATTAAAATGACCTCTCTAGAAGCTGAAAACTAGCAGACTTACTGAACAAAACTTCTCCAGAATGCCATTGACCAACTTCACGGTTTGAGCAGTTTAAAAGAATGAGTTTATGAGTCCCACACCCGCGGATCCCGGCCCGCAGCAGCTCTCTGCTCCCAGACCCGGTGAGAGAGAGACCCAACCGCCTGGTCAGGTGGGCACTCCTGAGGCTGCAGAGCGGAAGAGACCACCAACACTGCTCACCCCTGCCCACATCCCTGGCCCAAGAGGAAACTGTATAAGGCCTCTGGGCTCCCGTGGGGGAGGGCCCAGGAGCGGCAGGACACCGGCCTGAAACACCGCCGGAACCTGAAAGAAACAGACCGGATAAACAGTTCTCTGCACCCAAATCCCGTGGGAGGGAGAGCTAAACCTTCAGAGAGGCAGACAAGCCTGGGAAACCAGAAGAGACTGCTCCCTGCACACACATCTCGGACGCCAGAGGAAAAAGCCAAAGACCATCTGGAACCCTGGTGCACTGAAGTTCCCGGAAGGGGCAGCACAGGTCTTCCTGGTTGCTGCCGGTGCAGAGAGCCCCTGGGCAGCACCCCACGAGCGAACCTGAGCCTCGGGACCACAGGTAAGACCAAATTTTCTGCTGCAAGAAAGCTGCCTGGTGAGCTTGGGACACACGGAAGCAGAATTTCTCTAAGACCGGGCACGTTCTGTGTTTACCGGAAGTCCCACACCCGCGGATCCCGGCCCGCAGCAGCTCTCTGCTCCCAGACCCGGTGAGAGAGAGACCCAACCGCCTGGTCAGGTGGGCACTCCTGAGGCTGCAGAGCGGAAGAGACCACCAACACTGCTCACCCCTGCCCACATCCCTGGCCCAAGAGGAAACTGTATAAGGCCTCTGGGCTCCCGTGGGGGAGGGCCCAGGAGCGGCAGGACACCGGCCTGAGACACCACCGGAACCTGAAAGAAACAGACCGGATAAACAGTTCTCTGCACCCAAACCCCGTGGGAGGGAGAGCTAAACCTTCAGAGAGGCAGACAAGCCTGGGAAACCAGAAGAGACTGCTCCCTGCACACACATCTCGGACGCCAGAGGAAAAAGCCAAAGACCATCTGGAACCCTGGTGCACTGAAGCTCCCGGAAGGGGCGGCACAGGTCTTCCTGGTTGCTGCCGCTGCAGAGAGCCCCTGGGCAGCACCCCACGAGCGTACTTGAGCCTCAGGACCACAGGTAAGACCAAATTTTCTGCTGCAAGAAAGCTGCCTGGTGAACTCAAGACACAGGCCCACAGGAACAGCTGAAGACCTATAGAGAGGAAAAACTACACACCCGAAAGCAGAACACTCTGTCCCCATAACTGACTGAAAGAGAGGAAAACAGGTCTACAGCACTCCTGACACACAGGCTTATAGGACAGTCTAGCCACTGTCAGAAATAGCAGAACAAAGTAACACTAGAGATAATCTGATGGCGAGAGGCAAGCGCAGGAACCCAAGCAACAGAAACCAAGACTACAATGCATCATCGGAGCCCAATTCTCCCACCAAAACAAACATGGAATATCCAAACACACCAGAAAAGCAAGATCTAGTTTCAAAATCATATTTGATCATGATGCTGGAGGACTTCAAGAAAGACATGAACACACTTAGGGAAACACAGGAAAACATTAATAAACAAGTAGAAGCCTACAGAGAGGAATCGCAAAAATCCCTGAAAGAATTCCAGGAAAACACAATCAAACAGCTGAAGGAATTAAAAATGGAAATAGAAGCAATCAAGAAAGAACACATGGAAACAACCCTGGATATAGAAAACCAAAAGAAGAGACAAGGAGCTGTAGATACAAGCTTCACCAACAGAATACAAGAGATGGAAGAGAGAATCTCAGGAGCAGAAGATTCCATAGAAATCATTGACTCAACTGTCAAAGATAATGTAAAGCGGAAAAAGCTACTGGTCCAAAACATACAGGAAATCCAGGACTCAATGAGAAGATCAAACCTAAGGATAATAGGTATAGAAGAGAGTGAAGACTCCCAGCTCAAAGGACCAGTAAATATCTTCAACAAAATCATAGAAGAAAACTTCCCTAACCTAAAAAAAGAGATACCCATAGACATACAAGAAGCCTACAGAACTCCAAATAGATTGGACCAGAAAAGAAACACCTCCCGTCACATAATTGTCAAAACACCAAACGCACAAAATAAAGAAAGAATATTAAAAGCAGTAAGGGAAAAAGGTCAAGTAACATATAAAGGGAGACCTATCAGAATCACACCAGACTTCTCGCCAGAAACTATGAAGGCCAGAAGATCCTGGACTGATGTCATACAGACCCTAAGAGAACACAAATGCCAGCCCAGGTTACTGTATCCAGCAAAACTCGCAATTAACATTGATGGAGAAACCAAGATATTCCATGACAAAACCAAATTTACACAATATCTTTCTACAAATCCAGCACTACAAAGGATAATAAATGGTAAAGCCCACCATAAGGAGGCAAGCTATACCCTAGAAGGAGCAAGAAACTAATCGTCTTGGCAACAAAACAAAGAGAATGAAAGCACACAAACATAACCTCACATCCAAATATGAATATAAAGGGAAACAATAATCACTATTCCTTAATATCTCTCAATATCAATGGCCTCAACTCCCCAATAAAAAGACATAGATTAACAAACTGGATACGCAACGAGGACCCTGCATTCTGCTGCCTACAGGAAACACACCTCAGAGACAAAGACAGACACTACCTCAGAGTGAAAGGCTGGAAAACAACTTTCCAAGCAAATGGTCAGAAGAAGCAAGCTGGAGTAGCCATTCTAATATCAAATAAAATCAATTTCCAACTAAAAGTCATCAAAAAAGATAAGGAAGGACACTTCATATTCATCAAAGGAAAAATCCACCAAGATGAACTCTCAATCCTAAATATCTATGCCCCAAATATAAGGGCACCTACATACGTAAAAGAAACCTTACTAAAGCTCAAAACACACATTGCACCTCACACAATAATAGTGGGAGATTTCAACACCCCACTCTCATCAATGGACAGATCATGGAAACAGAAATTAAACAGTGATGTCGACAGACTAAGAGAAGTCATGAGCCAAATGGACTTAACGGATATTTATAGAACATTCTATCCTAAAGCAAAAGGATATACCTTCTTCTCAGCTCCTCATGGTACTTTCTCCAAAATTGACCATATAATTGGTCAAAAAACGGGCCTCAACAGGTACAGAAAGATAGAAATAATCCCATGCGTGTTATCGGACCACCACGGCCTAAAACTGGTCTTCAATAACAATAAGGGAAGAATGCCCACATATACTTGGAAATTGAACAATGCTCTACTCAATGATAACCTGGTCAAGGAAGAAATAAAGAAAGAAATTAAAAACTTTTTAGAATTTAATGAAAATGAAGATACAACATACTCAAACTTATGGGACACAATGAAAGCTGTGCTAAGAGGAAAACTCATAGCGCTGAGTGCCTGCAGAAAGAAACAGGAAAGAGCATATGTCAGCAGCTTGACAGCACACCTAAAAGCTCTAGAACAAAAAGAAGCAAATACACCCAGGAGGAGCAGAAGGCAGGAAATAATCAAACTCAGAGCTGAAATCAACCAAGTAGAAACAAAAAGGACCATAGAAAGAATCAACAGAACCAAAAGTTGGTTCTTTGAGAAAATCAACAAGATAGATAAACCCTTAGCCAGACTAACGAGAGGACACAGAGAGTGCGTCCAAATTAACAAAATCAGAAATGAAAAGGGAGACATAACTACAGATTCAGAGGAAATTCAAAAAATCATCAGATCTTACTATAAAAACCTATATTCAACAAAATTTGAAAATCTTCAGGAAATGGACAATTTCCTAGACAGATACCAGGTATCGAAGTTAAATCAGGAACAGATAAACCAGTTAAACAACCCCATAACTCCTAAGGAAATAGAAGCAGTCATTAAAGGTCTCCCAACCAAAAAGAGTCCAGGTCCAGACGGGTTTAGTGCAGAATTCTATCAAACCTTCATAGAAGACCTCATACCAATATTATCCAAACTATTCCACAAAATTGAAACAGATGGAGCCCTACCGAATTCCTTCTACGAAGCCACAATTACTCTTATACCTAAACCACACAAAGACACAACAAAGAAAGAGAACTTCAGACCAATTTCCCTTATGAATATCGACGCAAAAATACTCAATAAAATTCTGGCAAACCGAATTCAAGAGCACATCAAAACAATCATCCACCATGATCAAGTAGGCTTCATCCCAGGCATGCAGGGATGGTTTAATATACGGAAAACCATCAACGTGATCCATTATATAAACAAACTGAAAGAACAGAACCACATGATCATTTCATTAGATGCTGAGAAAGCATTTGACAAAATTCAACACCCCTTCATGATAAAAGTCCTGGAAAGAATAGGAATTCAAGGCCCATACCTGAACATAGTAAAAGCCATATACAGCAAACCAGTTGCTAACATTAAACTAAATGGAGAGAAACTTGAAGCAATCCCACTAAAATCAGGGACTAGACAAGGGTGCCCACTCTCTCCCTACTTATTCAATATAGTTCTTGAAGTTCTAGCCAGAACAATCAGACAACAAAAGGAGATCAAGGGGCTACAGATCGGAAAAGAAGAGGTCAAAATATCACTATTTGCAGATGACATGATAGTATATTTAAGTGATCCCAAAAGTTCCACCAGAGAACTACTAAAGCTGATAAACAACTTCAGCAAAGTGGCTGGGTATAAAATTAACTCTAATAAATCAGTAGCCTTCCTCTATACAAAAGAGAAACAAGCCGAGAAAGAAATTAGGGAAACGACACCCTTCATAATAGACCCAAATAATATAAAGTACCTCGGTGTGACTTTAACCAAGCAAGTAAAAGATCTGTACAATAAGAACTTCAAGACTCTGAAGAAAGAAATTGAAGAAGACCTCAGAAGATGGAAAGATCTCCCATGCTCATGGATTGGCAGGATTAATATAGTAAAAATGGCCATTTTACCAAAAGCAATTTACAGATTCAATGCAATCCCCATCAAAATACCAATCCAATTCTTCAAAGAGTTAGACAGAACAATTTGCAAATTCATCTGGAATAACAAAAAACCCAGGATAGCTAAAGCTATCCTCAACAATAAAAGGACTTCAGGGGGAATCACTATCCCTGAACTCAAGCAGTATTACAGAGCAATAGTGATAAAAACTGCATGGTATTGGTACAGAGACAGACAGATAGACCAATGGAATAGAATTGAAGACCCAGAAATGAACCCACACACCTATGGTCACTTGATTTTTGACAAAGGAGCCAAAACCATCCAATGGAAAAAAGATAGCATTTTCAGCAAATGGTGCTGGTTCAACTGGAGGTCAACATGTAGAAGAATGCAGATCGATCCATGCTTATCACCCTGTACAAAGCTTAAGTCCAAGTGGATCAAGGACCTCCACATCAAACCAGACACACTCAAACTAATAGAAGAAAAACTAGGGAAGCATCTGGAACACATGGGCACTGGAAAAAATTTCCTGAACAAAACACCAATGGCTTATGCTCTAAGATCAAGAATCGACAAATGGGATCTCATAAAACTGCAAAGCTTCTGTAAGGCAAAGGACACTGTGCTTAGGACAAAACGGCAACCAACAGATTGGGAAAAGATCTTTACCAATCCTACAACAGATAGAGGCCTTATATCCAAAATATACAAAGAACTCAAGAAGTTAGACCGCAGGGAAACAAATAACCCTATTAAAAAATGGGGTTCAGAGCTAAACAAAGAATTCACAGCTGAGGAATGCCGAATGGCTGAGAAACACCTAAAGAAATGTTCAACATCTTTAGTCATAAGGGAAATGCAAATCAAAACAACCCTGAGATTTCACCTCACACCAGTGAGAATGGCTAAGATCAAAAACTCAGGTGACAGCAGATGCTGGCGAGGATGTGGAGAAAGAGGAACACTCCTCCATTGTTGGTGGGATTGCAGACTAGTAAAACCATTCTGGAAATCAGTCTGGAGGTTCCTCAGAAAATTGGACATTGAACTGCCTGAGGATCCAGCTATACCTCTCTTGGGCATATACCCAAAAGATGCCTCAACATATAAAAGAGACACGTGCTCCACTATGTTCATCGCAGCCTTATTTATAATAGCCAGAAAATGGAAAGAACCCAGATGCCCTTCAACAGAGGAATGGATACAGAAAATGTGGTACATCTACACAATGGAATATTACTCAGCTATCAAAAACAACGAGTTTATGAAATTCGTAGGCAAATGGTTGGAACTGGAAAATATCATCCTGAGTGAGCTAACCCAATCACAGAAAGACATACATGGTATGCACTCATTGATAAGTGGCTATTAGCCCAAATGCTTGAATTACCCTAGATCCCTAGAACAAACGAAACTCAAGACGGATGATCAAAATGTGAATGCTTCACTCCTTCTTTAAATGAGGAAAAAGAATACCCTTGGCAGGGAAGGGAGAGGCAAAGATTAAAACAGAGACTGAAGGAACACCCATTCAGAGCCTGCCCCACATGTGGCCCATACATATACAGCCACCCAATTAGACAAGATGGATGAAGCAAAGAAGTGCAGACCGACAGGAGCCGGATGTAGATCGCTCCTGAGAGACACAGCCAGAATACAGCAAATACAGAGGCGAATGCCAGCAGCAAACCACTTAACTGAGAATAGGTCCCCTATTGAAGGAATCAGAGAAAGAACTGGAAGAGCTTGAAGGGGCTCGAGACCCCAAAAGTACAACAATGCCAAGCAACCAGAGCTTCCAGGGACTAAGCCACTACCTAAAGACTATACATGGACTGACCCTGGACTCTGACCCCATAGGTAGCAATGAATATCCTAGTAAGAGCACCAGTGGAAGGGGAAGCCCTGGGTCCTGCTAAGACTGAACCCCCCGTGAACTAGTCTATGGGGGGAGGGTGGCAATGGGGGGAGGGTTGAGAGGGGGACACCCATAAGGAAGGGGAGGGGGGAGGGGGATGTTTGTCCGGAAACCGGGAAAGGGAATAACACTCGAAATGTATATAAGAAATACTCAAGTTAATAAAAAAAAAAATAAAATAAAAGGAAAAAAAAAGAATGAGTTTATTAATATATATCAGAAAATTTTATGCAGAGGGCTCAATTTTTTTAAAATAATACATTGTACAGCAAGTGTTTTCTATACCTTGGCAGCATTGTTACTGTGGCCAAGGCCCTAACTGAATGCTATAATCTACAATCTGCCATCATAACTTTTGGAAAGTTTTGTGACTCTTCTTTTAAACTATAATCCTCACGCCTTACAGATTATATCTATATTATAACTTTTGTTAGTAGTCAGTTCTCTTTTATGGTTCAATTCAAGAAGTGCTGTCCAGTTTTAGAGGCGAAGGTTCAGTGTTACGGTATTCAGAATAGAAACAAACAAATAAAAACACTGCTCATTTTGTAATGCAATTTAGTTAGCTAAGTTAATTCTATACTTAAATGACTCAGAATACCGATAATCTTCAGTCTCCAGGTATCTTAAACCCACGAGTGCTTAAATCCTAAGACACAAAATACACAACTTAAATTTCAGATGTGCAAAGTTTATTTCTTTATTTGTTAATTTATGAGTGTTAGACACTACCTGACTATAGGTATTTAACCTGCTGATTAATAAAAGTATTAACATTTGTTAAATGTTTAATTGAAGATTCAGTCATCTCCATCCTCGTGCCACAACCCTGGTGTTTGAGAAACTGTGGCTGGGGAATACAGTGGAGAAGGTCCTGAGGGTTTTGGGCGAAAGCTTCTGAAGTAGTTTGAAATGAAATGAATATTGGCAAAGGGGAAGACTGAGGATCTCATAAGGCCAAAACCAGCCTGTGTACTGGTACCAGTGCAGAGACACCACCAAGAGTCCAGAGGCGACCTATGTCTTGCCATAGTCCCAAAAAGTAATCACACCCTGAATGAAGCTTCTACTTAGGGTTGTACATTGACTTGCCTGAAACAGAGAGCATTATGAAAATTTTGGACTTACACAAATCAGACAGAAATCCCATAAAGAGTAGAGACAGAAAGTCCATACTATGGGATCAAAAGCCAGATCCATTTTGTAACAGTGCCATTTGCACTGTGAATCTCCTTTTGCTCTTGACCTCCCTCTCCCCCGAGAGTGTATCTTTTCCTGCTAAGTGATCTTTCTTGGCTTGCTACTACTATTAGTTGAGGGCGAAGAACCTGGGACCCTTGCACAGGTTCTCTTTGAATCCAAAAAGTGGCCAATGTCAAGAGTTCCAGACCGCGATGCTGGGAAGATGTGAGGAGGTGGAGACAGGAGACAGTCGAGACCCGTTAAACGGGAGCTGCTCTCAGCAGAAGGTAAGCAGCATGGAAACCATTGCCATGCTTGTGGATACACGTCTAAGAATAGACACTTTCATTTGCTTAGACCTCTCATTCTTCCAGCTGAGAGTCCCAGTCGCATCCAGAAACCAGAATGCGAAGAAGCCAGGCAGCAGATTTTAATGGAGCTACTTGCCAGTTCCCGGGAGGACAGCTGGACCACAACATGTTTTTGCCCCATAATGGAGTAGTTTTTGTGAGACTTTGCATTGGATTCTTCTAAGCTGATCATTCCCTATCTGCAAGATCCCCGTAACTACCTCTGCAGGGGACTGAGAACGGGAATCACCCACTCCTCTCCCAGCCCGGGAATCGTCGTCCTGCTCCACCACTTAACTGTCCAGACGTCATTATCCTCAGTTTTGCTAAGCCTGCGGCTTGCATGAGGAGCCAATCATAAAGCTGCTTGCGAAGAGCCCGGTAGACTTGCGAAGAGCTGGTAGAGACTTGCCAAACTCGACCCGGCTCTTAAATACTTACAGCCCTTCCTTGGGGGAAATTGACAGTCGTTACATGTCCTCACTAGGAGGGTGCAGCTCTTCCAGAGAAGGGTACGGTGACCCTGGCATGCTGTACTGAATGAAGAATGACAGCCATGACTTACCAAAGCCACATTCCCATGAGAAGAAGAGTGCATTACCTGGAAATGCCAGGGCTTTCTGGGCTGTTGGAAGTTTTCAGGACCATCCTCCCAAAGGGAGTAGTGTGGGCGGAAAAGAACCGTGTGCCCTCGGACTACAGAAAAGAGCTACCGCCCAGTCTTTCTGTTCTGCGCTCTGTAATGGACTTTGCTGAGTCTGTCCCTCACCAGCCGCGCAGCTCCGTGTGCGCAACCTCCAAGATCCCTTTCAAGTCCGCGATGCTGTGATTTTTCTCGTGATAGCTTTCTCTAAATGTGCGGATCCTATCTGGCTTATTTGAATGGAAAAATGGGGTTTTGGGGTCTCTTGGTCTGTTTTGGTGATCTTTAAAAGGAGAGCGAAACTGTGTGATCAGGGAGAGGAAATCTTCTCTGACGCTAATGGAAGTCCAACAGTAACTCTCCCGTTGTCCACTGATGATAGAGGAATGCTATCTACACGTGGGCTAATTTTGTTCGCTGCTGAACTGGAACAGATGCAGTAAACCCTGCCTGCCTTAATGTCCACCTTCATGTAAGAGGCAGAATAAGGAGAAGCAGAGGTCTCTGTAGCAAGTAGCACTATGTCTATTCATATGCTGTTGTTTTAAAGATTTTCATAAAAAATATATAGATAGCTATGGTGTGGTTTGGGGAGTTACAGTTGATAGAAGAAAAAAGAAAACAAAAAAATAAGAACCAAGATTTGGAAGTTCAAATCAGGATTGAGAAGTTTGATATGCATATTAATATTATTGTTTAATCATGTTACCTCAATTAAATATTAATATGCATGTTAATAAAATTAAGGCTTCAAAATTAAAGTTAATATGATAAAGTTAAAAAAAAAAAAGAGTTCCAGACCGCGTTGGATTTGAGTGAGACTGCGTCTTGAAAAAAAAAAAAAACGAAACAAAATGAAATGAAAATAATCTACATGTATTAAGTAGATTTGCTATAATTCACTTCCTCCGAGGGAACTTGGTAGAAATGTAGTACCCTTCTCTTTTAATAGTAATATATAATATGGGGAAAAAATCTTAGGTGTGGAAGGGTAGAGGGAGAAGTCTCTGAAGAGACTTCAATAGAACATTTTATTTCTTGGCTCAAAGCTATAGTTAAAAAAGAAACATGAGTAGACAAAGAAAGGCCCTTTCCTTCTAACACCATTGAATACCATGACACTCTTAGGATGGGTGTGTGAACTCTATTCCAGTAAACAGTCAACATAAAAATGTTAATGGAGCACTTAAAGAGATGGTGGAAAATGCCATTCACCAATGACTAGAAATAACGCACACTGGTTAATTGTTAATACATTTACCTAAACGATAGATGTCAAGCAAATAAAATCCAAGTAATGTGAGGAATAAAAATATTTTGACCCTTACAAAATGCCTTTGCACATTTTTTTACCCACAGCACCCTCTCTCCCCACTGGCAGTTTGACAAGACTTTGGACCCCCATCTGTTAATTAACTCAGCTGTCATACTCTCCCCACCCCTACCCTTGTTTGCCACCTGCGGGGTCTGCTGCCAGGCTCATGACATAAGATGTAAACTCACACCCCTGGAGAGGATTCTGAATGCTGCTGGGTAGAGAGAAACAATATTTTAAGGTTCAAGGCCAAATGATCCAGGATGGGAGCAGCCTGCTCTGCCTACCTGGGAGGTTTGGGGGTAAAATCAAACTCAGCATGAATTCTTTGTGGTTCCTTCCACTCCATGGTGTGGGAACTTTGGTCAAAGGAAATGAATGAGAGAGTCATCAAGATGACAGGAAATATAGCAAAGACCAAGAAGGTAGGGTTCCTAAGTAGAGAAATAAGACACGTAAGTGTCCTGTGATTCATTCTGGCATGACGTGTTTGCTAGAGTGGAAGAAAGTGGGGAGGAATTGCTGGACAAAGGGACGCCTTCGAACAACCATCCCCAAGGGAAACAATGAAGGCGACTCTTACTTCCTTGGTTGCAGGTTAAGATGTTTATTTTTCACAGCACAGACAAAAGAAAGAAAGATTTGCCCCTGCCAAAAAAAAAAAAGTGATTTGCTCTGCTAAACAGAAACACTTAGAATAAGAAGAGAAGGCTCGAGAAATCAGAAAGCAAACAGAGATCACTGCTGCATCAACTACCTGGGATCTTAATTTCCTACACGTCCAGTTAGACAATAGACCACAACTGAAAAGCACTGGCAAAAGAGAGAGAGGCAGGCTCTGAAGTTGAGAAGGTTATTCAAACAGGAGGCCTTGAGAATTTGGGAAGTTTGGAGAACATACTGTAATTTGTTTTTCTTTTTGCCTTTAGAACCATTTTGTTAGCACCGTGGACCGGGGATGTACCTAAGCCCACGCACATATGTTGAACATAAAGTTGGCTTGGATCCCGGGAGGTGAGAGCTATTACCGTCTCTGGCTCACATGGCAGCTTTGGAGGGGGCTGTTTGGAGAGGGAATGCGTGGGGCTGCTGTGTACGGAAAAGACACGGAAGAAATATAGCAAGCGCCAAGGTTTACACTCTGTAGCATGAGGGCTGCACTTCCTTGTAGCTGCAGTAAGGTTTAAACTAAACTTGAGAGCATAATTCATTACGTTCTCAGTCAGAATGAAAATACCTAGTGAATGAAATTATGACAAAAAATTTTTTAAACGGGGATTCTAAAAAATAACGATTAACACATACTGAGAATGGGTTGCCTTGCTGTACCTCCCGCCGGTAAACTTTGGATCTATCAATTTATTTAATGGTCACATCCTCATAATCAAAACCACACTTATTCTCATATTAAGTGAGAAAACCAACTGAGAAAAACTTGATACTTGGGATTATGACATACCAATTTTCATTACAAATCACAAAATTGCAACTAAATTCAGATGAAATGAATTTTAGCTACCATATTGTATTTCTATCTATTCCAAAGCATTATTTTCATCTATTCATCCAACATTATTCTGTTTTACTTCATCTGGCTCTAAAATGGGGTACAATCCACAGGAACATTATCTAAAGGAAATATAATATTAAGAACATGTTAATATGTTCCTGGTCAGTGGACATGCTGTGTCATAAAAGGCTTGAATAGCTTAGCCCCATCACAGTTTAATTGTAAACGCTGGAAATTTGACTTCTACATATGTATCTTCAGAAGACCACTTGTGATAATTGGGTAGCATTGAAAAGACCTTTGTACTACTAGCCATTTTGCTATATGTTAAACACTTATCAGAGTTTGTGAGCAGTAGTATAAGAACCCAGCAAATGAAAGTCAAGATTGAGATTCAAATATGGCAGCTCCTGGAGTTCTACCAAATAGCCTAGGGTTTGAGAGCTTTATTGGAAGATGCTGTCTTTCAAATTTGGAGAAACAAGGAATTTAATGAGCATATAAAGTTCTAGACTTACTGTTTAATACAGAGTGAAGTGAGAAGCTACTTCTGGACGTCTGAAGTTGTCCAACTCTGTGACTCTCTCCATTCTTGCTTTTGCACTGGCATAGCTCATTTAAAAGATTCCTGCTGAAATTAGTGATGGTGGCTATGATAATATCTTGGTTTGGACTCCTTAGATAGGGATTGAGGAAGGAGTCTGGTGCACATGAAGTTTGAAGGAAATGCTCTTTCTAGAAAATAAGGGAGACAGAATAATCAAAGGACACATTAAAGACGTTTCAGCAGCCAACCATTGGACTAAGAATGGGGTCTCCATTGGAGGAGTTAGAGAAAGGTTTGAAGGAGCTGAAGGGGTTTGCAACCCCATAAGAACAACAATACCAACCAACCAGAGCTCCTAGGGGCCAAATCACCACCCAAAGAGTACACATGGACCGACCCATGGCTCCAGCTGCATATGTAGCAGAGGATGGCCTTGTTGGGCACCAATGGGAGGAGAAGCCCTTGGTCCTGCCAAGGCTGCCCCCCCCAGTATAGGGGAATGTCAGGGCAGGGAGGAAGGAAGCGGGGTAGTTGAGGAGGGGGAACACCCTTATAGAAGAAGGCAGAGAGGTATGGAATAGGGTGCTTGTGGACAGGAAAGCAGGAAAGGGAATAATACTTAAAACGTAAATAGAGAATGTTTAATAATAAAAAGCTGTAGCTTAGGTAAAATATAGTGCTTATGTGATGTGTAAGTTGAACATTAGAGGTGGACTGCCCTCTGGTAGTAAGCTGCGGTGTGGCAACCAACCCACATGAAGCCCTGTATGTGGCAGTCCTTGACTGTGGAACATCAAAGGCTTAACTTTCTCAGTACCCTTGGTTGCAATGGTTCCTATGAGGTAAGGACAATTCTTTGGAGGAGGTGAGACATAAGAATATTCCGGAGAAAGGGAGGGTCTGTGGAGGTCAACAGCAGCCTCTACCAATGGGAACTAGTAAGATCCACTCAAGGAAATCACATTACCAAACAGGAAGCAACAAACAGCCGGAAGTGTAATGGCGGCGGTAATCACACTGTGGTGAAAGGTTTCCCGGAAATACAACCAACATAGAGTGTGAGCTGAGATTACGATGGCTTATTCAGCCGAACGTGGCAGGATTCCTGAGCAGGTAAAGGTGCGCTGTGTGATGAAGCAAAAGAACGGACTTGTTGGCTTCTGTGGGTTATGCTCAGTAGTTGGTGCTGAGTGTGAGGTTGAGCCGTGGGCGAGCAGTTTGTATTTCAGTCCGACAGAACCTGCATTTCTAACTACCTGGATATAATGGAGTACTTTCTTTTTTAGAACCAAAATATGCAAATGGCAGTATCTATCTAGACTCTAGAGCCTTGGTATTCGAAGCTGGACGGAGGCAAGCTACAGAAATTGGAGAGAGCCTCTTCTTCGAGCCGTTAGGCCAACATAACTAATCTTTAACTAGATACTAAAGATGGAGTAGAGACTCGGAACTTGAAGGTGCCTTTGATGCAGTAAAAATAAAAAAGGCAGTTGGATGAATTCCCGCGAGTACCCTGGCGGTCTTGCTCCCTAGCTAGGTCCCTGGGGCCAGTGGAACGAGCACCAATTTATCTCAGACTAGTATGTCTCCCTGGTGGCTCTCTTCTAGCCGCGAACTCTCTGGTTCCAGCTTCCCAGTAAAATCAGGGCTCTGGAAGTCCAGCAGCGCGCCTATAGTCCAGGGCTGGCCTATTGTGGCTCCCTGACACAGGCCATGCCCACACTCCCAGCGAACGCCCCCTGGTAGTTAAAGTATAAGCTCCCAACTACCCGGTTAAATCACAGCTCAACAATCTGTAGCCCAACAATCAGATTTTATGTCAAATTCTCAATCCGCAATACATCCACTCAACAAATTCACTGCCAGTTAGTAAAGATATAAACCGCCCACCTAGACAAGATAAAATTGACCTAGTCCGTTCCTAGGATCTGGATTCATCCTGCTCTGTCGTCCGCATCTTGATTTTTTTGCTTCTTCTCCTCCTCTCTTCTTCCTAGACTTTTCCCCACCTACTCCTCCTTCTCATCCAATGATAGGCTTTGCCTTATCCTGGACCTGCCTTGCTGCATAATGACGTCATCCTCCATGTCTTCAGTGTCTAAATGCTATTACTTACTTTATTATTACGTTTGTATTACTATATGTATCTGAATATTTTGCCTCATATATGCTCATGCATCACTCGTATGCCTGCTGTCCACAGAGGCCAGAGGAGGGCACTGAATCCCCTGGAACCTGGAGTTCCGTATGGTTGTGACGAGCCATGTATGTGCCTTTTTTAGAGTTTACTCATCACTGAGATACAGCATTTAACCTTCTATGCCTGACTAATTTCACTTATTTTGAATATTTTGAGGATTCAGTAGGCCCGAAACACCTGAGTACAAATAAGGCCTAAGTCACCACAATGACTCGTTTAACCTAAAATACAGAAGGCCTTGGGTTTAATGTGAAATAAAGCGAAACTAACCAACTGAACAAATTCTTCTGAAGTACAGTCAAATATCAGAAATATAACGGCAAACAGTGTAGTCAAGATAAGGTTCGAGGTCATTTTTGAGAGATATTGAAGGCAACTCATAATGCGATTACTGATTTATGTCTCACGTTATCACAATGTAAATATCAATAAATGTACAATTAGATCAGTGATGAAGTAATTTACACTAAATCAGAAAAATGATCGATGAGAAAGATAAAAAGGCGAAGCTCAGAGTGTGATTATCACGTAGGGAATACACATGAAGTTCAGTAAAACGAACTGTATCTCTTGGTAATACCAAGTACAAGTGTGTTTTAAGTGGTGAGTTATAACATAAACATAAGAAAAAAATGGTTTCACCGTAAATAATCGTTTTTTCTTTCCAACAGAGGACCCCACAGTGAAGTCACATCTTTCCCAGCCTCATCTGCTAAACTTGGAAATTGCTTTCTTAATTAATGAAGAGGAGGACAGCTGACTTAGGCAAAAGTGTGTCAAATTGTAGCCTTCCACGGCATCGCGCATGGACAGTGTTATAGGCAGCCAGATTGGTGAGGAAGGAATGCGTGGTTTTAATGACGGTGCTTTTTATTGCCTGAATTCCAAACTCTTTAAGGTCCACCTTCCATCCACTTTTAAACCGTGCTTGGCTACCACCCTTAGAACCGTCATGGCTGTTTACACAAAGTCCAGAACTTGTTTGTCCCATCAAACCTCTCCTCTCCCTCTGTTTGTCTTTGATAATGTGTGGTAAATGTGGCATAACAAAGTACACACTGCTTATAAAATCTACTTCCTTCTTGCCCTGAAAATTTATGCTCAAGAGAGTTTAGACCCATCACCTCCCTCCTGGAACTGCGAGCATAGCTGGCAGTGACTGTCCCTCTTGCCATTAGCAATTATACGAACGATCTCAGGCTCTCAGAATCCCAAATTTGTATCCAAGTTCACTTGGGCTGTTACTACCTGACAGGAAGCAAAGGCATAGTATAAATTGCTGAAATTAATCAAGACCCCCACACCTGGGGAAAAGCGTCACTGAAGCACTTGAGCCGTGAAACCAGATGGTACGCTGTGTTTATAGAAGCTGTTTGCCCAGAAACTGGACCAGATTTGTAAACACTAAATCAATATTTGAAGGGCGGGAGCCAGCTGTTTTTCAGGATGCCGTTAAGTGACTGGAGCTCCTCGGCTGGCCTCCAGTGCGAGGCACCTTTGCAGCCTGGCCGCTGTACCTGCATTCCTCTGTTTCACGGCAGCCATGCACGTCTTTCAGCCATTTCCACCGGGCTTTACAAACCTAACACAGATTGTCGCCGCACTGTTGTGATTTTTTTTCTCAATAGTTTTATTCATTTAGTGCTGGCAATAACTAACTAATGGACCGGCTGTTTATTTGCTTGGCGCCCCTTCCTGAATGCTCGTTGACCAGGGATTCACTTCTCCTTACATGTGGCTTTGGTTTAATTTGCCATTTTCCTGTTGCCAGGAACCTAAAGGTTTACACTTGCCACGCACCAATAAACTTGCTTTTTATAATTGGAGAGATCTGTGGTGCTCCCCAGTGACACATGGCAGAGGGACCTTAAAAGCTAATTAATAATAAAAGCAATTAAATGAGTACTTTTGCAAATTATTTGTTTGGCGAAACGGCTGCAATCCATATATGAAATTTAACTCTCACAATAAAACAATAAAAAGATCATAACTGTGGTTTCTACCTCATCAAACTAAATATTTCAGTCTAAGCTGACATAGTTTTCAAGCTTTTACGTTTAGCTCTACTAAACTTGAATCGAACTTAATCCTGGACCTCATGTATACATTTCTTATCCTATTAAATGAGAGCTCCACGGATAACAGGAAGTTTTTGTATACAGAGGAGTCTTGAAAAATTGTCCGTTTTACCAGCAAATCATCTGGCCCCTCATAATACATTGTTCATCTAAAATGGTACAAAAAACTGAGGATGAGAGTTGACTAAAACAACACAAAAATTCAGTAATGTGCGCTAAGTTAATAAATTACTCTATTACTAATATCAGAATTGAATGCCTTACATATATGGCCATGGCAAGATCTTAATGAGACTGTACGCTAGGCTTGTATTTGGCATGCTATATCTGTGATATTGGCTGTCCATTAAATAATTTACAAATGTGTAGAAGTAACAGTTTTTCTTCAGATTTAGAATTGTTTCATCAAAATAACAGTTCTGGGCTGGGGGAAAATGTTGAAGTAAATTTAGGGTTACAGAGACTGTCATCACACATTTATATGACTGATTAATATGGTAAAGAAATCTCAGATCCATTTGACAAGCAAATAAGGTTTGTTGCAGCATTAATATACAACATGAAAATAGTTAAAACTAGTTTAGATTTGGTGTTTGAATTAGCAGAATTGGAAAAAAAACTAGCATGTATGAAACATGAGGTATAAAAATAGTCATAGTAGAAAATTAATTAATAAATGTCTCACCATAATTAAGGCTGTGACAACAGATCTGTGGCTTCCTACCTCAGATCCTACGGTTCCTCCTGTATTAAAGAAACATGTCTCAGGTGTGAACATAAGTACAAGTTTTAAAGAAAATTCAGAGTGTTAAAATGTTGCTAAAGACAACTACTCTCTAAAATAATTTTGTGGAAAAATGAGCTTTTTTTGATCCTTTACAAATAAGAGCTAATATAGTAACTTATTTAAACCTAATTCACAAATAGTGAGACATTTAGAAAATGCAGTGGGAGAGGGAGGCCAAGGAAAAAGACACAGACTCAGAACGTAAATACAGGGAGCTTACAAGTCTATCACATGATTGTTGTACATATTTAAAAGGTCATAAGATAATGCATTTCTGTTTTCAAAATAGCACAGACTTTCAAATTTATTTTAAATCAAAATGTGAAGTTTGTGCATTCATAGAACTCACAGTTCACATACACCAATGAGCCATTTTCTTCCATGCCCAGTTCTTCAAATCAACTGCAGAAGACCATCAATGTTAGTAATTAATTTTGTGTGTGGAAGGTTTTTTTTTTTTATCATGTATTGTTTTTATTGATTTTGAATCTTAATTTTAATGAAGTCACGGTCATGGTTTGTGAGGAAGATTTGGAGGGGGGCAGTGTTAAGATGACATCACAGAAAATAATTTGTCTTTCCAAGAGTTAATATTTTAAATTGTGAATCCATTCATTTTCACTCCTTTTAGGAATATATCGGAAAGCCGTAATCAGAGACATGAACAAAGGCTTGTAAATTGACATTTACATTGTATTTATAACGGAAAGAGACTGAAACAAGGTTAGTATATAAACAGCTATTTGAAACCAGGCTTAGTTGGTAGAGTAAGTCAGTAGCCTCAGAGATCTTATTTATTGAAAGAAATAAAGCAAAATGGAGGGGTGGAGAAGGAAAAGCAAGAACACCGAGGGGAGAGAAGAGGGGAAGGGCTTGTAGCCACTCATTGCTGTCCCTCAATTTATTTATTTGTTAATTTATTTGTCTCCTAATCACATACCTCTATTAACACCCAGCAAAAATCTCCTCACTGGGATATGGATCAGTGAGAAAAGGAAAACATTCCTGTGACACTGAAGAAGTATTCTTTACTGTATCATCTATGATGGTGACTTGACATTTCTGGAGATATTTCCTGGCAACATACATTTTTAAATCGTGCTAAGTATTTCTCATGACAACAAATAAAACTGCAAAGAGCATAAAAATGCAAATGCTATCGAAACTCCTCACAGTTCCACCACAATCATTGCTAATTGCTTACTTTGTCTGTTTATGCAGGAACATGGTGTTACCAAATTTAAGTCCTAACTCAATTCATAACTTTATTTGTACATGTGATTTCTCCCAAAGCGTTAATTTTACTTCAATGAGTGCAATCCTTTCTGGGGGATGGGAAGGGGGTTCTCTGGCCATCTTGGAACTCACTATGGGGACGAGTCTGGCCAAAACTTAGAAATCTACCAGCCTTTGCTCCCCAATGCTGGGGCATGCACCATCACTGCCAAGTGATGGTAAATCAAATGAAAATATTTATTAAAATGAAATTATAAAAGGCTATTTTAAAATTTGCATTTATGGTGGCATTTTGAACAAACAAGAAGTACAAAAAGATAAAGGGAAAATTGATGAGGCACACATAAACTAAGAATTTTAAGTAAATTCAGTTGATAGAATATCATTAAAAAGAAAGCAAGGACTGTCATCATTTAAGTTCTATTTTATGATAAGAAATTAATAGGTAACCTCAAGAACGATTAGGAGCTATAGAGAGATACCCTTCTCAAAAAACCAAACAATAGTAAAAACAAAATAAGAATAATAATAGATAATAATTCGTTATACAACCAATGGCTTACAGAAGAGGAAATGAATGGCTCTATGTCATTTATTCCTAACACAAAGTAAAACATGAATAATAAAAAATGTATACCTGTGTGAATATCATCTGTAGGCTAGTAACAGATAAATCAGTGGTCTTGTACACTGGTGGAAACATAAGTGGCTATGATCATTGTGAATTGACTTATTAATGTCATTACATTTATGACATAATATTACATATGTAAACAAACCTAATCAATTTAATTTGAAATTTTATCTTGAGTTGTTTAAGTCAATCCACAAAAATATGAGCAATACTACATCATCTTTTATGGAATTATGGTCCTTTCAACAAAATAATTTAAATTTCTATGTTAACCTAAAGATGTTCACAATGTACACAAAGGGAGAAATGCAAATTGCAAGGAAAATTATCAAGTATGAGCCAAAGAAGTAGACCACTGCTGCCTCTTCTAGGTCAAACATGTGGAGTTGATTTAGGTGGATGTAGACAAAGTTTCTCAAAATGTGTACACAAACCACTCAGGATGTTAGAAATAGCAAAGCGACATAGAGATATTATTCTTCTTTTGAATAATTGTATATATTTTATATTAGCTAATTGTACTTTCAAATAAACATTTTAGAATTTGTAGGTCAGCTACATGTTTCTGAAATACAAATAATTTTGCTTAAGAATGGAACTTCCTGTGTCTATATTTTTGGCAGTTCTAGAGCTTGTTGTGTAGACCAAAGTGGTCTGGATATCAGAGATTTTCCTGCCTTTGTCTCCTGAGTACTGGGATTCAAGGCATGCACCATATGACATGCTTAAGATAATTTTTTCCTTTGAGACTGTAATATAGTTATGTAATTTTCCACCTACTGTCCCTGCCCCTATGAATCTTCCTTGTCTTTGTCCTAATTCATGGCCTCATATATATATATATATATATATATATATATATATATATATATATATAAATTGTGATTACCTGTGTTATGGGACTCTTTCCTGCAATAAGCATTCCAACACCAATGAGATTGGAAGCGAGGAGACCTCTAAACAAAGTCAGCATTGCTCCTGAGAGGCTTTGGTTCCAGATCCAGTTTTATTCCAAAACCACAAGGTGGGTGCAGCAGCCAGCAAGACTATACAGAAGCATAGAGGGTAGCCAGCAGGTTGCTAAGAGCCATGGGCACTTATTGCAACTTTGTCCCCTGGTCATTCTAATCCATGTTGCAGTGAAGTCATGTTTGGTAAATAGGCAGTACAAGTAGCGTTTGGGGTAAATTGGGCAAATTACTAAATCACTCAGTCATTATAAAATAATTGGCCTTTCTTTCCTTATTCTACTGCACACACACACACACACACACACACACACACACACACACACACACACACACAGTCACACAGGTTTCTAAATATAACCTGTTTCTCAGTCTATATGTCACTTGGATATATACTCAGGGCTGACTATTTGGTCCTGGATAACCAGATGGTATGCTCTTTCTTGAGGAAAAACATTTATCCTAGTCATAGCATTCTTTAGTTGCCTTAGAACTTTGTGCAGTGGTTAGGCTTAAAATTAAAAAAAAATCGTGTAGTACTAATATTACATTTATTTTACAAACAATAATCTCACCATTCATATCTTTCATGCAACAAAGTAAATGCATGATAAAATGTAAAATAGCTTTATCATTTAATACAAAGTCTTCTTACAGTGCTGTTCTTGTTCGATGTCATGAAGAAACTTTACATCTCGTCTATCCAAGAATACATTTACATTCACAATTTTTCAGTGAAATTTATTCTCTATCTCCTTTTCCTCAAACAGAACAACAAGTACCATTTTCAACTTCATTTCCCAGCGACATAGCCAATTAAACAGTTCATTTCAACTGTCTGATGAAAGGGTTGGAGCAGTGTGGGTCTCAATGTGTTTATGTACTTGGAACTTTCAGTCCATCAATTTCCTGAGGTAAGGAAGTCATGGGATAGATGGAAAGTAGTTGGCGGTGCTACCTGAAAAAAGCCCATACCTTTCCACATGCTGGGCACAACTGTGGATGAAGAGAAGACATCCTTTGAGACACAAATGTTTCAGAAAATCAGAATGACAAAACAAAATAGAAACAAAACAGCGGCCAAAATATATCTGCCCTCTCTCATTTAGTTGCTTAGGAAACCCTGGCATTTCATTATATTTTATGTTTGAAGAAAAACTTGTTATTTGTTTAGTTCTCCACATAATAAATAATGATTATTCATACAGCTGGTGAGGAATACAATGCTTTTCAAGTCTTTGGTCTTAATTTTTTTATATTCAAGACTCCCAGATAACTTTTTAACTCATTAATTGATACAATGTCTATTTAAAATATTAATTAAAGAATAATTAATTCATTGATTCAGTAAATGACAAAATGTATCAGTACATAATAACATGACCCATTTTTTATAAAAATAACTAGGTTCTCAGGACAGAAAATTAAATTTTAAGTGTCTACAAATTTCTTTAAGAATTAACAGTAATGGTTGCCATAGAGTGGGACATGCTTCAGTTTATGGAGACCATTCCACTTTATAGAGACAAGAGTTACTTTATAGTAGTATTATAAATGATTTCGTTATTATGGTCCTAAATAAACCTCTCAAATACCAGCCCATACGTTGATACTGTTGGCCTGGAATATCAGTTTGCTATCTCTGTGGAAATAAGAAATAGACTATGCAATAATGTGAACTACTTGTCTAATCCATGCGGTTTCATATCCTGAAAAGTGTTGCTATCAGAAGAAAGATGAGCTGATTAATTCTGATTTGGGTTAGAGAGGAGTGGGTGGAAGTTAATAATGAGCTGGGAGGCCCTGTCAGGACCCTGCTCTCTAATTGTTCTCTCTTTATCTTTGATTTCAAGATTCTTTTTGCTTTGTTTTTCTTTTCCCTTGACATTTACAATAGACTACATCACTTCCCTTCCCTTTCGTACTACCAGAGCCTCCCATAAATCCCTCTTATTTCATTAATGCATATATATATTTATGTATATATATATACATAAAAATCTTAGAAGAAATATTTAAATACTTTTCGATACATTTAGGTATGTTTAAAGCATCTATTAGTTGGATATGAGATTTGGGGCCATTAGAAGGAGAGTTGTGTAAAACATGGAAATGGTATTTAATATACTTATTTTATCTTAATTAAAATTTAATTTATCAAACATTTTAACTCACATTCTACTTATGTGTTAAGGCAAACGTAAAGTTTTTCTTTTACCTACATCAAGTGGGTTAGGTTAAACAGTATTGTGAGACTTTTATTTATAGAATAATAGTTTTGCTTTCCAAAAGGATAGCCTGAATATCAAAAAAGTCAGTAATCGGGACTGACAATGATTGCTTTTTAATTTTCAGAAATGTTAGCTGTCTGGCCAAATGCTAAGAACTTCAGAGCTGAGTGAAGAGTATGTGGGGATGTTTGCAATTCTTACTCTGAGGGATTGAAATTTTACAAGAAAACAACTGTATCATTATAAATGACCCAGTGACTTGGAATAATCAATGAAAAAAATGAACTGTATGTGAAGATTAAATGTGTTTTGAAGTGTATGTAGGGGATAAATTCACACCTATGGCATTTTATATAAAATAATAGGAAGATTTTCTGTCAGTAATTTTTTGATGAAAGGTAGGACTTACAAAATCAATGTTTAACCGATGGGCAAAACTTAACAGAAGACCAGAGGGATGTGGGAAAGCGCGATGTGAGTATTAACCATGGAGTGAGAAATACTGGCTTGTGTCATAAAGAAATGAAGGACCACAGAAAGGAGAGTCACAGGGTCATGGCAGGGATGGAAAATAAATGATAGTACCCCATAGGGAGAGGAAATGCTCCAAAATATTAACAGATTTAAATCACATAATTCACAGGGAAACCAATTGTTTTGAGACCTAACATGGCTTGTCTTTAATGTGACCAAAATTACTTTTCTACATCTGAGATCCATTCTTCTTTGTAAGACTTCATTTCAGCACTCTCTTGGTAGTTTCTATACCGTGAGGAGGTTAGCAGTCAATAAATTATTAAGTGAACACTCTCTATATACAGACTTACAAATAACTTTATTACTTTTATGGAAGAATTGGGTAAACCAGAATTGGCAGAGGTAAGGAATAGAATCTGAATTATTCAGGAAAAGACACTGTAAGTTACATGAAACTAAGTACAGATTCCTGTGCTTTGGAAGGTTTCTGTAGTTTGCTGGGCCAACATGGCTCCCATGCTATATGAGATATAAGATAAAATTGATAGACTGCTCAGAGTTTGGCCTTTTGGTTCTCAAATGCTTTTTTTTTATTGGATTTTTTAAATTTACATTTCAAATGTTATTCCCTTTCCTGATTTCCCATCCACAATCTCCCTAACCCATCCCTCTCCCCTTCTATAAGGGTGCTCCCCCTCCCCAACCACCCCCTCTTTTCACATCCTTGCCCTGACATTCCCCTACACTGGGGGGGTCCAGCTTTGGCAGGACCAAGGGCTTCTCCTCCCATTGGTGCCCAACAAGGTCATCCTCTGCTACATATGCAGCTGGAGTCATGAGTCTGTCCATGTGTACTCTTTGGGTAGTGGTTTAGTTCCTGAAAGCTCTGGTTGGTTGGTATTGTTGTTCTTATGGGGTTGTAAATCCCTTCAGCTCCTTCAATCCTTTCTCTAACTCCTCCAATGGGGATCCTGTTCTCAGTTCAATGGTTTGCTGCTAGCATTTGCCTCTGTATTTGACATGCTCTGGCTGAGCCTCTCAGGAGACAGCTATGTCAGGCTCCTGTTAGCATGCACTTCTTGGCTTCATCAGCATTGTCTAGTTTTGGTGGAGATTATATATATATATATATATATATATATATATATATGTCAGGTGGGGCAGGTTCTGAATGACCATTCCTTCACCTCTTTTCCAAACTTTGTCTCCATATCCCCTCCTATGAATATTTTTGTTTCCCTTTTAAGAAGGACTGAAGCATCTGCACTTTGGTTGTCCTTCTTCTTGAGCTTCATGTGGTTTGTGGATTGTATCTTGGGTAATCTGAGCTTTTAGGCTAATATCCATTTATCAGTGAATACATACCATGTGTGTTTTTGGGTTACCTCACTCCAGTTCCATCCATTTGCCTATGAATTTCATAAAGTCATTGTTTTTGATAGCTGAGTAGTATTCCATTGTGTCGATGGACCGCATTTTCTGTATCCATTCCTCTGTTGAAGGGCATCTGGGTTCTTTCCAGCTTCTGGCTATTATAAATAAGGCTGCGATGAACATAGTGGAGCACGTGTCTTTGTTATATGTTGGGGCATCTTTTGGGTATATGCCCAGGAGAGGTATTGCTGTGTCTTCAGGTAGTGGAATGTTCAATTTTCTGAGAAACCTCCAGACTGATTTCCTGCTTTCTATTTATGTAAAAATATTTTGGGATTGTTTTTGTTTTTAACTCCCCCCTTCATTGTCTCCTTCCTCTTTCTCTTCCTCTCCCTTTCCCTCTCCCTCTCCCTTTCCCTCTCCCTCTCTCTTTCCTTCTCCCTCCCCCCCCATGTGTGTGTGTGTTTGTGTGTGTGTTTGTGTGTGTGTGTGTGTGTGTGTGTGTGTTGGTATATACCTGTAAGTGTAAATGCTCCTAGAGACCAGTATCATTGGATTCTCTTTTAGTTGGTGATACAAAAAGATGAAATAGAGACAAAGGGAATGGCCAACCAATGACTGGTCCACCCTGAGATCCATCTCATGGGCAAGAACCAATCTCTGACACTATTAATGATACTCTTTTATGGTTGCAGACAGGAACATAACTGTCCTCTGAAAGCTCTACCCAGCTGACTCAGACAGATATAGACACCCACAGACAAACATTAGACAGAGCTTGGGAATTCTTGTCGATGAGTGGGAGGAAGGACTGAGGAACCTGACTAGAATAAGGACTCCACAAGAAGACCAACAGTGTCAACTAACCTGGACCCTTGAGACTCCCAAAGACTTAACCACCAACCAAAGAGCATATAAGAGCTGGACCTTAGCCCTCGCCATACCACCTACCACACATTGTAGGAGATATGAAGTTTGGTTTTTACAGGGCTCCCCAACAACCGAAATGGGAATTTACTCTGACTCTGTTGCCTGCTTGTGGCTACTGTTCCCCTAACCGGGTTGTCTTGTCTGACATCAGTGGGAGTGGATGTACCTAGTCCTAGAGTGACTTGAAGTGCTAGGGGTGGGTTGGTACCCAAGAGGGACTGCCCCCTTCTCAGAGATGAAGGGATGGGGGAGAGGCCCTGTAAAGGAGGGGGACTGGGAGGAATTGGCGGCTGTGAATTGAATGTAAAGTGAATAAATAAATAATGGAAAAATAAATTCTGTTAATCAACTGATGGATAAAATTAAATGAAATTGCTAAATTTAATAAAATAGTTAAAATAAAATTGCTACAAGGAAAAAATAAAAGGTGGTTGTGAGCCACCAGATGTGGGTACTGGAAATGAAACTTTAGTCCTCTGAAAGAATAGCACAAGCTCTTACACTGAGTTATCTCAGCAGCCTCTCAATTACCTTTAAGATAAAATACAATTTTAATATAAACCCAGAACTTTTGAAGAAATCTGGTTGGCACCTATTCATAGCTAATATGAGTCATATGCAGATGACAAACAACCTGTGGTATTAAGATTTAAGACCACTCCTTAAGTATATTGCATGCCTGTTATCATTCACTGGGCCAAAACCAACATGGCTGGATAGGTTCTAGGACCCAGGGGAGTCCTAACACTGGTAAATGGATGAGGCAGTGAAATGTGAGTGTAAGTGTAAGTGTAAATGCTCCTAGAGATCAGTATCATTGGATTTTCTTTTAGTTGGCGATACAAAACATTGAAGTAGAGACAAAGGGAATGGCCAACCAATGACTGGTCCACCCTGCGCTCTATCGCACGGGCAAGAATCCTCTGACACTATTAATGATACTCTTTTATGGTTGCAGACAGGAACATAACTGTCCTCTGAAAGTATGTGTAAAAATAATTAAAGAAAAAAATAAGAAAGCATGAGAAAGAAAGCATAATTATGATTTTTCTTTAACTTTCCTGTCATAGCAAACTGGGGTGGGATTTACCTGCCTCAATAAATACATTTGTTAGCCAGAAGATGATATGGCCACTTCAGGAGATCTATAAAAGTTCATGCGCCTTAACTTGTAAATGCTAACGCATCTACTCATTCAGTCCAATTCAGAGCTGCTATGCAAGAACTCTTACCAACTTGAGGTTTCCATACTCTGAGCATAAAGACAAAGAAGAGACAATTTAACGTACCGTGTACCATTCAATCCCAACTGGACACAAGGCTTGGCTCACACTCACACAGATACCACACAAGACAGTGAAAAAAGAAAAAAACCTCCAGATGACTGCAGTTTTCATTTGTTCAGAGCCTCTGACCATAAACATTGTAGAAATGAAACAAAAAAAGAATCCATCACTATTAAGCCTTTCTGGGTTCCTGGATTTAAGCTGGAGGGGAAAAGGGAAAGGAAGAAGCCAGAAAGAACAAATCAGAACACAAGAAAGCATAACAGAGAAAGGGAAGAATGAAATGAGGATATAAGAGAAGGAAGAGGAGAAAAAAAGAGAAAGAAGGGTCTCATTTTTCATAATATTTTGAGGTCAGAAAGTCAGGTCAGTGGGTCCAATAGCTACTGCTGCCGTGCTGTTAAGTTGATCATTTGGGACACATTGTAGAAAGGAAGAACTGATTCTCACAACTACTCCTGTGCATACATTTTCCTGGCACAGGCACTCACACATACACACATATGCACAGGCACCTTTATATATAATATGTATAAGTGTGTGTGTGTGCGTGTGTGTGTGTACGCACGTGCGCACACGTGCATGTGCATGCATGCATGCTATGAGTCTGTGTCTGGGTGTGTGTGTGTATCTGTGTGTCTATGTGTCTGTCTGTCTGTGTGTGTCTCAATATGTTCACTTGGCTGTCCTAGATCGTCCTAGGTAGATCGTGTTGGCCTCAAACTCACAGAGCTATCATTTGTTTCTTTGAGTCTTTGAGTGCTGGGATTAAAGACTGCCTTCTCTCAGCCAATAAATAAGCAGATAAATAAGCAGATGTGTATTTTTTTAAAGGATTTCCAAAAGAAAAAGTACTTGCAACTTTCCCCTTATGCCCATGTGTTTTAACTAGTAACGAAGCAGGAACTAGTAAGTCATGAATTACTGAATTACATTTCATAGCTGACAGTGGATGGGAAGGCGGCACATGCCCTGGACCAGAGGAATGACTACCAGGGAACTCACTCTTCGCAAAAGGACTGACAAAATGTCTGGCACACATCCGAGGTTAGCCACATGTTGTATCAATAAATAGAGACATAAGAGCGAGGCTCCCAACATCATTTCGACACTGTCGATTTCTCAGTTCAGTGGTTTTGATGCTGATAGAGACAGACTTCCCGTGACAGTGCAGCGAGCTGCATGTCTTGTGATCGGCGTCTAGTGCTGCCCAGTGTCAGTACAGACCAGTATTGTTCCTGAAACTAGCAGGAGGCAGGTTCTTTAATTCGTTCTGAAATAGTATCCCTCAGCTCTTTGAGGGTGTGACATTATCTTGCTAATGAACCTCAACTGTTTATAGCTATTATTGTCTGCCTAATGGAGAATTAGGAAGACATTCTGCAAAAGGACCGTATGCTTTCTGTTGCATTTCAAACTCTACAAAGTACTAAGGTGACATGACTGTCACTTCAAATGTATTAGTATTGAAATTGTAGCACTTCACAATTGAAGTGTATTACACACTCGAGATACAGTAAACGGCTGTATTTGAATCGAATCACACAATCATAGATATTAGAGCCGGAAAACTCCTATTAGGTTATCATGTCCATCCACTGCCATTTGGCATTCTTATTTACAACATATTGTAGCATCTACAGTTAAATGCCTCAAGCAATAGACTTCTACCACTGTGCCAAGAATATTTCCTTTTCTTTCCCCTTTTTTTGTCTAAAGGACTTTGCTCATCATAACAATTTTTCTGATATTCAGCTGAAATTTATTTTTTGCTCAATTTCACTCCAGTGCTGTCATACCCTAATCCCATTCCTTAATCTTTTTTCTATTTTATCTCTCTTCACAGTGTCACTATTTTGAAAATGGGACCATTTAAAGATCATTCTTTAAACTTTGAAATTGTGATTTCCTTCTTGAACAAATACATGATACCTTTTAGGTTGGCTTCTCCGAGAAATAGACACTGAGGCGCATAGGACTACAGATAATTTTTTTTCCTAAGACTTGTTGAAAAATAGAAATGGAAAGGGGATATGGAAGAGAAGAAAGGTATTGAAATTCATAATATCATGAAGGCCAAATTAAAAAAAAATCAGATTTCACATCATACTGTGAAAAATAGAAAGTTTTAATTCCAAGATCAGGAAAAAGGGAATGTAGAAGAAAATGTAGATGAAACCAATTCTTTTTTTGTGAAAATGATCATTAATCTTGCCGTGACCTCTGATAATTCACACAAATGTAACTCAGAGAGACTAGAGATTCAAGGTACATATTACTCAAACTGTTATCAGTCAGTTGCAGGTTGTTTCTTAAAAAATGTCAATTTCTTGGCACTTCTGGTTGCCTTCCATGGGTCTAACTAGGTTATTAGGTTCTGGATGTCCAAAGAGGTTTCCAGAGCACAGACCATTAGCACTGCCAATAGTAAAACTTGAGAGGTTATGACACGGAATCTTCAAAAAGTTGAATCCAATCAGTTGATAATTTCTTCGTATAATGCTTATACTTTATTGCTAATTAAGTCGGTATTTTCTCATGACTACAGATTTTTTTGTTACATAATACTAGAAGTAATTCCGACGTTTTCCTTATTCCTGTAGAAGATCCATATTTAATTGAAAGCGTGTGTGGTGTTATTTTCAACTATGTCTGCTTCCAACGTCAGGGAAACGAGCCTAGCCTGGTTTTTAACTAAAAAGACAGCAAGTCAAGATTAAATAATACACTTCAGAAACATTTAACTTTTGTAGAGAAAAACCTTAAAAATAGGAATACAAAAGTATTGTAATGTTCTAAGTCCATGTACTTACTCTCTATGGGAAACTTTCAGAGAAAAGCTGCTGACTTGGTGTGGAATTAGCCCTGGAGAAAAAAAGTGTGTTGCAGTCAAGAAAACTGAAAGGGATTTTGGGAACCTGAGAGAGCTTTGATGGACATCAGACATGGAGACGCCTAGTTTGGAGTTCGGCTAGTTTTAGGTTTTGTGTTTTTCACTACGATCCGTTTTGAATGGCAATGTATATTTTGTGCCGTTGTATGTTAGAAGTGTGGGATCTACTTGGTTTTACCGGGGATAACAGTTAAGAGACTGCCATGAGTCTCAGAAGAGACTTTGGACCTTGGGATTTTAAATAGCTTTAGAGGGTTACAGTTTACAAGAGACTTTTGATTTTGGACCCAATTCATAGTTGGATTGATTGGTTTTTGTTTGTCTGTTTCACATTATGATATGACTATAAGCCTATGGGAGCCAGAAAGGGGAATATGGTGGTTTGAATAGGAATGGCCCTCATAGACGCATCTACTAGGATACTTAGTCATTAGGGGATGGGCTACTTCAGAGTAGAGTGTGTCGCTTTGGTATTTTAAGAGCCCATGCCAGTTATTGTATCTCTCTTCCTACTGCCTGTAGATCTAGATGTAGAATTCTCATCTCCTTCTTCAGTACTCTGCCTGAGTGATACCATGTTTCCTGCCATGTTGATGGTGTGGTACACCTCTGAGACTATAAGCAAGCTCCATTAAATGCTTGTCTTTTTAAGATTTTCTGTGGTTATACTGTCTCTTAAAAGCAATAGAACATTAAGACACCACATCAGGATATTTTGAGGTTACTACTGCATTTTCTACAATAGAACCAAATTCACAGAGTTCTCTGCTTCTGGCTCATCAACAAAGATATGTGAATTGGTATTTATCAAGTAGTAATGATTCTTGAAAGTTATGTCAAATCCAGGTATTTTGGCTAATAAGATAAGGGTCTTTTCAAATAAAAAGGATGGGTAGTGGCTTAGTCCCTGGAAGCTCTGGTTGGTTGGCATTCCTGCTAAGACTGAACCCCCAGTGAACATGATTGTTGGGGGGAGGGCAGCAATGGGGGAAGGATGGAGAGGGGAATACTCATATAGAAGAGGAGGGGGAAGGGTTGGGGGATGTTGGCCCGGAAACTGGGAAAGGGAGTAACAATTGAAATGTAAATAAGAAATACTCAAGTTAATAAAGAAAAAAAAAAGAAAAAAAAGAAAAAGGATGGAATCTTTGTTTTCTGTAAAGCTTACCCATCAGAGATGACTTACCTTAGTAAACTATGTGGGAGGCAGAATTAAAGTTTCCCCAGATGCTCACATCCATTCACTGGAACAAGTATGGCAGTCATGGGTAGACACTTAGCATTTGTGATTAAGTTGGATGATATTAGGGGGAGCATTATTCTATGAGGTTACTTAATGTAGTGACAAGAATCTTCACATTATAATAAAGAGGCAGGAACTACAGAAGGAAGCTACATGACATTGAGAGAATGGGATGTTGACAGTCTGAGTAAGTATAAGGAGGAAATGGTTCCTCTCTGTAGCCTTCAGATGAAATTGACCTGATGACCTGATTTTTGGCTATCCATGGCATTTCAGTCAATCACTCCCCAAAAATGAAACAGAATGAAGTTGGAATATTTGAAAACATTAAATGTGTAGTAGTTTTTATAAGGCTAGTTTAAATATTATTTTGAGTGAGGAACGCAGACTCAAAAGGACATAGATAATATGTAATCACTGGTAAGCGGATATTAGCCAAAAAGTACAGAATACCCATGATATACACCACAGACTGTAAAAACTTAAAACAAGAAGGAATTCCAAAGTAAAAATGCTTCAATCTCACTCAGAAGGGGAACAAAATAATCATGGGAGACAGAGGGGTTGAGAGACATGGGTGAGAGAGGGGATGGGGAAGGAAAAGGAAGGCAGAATCAGGTATTGGGGGAGACCGTAAAGAAGTCCAGGGGTCCAGGAGAATAAATAGAAATATGCTGCTCCTGGGGGTACAGAGTGGGCAAAACGTCCCAAAGAGCCAGGATGAAGAAGGCTCCCAGGACTCAATGTGAGCAAACTGTAGCCCAAATGCCCAGTAGTAGGGAGACGGAACCTAAAAAGGCCTCCTCCAGTAGACAGACAGGGCCCCAGTGGAGGGATGGGACACCAACCTGCTGTCAAAAAATTTGATCCAAAATTGTTCTAGACTAAAATAAATGCACAGACAAAATCAGAGTAGAGACTGAAGGAAAGGCCATCTAGTGATAGATCCAACTTGGAATCCATCTCCTGGGCTGGCACCAAACCCTGACACTATTACTGATGCTATCTATGTTGTGCTTGTAGTCAGGAGCCTAGCATGGCTATCTCTGAGAGTCTCTACCAGCAGCTGACTGAGACAGATACCCACACTTATAGCCAAGCAGTACATTTAGGTCAGGGACCCTTATGGAAGAGTTATGGGAAGGATTGAAGGAACTGAGGGGTATTGCAAGCCAGTAAGAAGACCAAGAGTATCAACTAACCTGGAGACCTGGGAGATCCCAGAGACCAAGCTACCAACCAAAGAGCATTAATGGGCTAGTCTAAGGCCCCTAGCACATATGTAACAGAGGACTTCCATGTCTGACCTTAGTGGGAGAAGACATATCTAATTCTGGAGAGTCCTCATGCCCCAGGGAATGGGGATTGGCTGGGGCACCCTCTCAGGGGCAAAGGGGAAGGAGATGAGAGGAGGAGAGAACACTGTAAGGGGTGACAGCAAGAGAGGTAATATTTTTCTATTGCCTTGAAGATACACCATGATGAAGGCAACTTATAAGAGAAAGAATTTAATTGAGGGCATGATTACAGTTTCAGAGGGTGATTTCATGACCCTCACAGATGTGTGCACTATGGCAGGCAGCCCGGTATAGCACAGGAGCAGAAGCTGAGAACTCATCTTGAGAGATAACCAGAGACAGAGAGAGGCAACGCTGGGAAGAGAGTGGGCTTTTGAGACTACAACGACCATCCCTAGTGACACATATCCTCCAACAAAGCCACAGCTCCCAATCCTTTCCAATCAGTTCTGTCAACTGGAGACCAAGCATTCACACATTTGAACCTATGAAGACTGAAGACCATTCACATCTAAGCCAACACATCCTTGAGTGTAAATAATTTTTTCTTTGTAGTGTGTCCCTAAACTCTGGTTCCTTAAAACTTTTTACTTTCTCTGTATACAGAGCATGGTAAAATGGGGGTGCTGGTAGAATCTGTTATAGGGGAACTAGAGAATTTAAACCAAGAAGGCTTTGTTTGGTTGGCTAGGGAGTTTAGGTAAATAGGCTTTTGTTTGTTCGTTTGCTTGCTTGCTTGATTCACTATACAAAGTGGATTCCAAGAATACTTAAACAAAGGAGTGGCCAAATTTTATATACAGTCTATGTGCTTTGTGAGTCTATAAGCAAAATCAAGATTATTGTATAAGTGCTTATATAACAGAAGAAATACTCCTAAATGTGCTTTATTCTGAGATTTTATACTAGTTATTTAGTATATTTTATAGTTCATGACTAGAAGAATTTTCTTAGTTTTCTAGTGGGGGGTACATAATATGATTCACTTCTTTAAGGTTAATACTATCAAAATGATTTGCAGATGGTCACGGTTCTAAGTGGGCAGTGACTTGCATTTATAAGTCTGACTAAATTACTTTCAATTTTCTGCTGTTTCATCTAGAGTCCTTTCCTCTACACCACTTCTATTTGTGTGTCTCTCTGTGTTCAGTTGTTAGTTATCACTAAATCACTTCGCATTCCAGTTTTCTTTGCTTACTCACTCATTTATTTATTTGAGATTGGGTCTTTCTTCAGAGTCCTGTCCTGAAACTTAGGTGCAGATTAGACTGGTCTTGAACTTACAGAGATCTGCGTTCATTGCTTGTCCAGTGCTGGGAATAAAGGTGTGTGCTGCCATTCCTGTTCTTAATTAGTTTTGAATTCGCAGTCTAACACACATTCAATGCCATTTTTTAATGCATTTTTTCCTGGATGCTTTGTTAAGCCTACTATTGTGTGGTAAAGCCTATTTTCATTATTCCTGCTACAAGAAGACATGTAGCACTACTAGATTTTAAACACACATTCATTGTAATTCAGAATAGTAATTCATAATGTGTGCCTCAAGAGAATATAGATGTAGACACATATGCAAATGCCTATGTGCCATTAAAATGCATGCTTTTATTATAATTCACCATCAGTGGTTAAAGGCTATTTTGAATTCCTGAATTCATGGATTTGTAATATGTCTTCTATAAATGTTTAATTCTTCTCCTGCAAATCAAAGAAATGCTGTGTGTGATTCAAAGCACAATCTTGAAGTGACTTTATTTTAACCATTTATACTACTATTTATATATTGATCAGTTGCTAGGAATCACACTAAGAGAAAAGAGGGGAAATAACGAGTATCCCCTTTGAGAGCCAACCTGCATGGATTATGTTTCTGAAAACTGCAAACTAAAATGGCTTAAAAATAAGCTACACTATGGATTCAGCATGCTGTGTGTATATTTTATATGTATATATAGATGTCCATTGTACAATAATTGAAGAAGGAGGAGGAGAAGGAGAAGGAGGAGGAAGAGGAGGAAAAGGAGGAGGAGGAGAAGAAGGAGGAGAAGAAGGAGGAGGAGGAGGAGGAGAAGAAGGAGGAGGAGGAGGAGAAGAAGCAGAGAAGAAGAAGGAGGAGGAGGAGGAGGAGGAGGAGAAGGAGGAGAAGAAGGAGGAGAAGAAGGAGGAGGAGGAGAAGATGAAGGAGGAGAAGAAGGAGGAGAAGAAGGAGGAGGAGGAGAGGAGGAGGAGGAGGAGAGGAGAAGGAAGAGGAGGAGGAGGAGGAGGAGGAAGAGGAGGAGGAGGAGAAGAAGAAGAAGAAGAAGAAGAAGAAGAAGAAGAAGAAGAAGAAGAAGAAGAAGAAGAAGAAGAAGAAGAAGAAGAAGAAGAAGAAGAAGAAGAAGAAGGAAGAGGAGGAGGAGGAGAAGGAGGAGGAGGAGGAGAAGGAGAAGGAGGAGGAGGAGAAGAAGGAGGAGAAGAAGAAGGAGGAAGAGGAGGAGGAGGAAGAGGAGGAGGAGGAGAAGGAGAAGGAGAAGGAGGAGGAGGAGGAGAAGGAGAAGGAGAAGGAGAAGGAGAAGGAGAAGGAGAAGGAGAAGGAGAAGGAGAAGGAGAAGGAGAAGGAGAAGGAGAAGGAGTTCTTAAAGGGAACACATGCAAGGTTGTTGGGACCACAGGGGATTGGAAAGGGTATAAATACAGTGTTCATCTATGAAATTCTCAAACTGTTTACATTGATGTCTGAGGAATAGTAATAGTTTAACATACAGAATACAGAATGATGCTTTCTTGGGGCTAAGAAGAAGGGAAAGTGAGGCGTCCAGCCAGTTTACTGGTATGAACGTCTACTCCTACTTTGAGAAAGGAAGATAACAACAAAACCAGATCTACTATCTCACAGAAAAGTAATTCTGATAGAAGCATTACAGGTTTCAAAACTCCGTGTCATGACTTTGTCTCACGCAGGCACTTCCTTCCAAGCTCACACGTCTGCTGTGCTTCGTATTCCGTCATTGACCCCGAGCCTGACCCTGTGCCTGGAGAGTAACTGTCATACTGAACAGGTGTCGCTGTTTCACATGAACGATAAATGGTTTTTAAACTCAGTCTTAATTTTTGGTCTTTTTAATAATTGGAGAGAAAAACCTTCTTACATGTTTCTTAGGAATGAAAAGTTAAGAATAGATATATTAGTGATATCTTTTATATAGATTGAATATACAACAGATCTACATTATCATGCTTTAATCTTTTTTTCTATTCTTACTGGTTCACGTAAGACAGCCACCATGTGCCCCAAGTGGCTGATGCTGGAAGGGGAATAGGAAAGAATGACAAAGAGGGGCAGGAAACTTAAGGCCACAGAGAGAGATTTAACTACTGTGGCAACGTTTTCTCTGTTCTGGTCTTCCAACCACATTCTAAAACTAAAACATTTCTTATTTTAATTTTCTAAAATTTACATTGGCTATTGTCCAATAAAGCACTTTAGAATCCCAAAGATTATTCTAGTCCTGGGGGAAACTAAGGATTAATCTCTAATAAATTTTGTCTAAAAAGTCTCTCTCCATTTAGGAAATCATAGCTACATTTTAATTTAACTTGTAAAAGTGGCTTTCTCATTAGTTTTAACATGTAGGCAGTCTTTTCTTTCTGCTTGCTCCAACATACCATTTACTACAGTCATCTTCTGTTTCAGTTTTGGGGTCTTTCATGTTATTGCCATACCCAATCGATTCTGAATATATGTTTAATTAACCTTATGTAATACTATTATTATTATTATCTTTATTTTGTTCCCATGTGATGCATGCCAAATTTGGTTCCTCCCCAATCTCAGAAAATAGAACTCAAATATAACAGCTTCTACAGAAGTCCAAGTCTTTTTTAGACCTCTTCATGGAATCTGTGAACTAGCTCTCAATTACTTTGTCAATATGACTATATCCTGAGGATCTCTTGATTTCTTCCACTTACACTGCTATGATAATACTCATTAGAACTGCCCTTGCTTGAGGAATCACAGAAGACAGCCAGTGAGTGCATACCTAATTGTTTACCCTTGTTGACTATCACACGTAATCTTCCTCATAGCTAGATCTAACCAAGAAAGCCTAACCACATGACAGCTTTTCCTCTTTTCCATATTTTGTTTTCTTCCTGTGTTGCTTTAAAAGCCTTTCAGCTAATTTTTTTTAAAATAATTCTTGCTATAAACATTCCTAGGGCGTAGCCAACATTATACTAACTGAAGGTCCGTGTCTTTTTTTCTCCTCGAATTCATATCTACCTTTTCTCTTCTATCCACAATTGCTCTTGCTGGGTTCCCAGTTCCTATGTAAAGGAAAAAGTCCCCATAACTGCTTCATTTAGATGAAAATTGGTTGTTTGTTCTATACTGTCTCAATGGTGAATTCTTTAATGTTTCCTTTAACCATTCTGTAAAAGTCAAATTACTACCTTTTGCTTCCATGGCATTATGTGTCTATTCTTCCCTTTTTCATAGTTATATATTTAATTATTGATTATTTTATATTTTACAATATTATAAATTATTTTATATAAACTTATTATATATTTCACTATATTATAAATTCCACAACAAACATTATTATGCATCTTTCGTGGTTGATGCTAACTCCCTATTTTGAAGGGAAAGAAGTGGGCCGTTCTTTAAGGAAGAATAAAGTCCAATCCTGTCTGCCAGCCTTTTAAGGTTGTTCACAATGCACTGCTCCCATTTGAAATGGAGGTCACAGTAGATGTGTGTGTGTGTTCCCTTTGGGTGTCAAACATAGCTTTAGTAGGTTGAAGACAATATTTGAATATCATGCCCTCAAAATAAAAAAAATGGAAAAAGCTATTTCTGATAGTACCTTGTATGTTTCAGGAATTTAGAGATAATTTTGAGGAATACAAAAAGATAAAAGAAATAGGACAGTATCAGTTTACAATATACGATGACTAGAATATTCTATGCACACAAAGGGTCCTGGATGGTTTTGAAATAATGATTGTTCTTACATACCTTAGTAGAAACTGAAAAAATTTGCCTGGTAACATATTTTAATATTTTTCATCAATTGAAATGTTTAAGTATTCCAGTTATTACACATACTTCAATTAAATATGCTAAGATTTCCCTTTCTTTCTTTTATATTTTGTAATACCTTGTCATCTGATGGTCCTGAGAGTCAGGGATTGAAATTTTTCTTAGTCTACGAGATAGAGTATGCAATAGAAATACTTAAAATAAAACCCTAGACAAGGCACTGTTAAAGAGACAGTAGTGTGTGTGTGTGTGTGTGTGTGTGTGTGTGTGTGTGTGTGTGATTTGAAGATGTTTACAAGGCATTAGTACTGAAAGATACAGAGCTAGAGCGAATTTCAGGGAGGTAAGTGTCAACAGTACAATAGTGTCTTTTGCTCTTGGGTTAAAGAAGGCTTTAAAGTTCATCACACATATCTTCATTCACTGGCTGTAAGAAAAGGAATGTGGTAAGCTAGTAATTCATTCATATTTGGATCATCATAATTCAGAAATAATCAGAAGTGGCGATCTCTTTGTCAGTGTTAATGAATACTCCCATAAATATCCTCATGTTGTGTCTTGATCTTTGATTTTATTCTCTACCTTATTTTCTGATCAAATTGGAGTATTTTCTCAAATTAAAAAGAATGGAAGGCATAATGCACCTTTAAGTTGGATAGTTTTCCTTCAGAATATTCTTTCTACTGAAAGCGAAGGTACTAATTCATGATAAATTTTACAAATGGATTCTTTGAAAACAGCACACATGTTAAGTAAGATAATGAACAAATTAGAAGTGTAAAGCATCTTTGAATATAGTTTATAACTATAATACTGTGGCAGATGACAATTTATTGAATTATTTTTCTTTCTTAATTTAAAAATATTATTTATTTTATTTTTGAGATTATATTATAATTACAGCATTTTCCCTTCCCTTTCCTCCCTCCAAAACCAATAACCTTCCATAACATCTTCTTATTCAAATATGTAGACACACACACACACACACACACATATATATATATATATATATATATATGATCCCTCTTCTACAATGTTCCCCAAACCTTAGATGTGAATGTTTTGCAGATTTATTAGCAATGAGCTTCATAAGTCTGTTATACACACACACACACACACACACACACACACACACACACACACACATATACATATATATATATTTCTAAATATATGGAATTACTTGATCCATATAATTCTACTTGTATATTTTTCAGGGGTGACCATATGGCACTGGACAACCAATTGGTGTCCTGTTCTCTGGCAAAGATAACCACTTTGATTTCACATCCATTCTGAGTTGTCCTCACTTGCCTATAGTTCTTTATGTAGAGTTATGGCTTTTTGGCCTTTTCAGACTCAGTTTGGCCCATTCAGTGTTATCACCCTTGTTCAGCTTCCACTCAGCCAGCCATGTTGATGAGACTTTACAAGTAAAGCTTCTGATACTAGTAGAAGATACGATCTCACAATAAGTTCCCTAATCCTCTGACTTTTGCAACATTTCTCCTCCCTCTTATCCAATATTCCCTGAACCTAGGTGTAAGAGTATTTTGCAGATTCATCTATTAGCACTGGGCTTCTGAACTCTGCATTTTGATTGGCTGTGATTTTCTATAGTACTGTTTTTCTATTGCAAAGAGAAATTTCCTTTGTCAGATGTGAAAACTACAAATGTCTGTGGGTATAAGGACAAATGTTTATAGGTTGTTGGTAGACATTATGCTACCTTAGTAAACTAATAGTTTTAGATTCTTCTCCAATAACTATGATTTCAACAGCTCCTAGCAGCTATGATAAAACTCTATGATTAAAGCAAGCTGGAAAGAAAGGTTGGCTTACAATTCCAAATCACAGTACATCATCAAAGGAAGTCAGGACAGGAGCTCAAAGAGGACTGGGACCTGGAGGTAGGAGCTGATGCAGAAGCCATGGATGGGTGCTGCTTACTGGATTGGTCACCGTATCTGGCTTCACCTGCTTTCTTATAGAAGCCAGGACCACCATCCTAGGGATGTTACCACACACATTTGGGCTGAGTCATTTGCATTCACCAATAATTAAGAAAATGCCCTATGACTGAATATTAGAGGCATTTTCTCAGTTGATAACTCTTATTTACTGTCAAGAGCACATAACAGTAAACAGCACTAAACAGCATAGCTAAGTTTCCAGTACCAGGTATGTTTTCCTTCTTGTCAAGTGGGTACATCCAATTAAAGAGTTGTTGGTTACCTCCAAAATAGGGTTGTTACTACTACATACTCAGGGTAATCATAACATGCCACTCATTAATGTGGCTTATAGGGGTCAAACCTGGGTAAGACTGTTAGTTTCCTTCCTCATTTAGAAGCTTACACGGTACTATGAAAGCTAATCCTCAGGGAGGGGCATTTGCATCCTAACCTGCTCCAGGCTTTCTGGGCCCTGTTTCTGAAGTGCTTGAAGTCTTCTTACCCTTAATATAAGAAACACAATATCTCTGTTCATCTGTGTCTCAGAAATATGACTATGGGGTATTTTTCAAAGGCAGTTCAAGTGGAGGAGAAGAAATTAAGGGATGATGCTAAAATTATTTACTGATTGGTAGGTTAGGAGAGTGACAAAACACTCTGAACCTCCAGAGTCATGTTCTTGTTCAGTTAAAATCTCCCATGACAGATTTTAGCTACTCTATTCCTGCTAGACAGAGTGAACATTGTTTCCCATGGATCTGTGGTAGACACTAATAAAGGGAATCAAATTGGGTTCCAATAAGCAAATGATTAGGAAAATAGAGAATGCTACTGTCTGATACAAATTTTAGATTTCTTTCTTCTTAATGGAGTGAAGGTTCCCAGGAGAGAACATAAATACTATATACCAGAGTAGGCCAATTTTGCCACATTAAACCTATCAAAAATAAGTGGTATACCTGTCCTCTTAGCTTTAAATTTTTGATGCAATCTTGAGTTCGTTTTTATTTAAATTTGAATATGAATGCCACGGTATTTTGAAAGTTAAAGTAAACACACTATTCTCAAACAGAAACATCATATGAAAGAATCTGTCAAGAATCCATACAAATCTAAAGTGAACCTGGAAGTTTAAGGTGTTATTTTTGCCTTGAAAAATGAAAACACAAGAGGAATTGGCTATAAAAGATGCTAAAATACAGTTAAAATGAGACACATAAGATATTTATTCTCTACTGGATAATCATGCTTTTAGTATCAATCATATAATAACTTGCATACAAAATCTGGAGAAAATTTTGTACTTTCTCAGGAAATTGCAGCATATTTTATGTATTTTTTATGTTGGGAAGGTCATACATGAGCAAGGCATCTGCTTCATTCCCATGTCCTACTCCAACTCCTCCCATGACCCCTCTCCCATATTAATGACCTCATATTCTTTAGTTCCTATTATTTTTGAAAATTATTTTAAAACATAATATCTATGTATGTCTATGTATATCTGTATCTTACTATCATCTATCAATCTCTATATCTCTCTATCCATCCATCCATCCATGTCTCCACCAATCCATTCACATGTTTATGCAACCTATGTCTGTATCTGTGTAAGTCTATACCATGTATGTACAGGTGCTCATGTAACTCAAGTTAAAGCAGTTGGTCCTTGGCGCTGGAGTATCAGGTGATTATATGGCACACAATGTGGATGCTCACAATGAAATTCCAGTTCTTTCTAAGAGAAGCAAGCCTTAAGCGATCTCTCCAGCCTCAGTCCCACCTTATTTCTTAAAAAAACTGTCCATATAAATACAGGTTGAGTCCATTTTCTAGCTCAGCAGCCATTTTATCCTCTGTGTACTATATAGGTGCTTCTGATCTACAGTTTGAAATTAGCTGAGGAAGGACAGAGCACAGGAAGCTAAAGACAAGTAAGGTAAATCAAGCAAGCACACTACCAAGTTCAGTAAGCAAGTGTGTAATACTTGCTATTATCAAAGGGACATGAATGGCTCTGCAAAGCTCAAGGTGACAGCCCCCTTGTCCTTTGAGTCCTTGGGCTTCATTAGTCAATGACAAAAGTACTTCAGAGAAATTTAGTCAAGGGTAGTGACATCCTCCATGTATCAGAAATGTGAAAGGTTATAAAATATAGGCTTCAGCATGTGGTGGCAGTGTTAATTATTAGATGGGAAAACTGCTGTGAGGGCTGGATCCTCTCACTGAGTTTATGAGGGGGATGAAAGTAAGCAGAGGGATACAGTGAAGTGTAAGAGGCACGGAGCCTCATAAGCTGTGCATTTATAGACCACTTCAAGGTGGAGCCTTTCTTACAAGTTCTCATGTGATACTTTTCATAGTCCCCATGAGACTAAAACTGCAGGTGTAGGGTATTATTTCTATTTCATGCTTGAAGCAATTGAGAAATGGGGAGATTAATGGAATTGCCTCAGGTCAAACAATTTCTTAAGTGACAGCCAGAGACTAGGGAACACAGAGCACTTCTTTTATCACCCTTGTGGAGTTCAGCTCAGTTCCAGCACTGAGCCCTGGTAGTCCCTATGTTTCATCATGAAATTTCTTGAAAATCTTGAACGATGATTTTTGCTGGTATTAATGGGGACAGACGGACAGACAAACACACACACAGAGAGAGAGAGAGAGAGAGAGAGAGAGAGAGAGAGAGAGAGAGAGAGAAGGAAAAAAAGCGGGAGGAACAGGGGAGAGCAGTGCTTCATGTACTATGAAATGCATAGAACCAACCCATCCTGATGTCAGTAAAGACACTCTCTGGACAGCTAAATCTCACACCCTGTATAACTGGCTCTCTGACTAGTTCCTTCCTCATGGAGTCAGAGACACGAAGTCCAGAGTGGCTGCTTTCTCAGTCATAAGGTAGCTCTCTGTCATGGTCTAGAAATGAAGGCAATACATGACATGTTATAGTCTGAGATTTGGAAATCAGCAACTTAGCTTACTAAGTTTAGTTTTAGTTTACTTTCTTTTCCCACTGCTGCAATAAGGATATCCAGACAAAAACAACCACAAGGGATTATGTACTTCCAAAGTCCAGCTCACAGACCAGTACTCTGAGAGGACAAAATGACAGGCATTTACATTTGTCCACGGTTAAAGCAGAGAGCAGTGGATGAATGCAGACGTGTGGTTGGGTGACTCTCTTCTTCTCAGGTGATTCTAGACTACATTCCCCTGGCAATTAAAACTAGCTTACATACCACTTAGATTGGATTGTTGATTAAATGTCATCTGATATATGTAGCTACATAATTTGAGATGCATTTGTTTTTACACACTGAGGTCAAAGGTAATACTCATTAATGTTCTACGTACTGGTTATAATGGCACCATCATGGATTTAGAATTTTATTTGTTTGAAGTATCTTGCACACTTTGCATTAGTTAAAAAGATTCACAAGATTTAACACTGTGAATTTTATTGATGTCTATACTGTTTGCAAAGTATGAATGTGGAGTGGGTTGTGCCTTTGGGTAGAACATGTGCATAGTATGCTGAAGATCCTTGGTTCCACATCTAGCACTATAACATAAAAATAAATCATACTAAAATATAAGTATACTAAATGTCCTAAAGAGTATGTATTTATGTAAAAATATATTAATAATTACAATTAAAAATAATATATTATGTAGATATACTGAGTAGAATATATTTGTGTGAGTATATATTAATAATTTAAAAATTATAATAGAAATTATATAATTATATAATTATAACTTATATTATGATAATATAAATTATATAATATACTAAAATATAATATACAAAATGTAATAAAATAATATAAAAAATAAATATACAAAAAGTATGAAGTTGTATTAACCAGCATTTCTCTTGACTTTCAGTTATGTTTATTTATGCTAGAGACTATAATCTGTCGTGCCTATAGTGATTTAAAATTTATTTTAACTTTTAGACACTAAATCACTATTGTTCCCTTTTGAGAGAGAAGTACTTGGCTTTCTTGCTAGTGAAAGGAAAACCGAAAGGCTGCTTTCTTGATTCCAAGCCCAGTCTCGAGACGGTCAGACTGAACCATCCTCTAATCTTAGTCCTTCTCTCTCCATTCCTCTACCCCGTTTCCTCTTTCCCCTGGGAAACTTCACATTAAATAAAAATTAAGAAAGTGTGCCCAAGGAGAAGTTTTCCTGAATTTTCTGTTCCCCTGCCCACTAAACATGTGAATGGTGAAAATATTTGACATTTTTTAATTTATGGTATTTGTATCCAGAGTGGTGAACATTTGAACTTCTTACATCATCAAACTGAACTCCTGACCTTTTTCTGAGAGCCTGTAAACTTGAAGAGAGAGCTGCATGAAATTGCTCTCCGCGGGCCCCCTCGGTGTTCATGTAGTGCACTACATTCTTGACTGAAGAGTAAAAGTGCTTTGACACGAAACGCGATGTGAAAAGGACAGGTCTAAGCACTTCCAGTAAGATGCCTAGCTTTTCTACAGCCTCGCATTTTGCTAGTGAAAGTTGGTGCGTAATGTATCCCTTTGAAATTTGGTAGAGCGCTTTGGGGAATTGTTCATGCTGACTCCCATGTGAAATCCATAAAAGGCTTTGGGCTTCTTGGAGATCTCCATGTAAATGCAATTATCTCATGACTTTGCTACGAGCACCGCACCATGTGTCCAATGTCACCAGCCTTATTGCTTGCTATGGAAACTCGCATGGCATTTATAATAGGCTGTTGGAGTGAGTGTACAGTTGACATCCTTCAAATACTTGCTTAAGTCCTGCTTCACCGAGACTCAGAGGGTCATGAACAGTTTTATTCACACTTCTTTATGTTTCCAACTTCATAGTAAAGTGGTCCTCGCCCTGAGACTGACCTTTAACTTCAAAGCTGAAATCGTTATGTAACTCAAAACAGTTAAATGATATTGCAAGTGAAGAAATAAAACAGCTTTCAGTTACCCTGGGAAAATTTAAAAATACCCTACTTATGCATATATATATATATATATATATATATATATACTCTAACTTTGCAAGTATATAGTAATAACATTTCAATTTATATAGTATATAATATAAAATTTATATTTAATAAATATAAAACTATACATATATTTATAATATACATATATGAATATAAATAGATTAAATAATATTTATATTTATATACTATATAATACAAATTTTACAGATATACTAGCAAATATAGAGTATATATATGTATGTGTATTTATATATATTTATTTATATAAAAAATCTTAAGTAGGGTTGTTTTTAATTTTCCCAGGGTAATTTAAAGCTGTTTTATTTCTGCACATTGCAATATCAGTTTAGCTGTTTTGAGTTACATAATGATTTTCTAGTATATATGTAACAGTTGTATATTTATATAATATAAAGCTGTTACATATATACTAGCAAATATAGAGTATTGTAGGGAAATACTGTAGCGTGGAAACCATATTTATATTTTTTAACATTACCAACCAACCAGAACTCCCAGGGACCAAACCACCACCCAAAGAGTACACATGGACAGACCCATGGCTTCAGCTGCATATGTAGCAGAGGATGGCCTTGCTGGGCACCAATGGGAGGAGAAGCCCTTGGTCCTGCCAAGGCTGGACCCCTCAGTGTAGGGGAATGTCAGGGTGGGAAGGAAGGGTAGTTGGGTAGGGGGAACATCCTCATAGAAGAAGGGGGAGAGGGGATGGAATAGGGGCTTATGAATGGGAAACTGGTAAAGGAGATAATATTTGAAATGTAAATAAAAAATATCCAACAAAAATAATAACAACAAAAACCTCAAACAAAAAAATAAATATGAGTATTTTCTAAACAGTAAAGGCAAAATAAGTTTATCAATGTGAATGATAAATTCCCAGGAGCAGATATTGTTATTTTTCTTTGCATGGCTATACCATTTATAAGTGGAAATATAATTATGGAAGATTAACTGCATTGTATGTAACATTAAATGTTTATTTAGGCATTGAAAATTAATTTATCCTAACCAACAAAATATTGCCTGCCTAGGGACTATTAGAATTTTCCAGCCATTGTCTGCATAAAGAACAAGGAGCAATGGAGAGTTGAATATTTGTCAGTGTCCTTCTATGGAGAGGTATACAGTTAGTGTTGAAGATTGCTACAGTCATTGTATTTCATTCATGTTAATCTAAGATAATTAACACATGTACAAAATGCATTGGAAATAATAAGTAATGGAAGAAAACTCATGAAGTTATTATATTTTGTATTGAATTATTATAGTTATTGTTGCTTTTGAATTTACAATTTATAAACTAATTATTTTAACTATTAAGTATTATAGTAATTATGTCAACTGTTGTAAATAATTAATATCGTAAGCCACAATAAGTAAAATAATTATAAATATAATTATAAAGTTGTTCTGGGTCATAATCAAGAAGAAAATACCTTGTCTACTCAACTCCAGTCAGAGAACTCTGGAATAATTTATGGAAGTGTATCTTTTTATGAACTCATAGAGCAATATTTTATGAGAAGCTCATTATTGATTTACTATTAGAACATGATTGCTGTCATTGAACAAAACTGCAAATCGAGTCCATCAGGCAGTATTCCCCAGGTATTATTATTCCCTTCTCTTCTGTGAAACTAAAATGGCACACTCATTATTCTGAAAGTTCACAAAATAAACAACAAATAAATTTGTGAGTTTCTGAGTTTGCTTATATTCAATTTTAGAATGATTCATTTACTTGATTACCTTAAATTTCAAGACTATTGATTAGCCTAGTTAAGAAGACATAGAATTACTTAGGTCAGCTTCCAAATCGCAGCTACCACATTGACCCTTCAGGCTGCCACAGCCTCTGCAAGTGAGAAGTTACCTCATTGGCTTATATGGCAAAAATCGTATATATAATGTACAATTATGTACATATTGTATATACTATATATCATACATCCAGTATATATTATATATAATTGTGACTATTTCTATGAATTTTATATAAGATATAATGACAAAGATTTTTCTATTCCTCACTTTGATTCATTAAATATTTATATAAAGATTTTTGATGGGCATAAAGTGACTGATAGATGATAGATAGATAGATAGATAGATAGACAGACAGACAGACAGATAGATCGATCACAGATAAATGTGGAAAGGTAAAATTATGTGCACTAATACCATTTTCGACATTGCTCAGTATTCACATATTCAGATCCTTCTAGGGCCTGTTGTTAAGCAAGTAACAGAAATGAGAGAACTTGAATTTGAATGGATGTGATCAACATAGCATGACTGGCTCTAAAGGGTAGGACAGAGAAGGTGAGCTCTCACCTATTCTAAGTCACTTTCCCCTGTCAGTTGCCACGCTGAAAGTATATTGGAGTTTCCAAGAGTACCCGGAATTTGTGTTTGCTTGACTTTTTCTTAACGTGTTCTGAGGTTTTCTTTTTTAATCCAAACAGGACGTGATTGATTTCTAGAGATGTTGCTATCCGATATGTGTTACCCAATATCTTCTGCTCCAGAAGGTGGTTAATCCAAAGGTATCCTGTGGACTTTCTCTTCAGGAGGAAATGGACAAGGCATGGGTGGAGAGCTTTGCAAGAACTGGAGCAACAGCTGGAAACTAGTAGGAGGAAATAGGAAATAACAAAAGAACCACTTTAGAGGGAAGACTGTGGGGTAGTCAGCCAACAGCAGAGAGGACTAAGGAAGAGGCCCATACTCTCATACATGAGCTCTGGAAGGGACCTAGGAAAAGAAAGAAAGAAAATTTTCCCCTGAGAATTGAAAGGAAATGCATTTTCCTATTTTACAGTTTTGACTTCAAGTATCAATGAATATGTTCCTATGAAAATAATAACAGAACTTAGGTCATAGAGAGAATCCCACCAACCTAGAGACGTGGAAGGACGAAAGTGCTAGCTTCTGATCATCCTATTTACGATTCTGTTGAATTCTTGTGAAGATAATGGGCAAGGTAATTTTTTTTAAATCTAGGTTTTTTTTTATTTAAAAAATAGTCATTTAACAGTAACACTTTTAGCCTTGAAATAATAAGATTTTAGTCATCATTAGACAAAAATCGTGTTGAATGTCAACACTGTCTATTTTCTCCATGTCTTCATATTTGTATGCAGCATTTGTCAGCATGGCAGCCTTGGACGATGATAAAGTGCATTTTTCTGCTTGGGTGGTTAGCCCTTTCATTTTTTACAAGTGACAAAATAAAAATCTGCTGAAGAGTGAACATGCTGCTTTCACTGTGTCATCTCAGCCCTGCGGGTCATTTTATTATAAAAATGTAAAAATCCAGTCAATTTTATTTAATCAGCTGAAAAGGAAAAGTGTTTCCAGGTCATTAATCAAGTGCTCCTTCTCTGTGGGACTTGTCTCTTCAGAAACTACCATATGAATCATTAATAAAGCTGGCAAGACTTTTTTTTTTTTTGCCAGCAGGATTTTAAGAAACATGGATGTTATTAATATAACAGAAGTAAAGTAATTTTAGATCAACAAATAAAGACTTCTGTAGCCATCGCCTACAGAACAGTGCCTATGTTATTAAAAGCATTAATTCTTTACTTTCTAAACATTTAATTGTTAGAAATGTTGGGAAATTTTCAGCTGTTTAGACTGTATATGATTACATATTCCATAATTATATGTTTTCTTGAACGTTACCTAACCTTATATTTACAGCAAACTTTTATTATATCAATTGATCAAAACATAATGAGACAGTGGGAAGAGATAATTACCACTGGATGTATAATAATAATAATGATAGTAATTAAACACAGCGAACTGCATTCATAAAATGTCAAGCTTGTGCTTAAACCCTTAAAAGCAAGTAGTGCAAAGGACCTTGAAATTCCCTCCTGACTTTTGCCTCTTGTGTTGATATTGGTTCATGGGGCTCTGTTTTGAAAAGAAGTCTTGATTTATTTAGAGGACCTTCTAGTGCTTAACTAGGGACTCTGAAGATCATGGCAAATGAAGTTTTAATTAAAACTAGTCCTTGCGGAGCAGTAGAGGATGACTCGTGACTTTGAAAGACTTTGAATCTTTCTTCTATGACAAGAATAATAGACATCGAAAACTTACAGCTTCATTAAAATTTCTGTATTCCTTCGAATGGTGAATTATTTGTGGGAATTAAGTGGCTATTAGCCATAAAGTACAGGATGACCATGCTACAATCCAAAGACACAAAGTAGCATAACTGTCTTCTGTGAGCCTTCATCCAGAAGCTGATGGATACAAATGCAGAGATCCACAGGCAAACAAAGTTGGGCTCTGGGAGTCTTGTGGAAGAGTAGGGGGAACCAATGAGGGGCCTGAGGGTTCAAGACCATCTTAAGAAGACATGCAGAGTCAACTAACCCGGGGCCATGGAGGCTCACAGAGACTGAACCACCAACCAAAGAATATGCATGGGCCAGACCCAAGGCTCTTACACATTTGTAACAGGTGTGCAGCTTGGTCTTCATGTGTGTACCCTAACAACTGGAGCAGGGGCTGCCTCTGACTCTGTTGTGTGCATTTGGATCTATTTCCCACAGCTGGGATGCCTTGCTGGGCCTCAGTCAGAGAGGAAGCACTTAGTTCTACTGCAAGTGGATGTACCAGAGTAGGTGGGTACCCATGGGGAATGACTCTCCTCAGAAAAGAGGAGGGGGAAATGGGGTTATAAAGAGGGATTGGGAGGGAAGGAGGAAGGGGAACTGAGATCAGGCAGTAAAGTGGGTAAATTAATATCAAATTTATAAGGAATAGATCAATAAATATCATCTCCAAATTTTCTCATTGGCAGTGCAGAGCATTATTCAATAATTTGTAGGAAGTTGTTGTTTTGGGTGGTCTATAGATGAAAACTTATTTTCTATCAGATTATGTTTCAAGATCTATCATAAATGCATTTGCTTATATTCAAACTCCTAGAGATTTCTTTTAAAAACAGCAGGATGACTCATTCTTCTTATTACATGATCATAGTCTCATATTTTATATATGAACGGAGCATCCATACGGGGTGCTCATTAAATGCAGAGGGCACACACATGTCACCCATTTCAGTGTTGTTTTAGACACTAGTTGAACAGTACATACACACAAAATTACAAATAATTCAAAAGAGTCAAAAATTTTTCTACAATGCAATCACACTAATAAGCAAATTCAACTTAGACGTTTTTTTTTTTTTTTTTTTTTTTTTTTTTTTTTTTTTTCCTTTTTTTTTTTTTTTTTTTTTTATTAACTTGAGTATTTCTTATATACATTTCGAGTGTTATTCCCTTTCCCGGTTTCCGGGCAAACATCCCCCTCCCCCTTCCCCTTCCTTATGGGTGTTCCCCTCCCAACCCTCCCCCCATTGCCGCCCTCCCCCCATAGACTAGTTCACTGGGGGTTCAGTCTTAGCAGGACCCAGGGCTTCCCCTTCCACTGGTGCTCTTACTAGGATATTCATTGCTACCTATGGGGTCAGAGTCCAGGGTCAGTCCATGTATAGTCTTTAGGTAGTGGCTTAGTCCCTGGAAGCTCTGGTTGCTTGGCATTGTTGTACTTTTGGGGTCTCGAGTCCCTTCAAGCTCTTCCAGTTCTTTCTCTGATTCCTTCAATAGGGGACCTATTCTCAGTTCAGTGGTTTGCTGCTGGCATTCGCCTCTGTATTTGCTGTATTTTGGCTGTGTCTCTCAGGAGCGATCTACATCCGGCTCCTGTCGGTCTGCACTTCTTTGCTTCATCCATCTTGTCTAATTGGGTGGCTGTATATGTATGGGCCACATGTGGGGCAGGCTCTGAATGGGTGTTCGTTCAGTCTCTGTTTTAATCTTTGCCTCTCCCTTCCCTGCCAAGGGTATTCTTTTTCCTCATTTAAAGAAGGAGTGAAGCATTCACATTTTGATCATCCGTCTTGAGTTTCGTTTGTTCTAGGCATCTAGGGTAATTCAAGCATTTGGGCTAATAGCCACTTATCAATGAGTGCATACCATGTATGTCTTTCTGTGATTGGGTTAGCTCACTCAGGATGATATTTTCCAGTTCCAACCATTTGCCTACGAATTTCATAAACTCGTTGTTTTTGATAGCTGAGTAATATTCCATTGTGTAGATGTACCACATTTTCTGTATCCATTCCTCTGTTGAAGGGCATCTGGGTTCTTTCCATTTTCTGGCTATTATAAATAAGGCTGCGATGAACATAGTGGAGCACGTGTCTCTTTTATATGTTGAGGCATCTTTTGGGTATATGCCCAAGAGAGGTATAGCTGGATCCTCAGGCAGTTCAATGTCCAATTTTCTGAGGAACCTCCAGACTGATTTCCAGAATGGTTTTACCAGTCTGCAATCCCACCAACAATGGAGGAGTGTTCCTCTTTCTCCACATCCTCGCCAGCATCTGCTGTCACCTGAGTTTTTGATCTTAGCCAATCGCACTGGTGTGAGGTGAAATCTCAGGGTTGTTTTGATTTGCATTTCCCTTATGACTAAAGATGTTGAACATTTCTTTAGGTGTTTCTCAGCCATTCGGCATTCCTCAGCTGTGAATTCTTTGTTTAGCTCTGAACCCCATTTTTTAATAGGGTTATTTGTTTCCCTGCGGTCTAACTTCTTGAGTTCTTTGTATATTTTGGATATAAGGCCTCTATCTGTTGTAGGATTGGTAAAGATCTTTTCCCAATCTGTTGGTTGCCGTTTTGTCCTAACCACAGTGTCCTTTGCCTTACAGAAGCTTTGCAGTTTTATGAGATCCCATTTGTCGATTCTTGATCTTAGAGCATAAGCCATTGGTGTTTTGTTCAGGAAATTTTTTCCAGTGCCCATGTGTTCCAGATGCTTCCCTAGTTTTTCTTCTATTAGTTTGAGTGTGTCTGGTTTGATGTGGAGGTCCTTGATCCACTTGGACTTAAGCTTTGTACAGGGTGATAAGGATGGATCGATCTGCATTCTTCTACATGTTGCCCTCCAGTTGAACCAGCACCATTTGCTGAAAATGCTATCTTTTTTCCATTTGATGGTTTTGGCTCCTTTGTCAAAAATCAAGTGACCATAGGTGTGTGGGTTCATTTCTGGGTCTTCAATTCTATTCCATTGGTCTATCTGTCTGTCTCTGTACCAATACCATGCAGTTTTTATCACTATTGCTCTGTAATACTGCTTGAGTTCAGGGATAGTGATTCCCCCTGAAGTCCTTTTATTGTTGAGGATAGCTTTAGCTATCCTGGGTTTTTTGTTATTCCAGATGAATTTGCAAATTGTTCTGTCTAACTCTTTGAAGAATTGGATTGGTATTTTGATGGGGATTGCATTGAATCTGTAGATTGCTTTTGGTAAAATGGCCATTTTTACTATATTAATCCTGCCAATCCATGAGCATGGGAGATCTTTCCATCTTCTGAGGTCTTCTTCAATTTCTTTCCTCAGTGTCTTGAAGTTCTTATTGTACAGATCTTTTACTTGCTTGGTTAAAGTCACACCGAGGTACTTTATATTATTTGGGTCTATTATGAAGGGTGTCGTTTCCCTAATTTCTTTCTCGGCTTGTTTCTCTTTTGTATAGAGGAAGGCAACTGATTTATTTGAGTTAATTTTATACCCAGCCACTTTGCTGAAGTTGTTTATCAGCTTTAGTAGTTCTCTGGTGGAACTTTTGGGATCACTTAAATATACTATCATGTCTTCTGCAAATAGTGATATTTTGACTTCTTCTTTTCCGATCTGTATCCCTTTGATCTCCTTTTGTTGTCTGATTGCTCTGGCTAGAACTTCAAGAACTATATTGAATAAGTAGGGAGAGAGTGGGCAGCCTTGTCTAGTCCCTGATTTTAGTGGGATTGCTTCAAGTTTCTCTCCATTTAGTTTAATGTTAGCAACTGGTTTGCTGTATATGGCTTTTACTATGTTTAGGTATGGGCCTTGAATTCCTATTCTTTCCAGGACTTTTATCATGAAGGGGTGTTGAATTTTGTCAAATGCTTTCTCAGCATCTAATGAAATGATCATGTGGTTCTGTTCTTTCAGTTTGTTTATATAATGGATCACGTTGATGGTTTTCCGTATATTAAACCATCCCTGCATGCCTGGGATGAAGCCTACTTGATCATGATGGATGATTGTTTTTATGTGCTCTTGAATTCGGTTTGCCAGAATTTTATTGAGTATTTTTGCGTCGATATTCATAAGGGAAATTGGTCTGAAGTTCTCTTTCTTTGTTGTGTCTTTGTGTGGTTTAGGTATAAGAGTAATTGTGGCTTCGTAGAAGGAATTTGGTAGGGCTCCATCTGTTTCAATTTTGTGGAATAGTTTGGATAATATTGGTATGAGGTCTTCTATGAAGGTTTGATAGAATTCTGCACTAAACCCGTCTGGACCTGGGCTCTTTTTGGTTGGGAGACCTTTAATGACTGCTTCTATTTCCTTAGGAGTTATGGGGTTGTTTAACTGGTTTATCTGTTCCTGATTTAACTTCGATACCTGGTATCTGTCTAGGAAATTGTCCATTTCCTGAAGATTTTCAAATTTTGTTGAATATAGGTTTTTATAGTAAGATCTGATGATTTTTTGAATTTCCTCCGAATCTGTAGTTATGTCTCCCTTTTCATTTCTGATTTTGTTAATTTGGACACACTCTCTGTGTCCTCTCGTTAGTCTGGCTAAGGGTTTATCTATCTTGTTGATTTTCTCAAAGAACCAACTTTTGGTTCTGTTGATTCTTTCTATGGTCCTTTTTGTTTCTACTTGGTTGATTTCAGCTCTGAGTTTGATTATTTCCTGCCTTCTACTCCTCCTGGGTGTATTTGCTTCTTTTTGTTCTAGAGCTTTTAGGTGTGCTGTCAAGCTGCTGACATATGCTCTTTCCTGTTTCTTTCTGCAGGCACTCAGCGCTATGAGTTTTCCTCTTAGCACAGCTTTCATTGTGTCCCATAAGTTTGAGTATGTTGTATCTTCATTTTCATTAAATTCTAAAAAGTTTTTAATTTCTTTCTTTATTTCTTCCTTGACCAGGTTATCATTGAGTAGAGCATTGTTCAATTTCCACGTATATGTGGGCATTCTTCCCTTATTGTTATTGAAGACCAGTTTTAGGCCGTGGTGGTCCGATAGCACGCATGGGATTATTTCTATCTTTCTGTACCTGTTGAGGCCCGTTTTTTGACCAATTATATGGTCAATTTTGGAGAAAGTACCATGAGGAGCTGAGAAGAAGGTATATCCTTTTGCTTTAGGATAGAATGTTCTATAAATATCCGTTAAGTCCATTTGGCTCATGACTTCTCTTAGTCTGTCTACATCACTGTTTAATTTCTGTTTCCATGATCTGTCCATTGATGAGAGTGGGGTGTTGAAATCTCCCACTATTATTGTGTGAGGTGCAATGTGTGTTTTGAGCTTTAGTAAGGTTTCTTTTACGTATGTAGGTGCCCTTGTATTTGGGGCATAGATATTTAGGATTGAGAGTTCATCTTGGTGGATTTTTCCTTTGATGAATATGAAGTGTCCTTCCTTATCTTTTTTGATGACTTTTAGTTGGAAATTGATTTTATTTGATATTAGAATGGCTACTCCAGCTTTCTTCTTCTGACCATTTGCTTGGAAAGTTGTTTTCCAGCCTTTCACTCTGAGGTAGTGTCTGTCTTTGTCTCTGAGGTGTGTTTCCTGTAGGCAGCAGAATGCAGGGTCCTCGTTGCGTATCCAGTTTGTTAATCTATGTCTTTTTATTGGGGAGTTGAGGCCATTGATATTGAGAGATATTAAGGAATAGTGATTATTGCTTCCCGTTATATTCATATTTGATGTGAGGTTATGTTTGTGTGCTTTCATTCTCTTTGTTTTGTTGCCAAGACGATTAGTTTCTTGCTTCTTCTAGGGTATAGCTTGCCTCCTTATGTTGGGCTTTACCATTTATTATCCTTTGTAGTGCTGGATTTGTAGAAAGATATTGTGTAAATTTGGTTTTGTCATGGAATATCTTGGTTTCTCCATCAATGTTAATTGAGAGTTTTGCTGGATACAGTAACCTGGGCTGGCATTTGTGTTCTCTTAGGGTCTGTATGACATCAGTCCAGGATCTTCTGGCCTTCATAGTTTCTGGCGAGAAGTCTGGTGTGATTCTGATAGGTCTCCCTTTATATGTTACTTGACCTTTTTCCCTTACTGCTTTTAATATTCTTTCTTTATTTTGTGCGTTTGGTGTTTTGACAATTATGTGACGGGAGGTGTTTCTTTTCTGGTCCAATCTATTTGGAGTTCTGTAGGCTTCTTGTATGTCTATGGGTATCTCTTTTTTTAGGTTAGGGAAGTTTTCTTCTATGATTTTGTTGAAGATATTTACTGGTCCTTTGAGCTGGGAGTCTTCACTCTCTTCTATACCTATTATCCTTAGGTTTGATCTTCTCATTGAGTCCTGGATTTCCTGTATGTTTTGGACCAGTAGCTTTTTCCGCTTTACATTATCTTTGACAGTTGAGTCAATGATTTCTATGGAATCTTCTGCTCCTGAGATTCTCTCTTCCATCTCTTGTATTCTGTTGGTGAAGCTTGTATCTACAGCTCCTTGTCTCTTCTTTTGGTTTTCTATATCCAGGGTTGTTTCCATGTGTTCTTTCTTGATTGCTTCTATTTCCATTTTTAATTCCTTCAACTGTTTGATTGTGTTTTCCTGGAATTCTTTCAGGGATTTTTGCGATTCCTCTCTGTAGGCTTTTACTTGTTTATTAATGTTTTCCTGTGCTTCCCTAAGTGTGTTCATGTCTTTCTTGAAGTCCTCCAGCATCATGATCAAATATGATTTTGAAACTAGATCTTGCTTTTCTGGTGTGTTTGGATATTCCATGTTTGTTTTGGTGGGAGAATTGGGCTCCGATGATGGCATGTAGTCTTGGTTTCTGTTGCTTGGGTTCCTGCGCTTGCCTCTCGCCATCAGATTATCTCTAGTGTTACTTTGTTCTGCTGTTTCTGACAGTGGCTAGACTGTCCTATAAGCCTGTGTGTCAGGAGTGCTGTAGACCTGTTTTCCTCTCTTTCAGTCAGTTATGGGGACAGAGTGTTCTGCTTTCGGGCGTGTGGTTTTTCCTCTCTACAGGTCTTCAGCTGTTCCTGTGGGCCTGTGTCTTGAGTTCACCAGGCAGCTTTCTTGCAGCAGAAAAGTTGGTCTTACCTGTGGTCCCGAGGCTCAAGTTCGCTCGTGGGGTGCTGCCCACGGGCTCTCTGCAGCGGCAGCAACCAGGAAGACCTGTGCCGCCCCTTCCGGGAGCTTCAGTGCACCAGGGTTCCAGATGGTCTTTGGCTTTTTCCTCTGGCGTCCGAGATGTGTGTGCAGGGAGCAGTCTCTTCTGGTTTCCCAGGCTTGTCCGCCTCTCTGAAGGTTTAGCTCTCCCTCCCACGGGATTTGGGTGCAGAGAACTGTTTATCTGGTCTGTTTCCTTCAGGGTCCGGCGGGGTCCTGCCGCTCCTGGGTCCTCCCCCACGGGAGCCCAGAGGCCTTATACAGTTTCCTCTTGGGCCAGGGATGTGGGCAGGGGTGAGCAGTGTTGGTGGTCTCTTCCGCTCTGCAGCCTCAGGAGTGCCCACCTGACCAGGCGGTTGGGTTTCTCTCTCACCGGGTCTGGGAGCAGAGAGCTGCTGCGGGCCGGGATCCGCGGGTGGGGGAACTTAGACTTTTTTGGAATGAGTTTTTTCTATAATTTTTTCTTAAGTCTAAAAACAAAAAAGTATGTTTTGTGGTTACTAAAATAGTAGTCACAAAAATTGAACAATTGATCTGTGGATCATATTACAGCAAAATCTGACTATAATTTACTTGAAAACAAATGAAAATAAAACATACAAAGGGGTGATTTAAAAATAAACATTAAATGTAGATGTAGTAAGGTTTTTCTTGACAGATTAGAGATGAATTCATCCCGTGAAGGGAGTGCCTAAGGATGTGGCATCCAATTTATGATGTGACAGCATATAGAAACATATTTAAGCCAATCTTCAAGCAAGAGGGGCCAGGACATACTTACTGAATCAGGTCATAATTGCATTGAGTCATATGGGACATTATCTATGAGAATTAAAGTGGGAAGTGAACAGAGATAAACCCTGTATATTCAAAGCTCCAAAATATGAAAAGCACTGTTGCATGAGCAGATTCAAGTAGTAGTCAAATTAAATATTTTATGAGAGCACTGATTATGTATATGGCAAGAATATTATGCCATATATTCATGGTACTGTCGTTATGCTCTCTTCTTTAAAACTGTCTGAATCTATTGCTGACCCAGCAAGGGTTGGGGAAGAGACTACAAGTTCTGTGAATGCCAAGCATATATGTGTCCTGAAGAACTTTGGATACCTAGGATGCCATCTAGAAGGCATTAGGTTTGATATATGGAGCTCTGTGAAAGAATTAAGTGGACATACATAGATAAAGTAGGTAGCTGGGATGTGAAGAGGAGGGCAAGACAGATAAACGTAGCTTCTGAAGTAGGAGGTTATGTCACAAACAAAGAGCAATAAACTAAGTGGCCATCAGTTTGAACTACATTAACTAAATGAATTTACGATAGACAGTTTAGAGAAATCTCAAAAATATAATATTAGTTTCCATTTTATACATATCGTCTTGGCAACTATAGAGGGAAAAGAGATTTATTAACTGTCGTTACTGGAGTACATTGGAGCTATGCTCCAATATCATAGAGGTAGCCTCTGCATTTCCTTGTATACAATAAACTCGCCAATGGCAGCATTAACAGCAATGTAGAGAGAAGCTGGGCAGAGGCAGATACTACATCCTTCTGGATGTATTCGGCCTTGCTCTAATCTTATGCTCATGGCATCGTTGTTCAAATCTTTGGGCTAATGGAGTGGTGTTTGTGCCCATAATTTTATTTCTTTTTTATTTAGAATTTTTCATGAAGATGAATTAAAAATTGTTTAAGGGAACTTTTGTTGCTGCGTCTGCTCACAGTTGGCTTTTTATACGCAGTGTATTATTCACTCAATAATTCTCAGTTATTGAACTGAACTAATTCCCCATGGCAAAAGGTCGCATAAGTTATTAGTCATTTACTAATCAAGTTTATTTTCTGCCTTCTAAATGCAGAAAATTTGTCTTAGTTTCTCATTTACTTTTATAAGGTAATACTCAATTGTGTTTAATTCTTATAACCACACAGGATGCACATCATCAGATAATGAAATGAAAATGAGCTCTGTTCTCGATCTTATCTCTTCCTGAAATCCAGGAATCTAAAATTTAGCATGACATTTTAATACACAAAAGACAGATAGACATGTACATTGTACAAGTTATGTGGTAGGTTTGACAGAAAAAAAGAATTTGAAAACATTCACTGCAGCGTGAATCCACAATTCACAATTTAAATACTTAAAGAAATTTGAAATTTTTACTTCTAGCAACTTCAACTGTTTGAAAGTAAGAGAGGCTAAAACTCAAATTGCTTACTATTCTTATAGTGCTATGGTCTATATCACACACACACATACACACATACACAGATATACACACTCTCACACACACCTGACATGATAAGCCATGATAAGCAGTGGTTGGTAGATTTTAAATATTCTTACTAACAAAGTATATGATGTAACACATACACCAATTAAATTACCTTAATCTAGTAATTTCTGAGTGTACACATAGTTCAAAATATCATGCTATTGAAATACACACAGATAATTTTCACTTAACCATAAAATATATTAGTTGATAAAAGTAATAGAAAATAATAAAATGCTTTAATCTTTTAAGGATGTGGTTATTTTGCTTAATTGTTATCTCACACTTAAAACTTATTATCTGTGACATTACCATTTTTTTACAAAAGAGAAACACTGAGAGTTTTACTTACCAGTCTGAAGATTGCAAGTTTAGCCATCCCATGCAGGTATACATGTAGATACTAAGACCCTAGAAATTCAACCATGTGACTAACTAAATAATTGGGACATCAAGTGAAATGCATTTCTTTTGTCATAAGACCCATTAGGCCTAATTTTTTTCATATGTACTTTTATGGAGCAAATGAATAAAGGGATCTGAAACAACCAAATTCTCTAGTCAGGTGGGACAGAGAAGTGGAATGAAGCATCCAATCTCTCATGGGTCGGTAGCACTATCAGAAGATATTTATATCCTGATAGAATAAAAGAGCAGAGAGCACTAGATCTTTGTTTTACGATTATTAGGAATACAAAAGAGAACATAGTTTTGGTTTTGTAATATGCATGTAATATGATGTGGTGCATTAATCAGAGAAAGGAAGCATTGATAGTTGCCATGGAGATGAATTGGTAGGTAAAGGTGACTGCCTCCAAGCTTGGTGATCTGAGTTTGATCACTGTGACAGCCCACCCTTTCCAACACACCACATGAAGGAAGGAGAGAAGCAAGAAACGTTCTTTTACTTGTCCTCTGAGTTCTGCCCATGTGCCACTGCCCTTCTCCCTAAAATAATTAAAATATCAAATGTAAATATATTGTTATCTTCGATTTTCTTAGGAACCACCAGATTGATTTACAGAGTGGTTGTACCAGTTTGTAATCCCACCAACAATGGAGGAGTGTTCCTCTTTCTCCACATTCTTGAGAGCATGTGCTGTCACTTGAGTTATTGATCCTGGCCATCAGATTAGTATGAGGTGGGATCTCAGGGTCATTCTGATTTGCATTTCCCTGATGACTAAGGATGTTCAACATCCTTTATGTGTTTCTTGGTCATTTGAGTTCCTCTATTGCGAATTCTCTGTTTATCTCTGTACCCCATTTTTCAATTGGTTTTTAGGAGTCTAACACCTTGAATTATATAATATATATGATACTGGCCCTCTTTGGATAGAGGAAGATCTATTAGTGAAGATCTTTTCCCAATCTGTAGATTGCTGTTTGGTTCTATTGACAGTGAACTTGCCTTACAGAAGCTTTTCGGTTTCATGAGGTCCCATTTGTTAATTGCTGACCTTAAAGCCTGAGCCATTGGTGTCTGTTCAAGGGAATTTACCTTGTGTCAATGAGTTGGAGGATATTTTCTCTTCTATTAGATTCAGTGTATCTGGTTTTATGTTGAGGTTCTTGATCTACTTTGGCTTGAGCTTTGTGCAGGGTGGTAATGAATTTATTTTTATTCTCATACATATAGACCAGCAGTTAGGCCAGCATCACTTATTGAAGATGCTTTCTTTTTCCACTGTATGGTTTTGGCTTCTTTGTCAAAGATCAAGTGCCCATAGGTGTGTGGGTTTATTTCTGAGTCTTCACTGACTGACCTGTCTGTTTCAGTACCAAAACCACGCAATTTTTATCACTATTGCTCTTTAGTACAACTTGAAGTCAGGGATGGTGATTCCACCGAAAGTTCTTTCATTGTTTTCGCTATCCTGGGTGTTTTGTTTTTCCACATGAAAGTTGAGAATTTATCTTTCCATGTCTTTGAAGAATTGTGATGGATTTTGATGCAGATTGCATTGAATCTATAGATTGCTTTTGGTGCGATGGCCATCTTCGCTACGTTTATCTTACCAATCCATAAGTGTGGGAGATCTTCCTATTTTCGGTCATCTTCAATTTCTTTCTTTAGGTATTTGAAGTCCTTGTCACACAGATCTTTCCCTTGCTTTGTTATAGTTATACCAAGATATTTTGTCTTATTTGTGGTTATTGTGAAGGGTATTATTTCCCTAATTTCTTCATTTCTATGTGGAGACCCAGCTATACTCCTCCTGGGCATATACCCAAAAGATGCTGCACCATTCCACAAGGTCACATCCTCTACTATTCATTGTAGCCATATTCATAGTAGCTAGAAGCTAGAAACAACCCAGATGTCCCTCACCTGAAGAACAGATATGGAAAATATGATTCACTTACACAATTCAGCTATTAAAAATGAAGGACATCATGAAATTTGCAGGCAAATAGATAGAACTAGAAACTATCACCCTGACTGAAAATGACATGCATGACAGGAGCCTAGCATGTCTGTCCTTCAGAGTTTATATCAGCAGCTGACAGAGACAAATGGAGACACAGTCAACCATTGGACTGAGATCAGGGACTCCTACGGACGAGTTAGGAGAAGGATTGAAGGAGCTGAAGGGGATGGCAACCCCATAGGAAGGCCAGCAGTGTCAAGTAACCCTGGAGCACCCAGAGACTGAACCAGCAGCCAGAGCATATAGGGGCTGGTCCATGGCTCCCAACACTTATATGGCAAAGGACTGCCTTTTCTGGCTTCAGTGGGAGAGGAGGGGCCTAGTCCTTTAGAGACTTGATACTCCATGGAAGGGGGAGACCCAGGTAGGTTGGTAGGTTGGGGAGCACCTTCTCAGTGGTAAAGCAGAGGGGGAAGGGGTGACTGGGAAGAGGCAACATTTGGAATGTAAATAAGTAAAAATTAAAATGTTTTAAAAGAAGCCTCATTATAGTTAGGCAACACTGATGATATTACCAGGTGAGGGAAAGAATGAAAATGTATTATAGTTCCTAATAATGATTATGGAAAGTTGATTTTGGGGTGTTGCTTACTTCCAAAACTAAGCATTGACCTAAGGGGACATCTGTCTGGGGAAATGGGTAGAGAAGCATATGAGACATGGCTAAACTGACAACATCATAGCACATAATTTGAAACTACATCCAATGTGGGAGTCACAACCAGCATGTCATACCACTGAGTTGCCTCAATTCAAACATCAATCTCATCTAACAACTACTAGTATTTCACGAATTTTATTAGCACTAAAGTGTAGTCACTGTAACTCAGTGGGGGAAAGGTCATCTTCTTTTTTGTATTCTCCCATGACAGGAGCATTCCCTTATTCTTGCTACCTACTAGCTCCCGATATGCTCTAATTTTCTACTATCTCCTTCTTGTGTACCAACTAATAATTTGTTTCCAACTATTATGTCTTCCTGACAGCTTCGTCAGTACAGCAAATCTCCCCTTTTCTTCTCACTGCCATGTCAAAGACTACCTATCCTAGTCACCCACAATTCTCCAGTCCGTGAGAAGAGGGGCACGAAGGTGACTTGTTAGAGTAGGGCTTTAGTTATTATTTCAAGACAGCCTTTAATTGAATCTCTGTCAATGTTAAGTTGACTGGTAACTTTGTTCCAGTGCAATTATTCAATCTACGATCTCAGTTTCTTTTCTTTCTATTTTCTTCATAACAACTAATCAATTTTAAAGCTAAGCAATTTTACCTGTTATATTTACCTATCTTTTGCAACAAAATCATCCAAGGTAGATTCTCTACTTACATTATTTTATTGTTTACTCTCTTTTTTTCTCATGTCTATCTAGGCTTTACGATGGACTAGGAAACATCATCATGTGTAAATTGCCTTCTACATATAATTAATAAGAAGAAAACAATTACATGCATTCAACTGGCTGAATTTAAAAATGTGGCACATAAATTACAGATTCCATTTATTGCTCAAACTATACACAGAGGCATAATGATGACCTTGTAGAAAAAAATGAGACCCCGGTAAATTCACAATATGAAACACAAGCAATTCTCAAAAGAACTAGGGGATATCTCTATTTACTGGTATAGAATGAACTTCAAGATGTGTTTTTAACATAAAAACACTATCCCACTAGTAAAATGGCAAGAAATATTAAAATGTGCATGCATTCATTTATATTACCAAAATAAAATGATGAATGAATAAGCTAAAATATAGTAAAATGTATCATTTATAGGAAGACTTCAGAAATCCATAACAGAGGAAATAAAATAAAGGCTTCTGGGTATGTAGATTGATCCAACTATTTGATTTTGCTTTGAATTATCTTGAGTGGTATTGAAATTTGAACATAGGGCCTCATACGTGCTAGGCAAGTTCTGTACCACTGATCTATATTCCTAGTCTTATCTTTTTGATTTGGCATTGTTATATGTTCTATAAAATAAAATAAATTTAAAAAGAAACCTGCAAAATTGAAATCAATCAAAATAACTAAATTGAGTTATGTAATAAATCTTTATAGAAGCTACCAAGTGAAAGAATTATTGCAGACTATTTACAATTTTCTATATTTAATCATATAGCCGAGTGTAACATGAAGGGAGACAGAAGTAAACAACAGAAAATAAAGTTGGTTCAAACCTTTTAAGCTCCATTTAAATACCCTTATTTTTAAGGTATTGATCTGAAAATATCATACACAAAATATAGGGTAATTTTAATATAGCTAGAACTAAACATCTTATATAAAACAAATATGGTAAGCAATCATATTCTTTTCCTTATGACTCAGGTAAATTTATTTTTTTCCTTTTTAAAACTTATTTATATACATTCCAAATACTACCTTTCTTCCTGGTCCCCCTTCCAAGAGCTCTTCATGCCATCCCACCTCTCTTTTGCCTACTCGATCCCCCATCCCATCCCTCCATCCCCCTTCCATGGTACATCAATTCTCTACAGGATTAGGGGCATGCTGTCCTGTTGAGGTGCCTAATCCTGCAAACAATCATATTCTAACCTGCCGGTTTGTTAGTAAACTCCTTTGTTGGAAGGAGCTAATAATGAACTTTGGATTCTTATAAAATATTACATTTATATAGAAATAGTGTAATATATATATGTATGTATACATGTCTTAAGAACATAGGACATTTTATTGGTGTATCTGTGTATGTGTGTGTGCACATATGTATGCACGCATGTATATTCATGCGCAAGTGGGGATGAGAGTTTGATGTTATGGGTTCTTTACTATCTCTCTTCACTTTAGTTTTTGATACACATCTCCAACTGAATGTGGAACTCATTGATTCTGCCAAACTGATGTTTTAGCCACTGATATCCTTCTGTGTCTACTTCCACAGCAGATGTGAACACTGCATCTGACTCCTTTACATGGGTGCTAGAGAATGAACTCAAGTCTTCATGATTTGTACAAGCTCATGATTAACTGAGATATGTCCCCAGTCCCATAAATACAATCTAATATTTGAAGTCAAACGATCAGTTCAAACTCAAGATTTTCCCACGAAATTTGTAGATCTCCATTTCTGTCCACTGAAAGTCATAGAATAAAGTGACAGTGCCATTCTAATAAACAATCTTTATGCCTAGATTTTAGCTTTGGAATATCATTTCGACTGTTGAGAAGCCAGGAAGATCCCTGTGGATCACTGGCCAACAAGTCTTACCTTCCTGCCTACCAAGCAAACTTATGGTCAGTGAGAGACCCCAATTCTTAACAAGATGAATGCACAGTAAGATAGATAGATGGGCAGGTGAACAGATATATTAGATATATGGGTATATGGATGGTGGGTACATGATAGATGATAGATAGAAAGATAGATGATTGATAGTAAGTATATAGATAGATAATGATAGTAAATAAAAAGATATTTGGTACATAGGAAGAGATAGAAAGATAAATAGATAGATAGATAGATAGATAGATAGATAGATAGATGATAGATAGATGATAGACAGACAGACAGACAGACAGATGATAGATACACAGATAAATAGATGTGGATGACTTGAGACAATGGAGCAAAGACACCCAAAGTACTGCATAAGCATATGAACACATATACTCATACAACACAACACACTCATACACCACAACACACACACACACACACAGAGAGACACACAGACACACACACAGACACACACAGACACACACAGACACACACAGACACACACAGACACACACACAGATACACACACACATTATGGAACATTTAGCTACAGAAATAAATGTAGCTTTGTAAAGTTTCTGCCTATGTTAATTTGTGATTCTCTTCCTCTGTTATTTTCTGTGTCCCTGTCTGTCTCTGTCTCTGTCTCTGTCTCTGTCTCTGTCTCTGTCTCTGTCTCTGTCTCTCTCTCTCTCTCTCTCTCTCTCTCTCTCTGTGAGTGTGTTTAATTCCTGAACGTGAAATAGAAATAGAAGATTTAACAAAGAAGCTTTCTTACCTTTGTGATTATTTATTCTATGTGATAAACATCTGAAAGATGATCTGATATCATCAAAGTCTCCCACCTCTACAATCTCCTGACCACCAATGTTTGTTTTTTTCTCCCAAAACTCTGCCTCCGGGATCTAGCAAAATGAATCTGAGTGGACCTTCTCCCACTCCTGAGGTGATCTCACTGAATTCTTTCTCATTAAGATCATAATAGAGTTGGAATTTCTGTCCTTTAACTTATGAACAGATGTCTGGAAGTTTTGAAGAATTCTCCGTTCTTTCTCGCATAAGAAGCCTCTCCTTAAGCATGTGTGGATCTAGCATTTCAGGAATTGACACCTTTATCCATTATTCTCGTTCTCTCCTATATACTCTGGTCCACTTCCAAATCATTTGCATTCCTACATATTCGAGAATCATGTTGGCGATTATTGGGTTGGTTCAACTTTTTCCTTTCAGAACTTAGTTCCACATTCCTCAGTATCTCATGATGGGCTGTTCCTCATCACCTTCAAGACTTCACTATGTAACCCAACAGCAAGAAGTTAAAAGTTTACTAATTTCTATTATCTGATATTAAAAATGTGACTGTATAATGAACAATGAAGTGGTATTATAATCTTATTAACCTTGGCAAGTTTTTTTCGCTAGCATATTATTAGGAGAGAATATTATATAAGAGATACTAAGTTTGGGTTAATATAACTTTGAGAAGAAGCATTCCCTGAAACTGTCACCCCATTTTGCAATATTTGCTCAGAAGTTAAGTCTCTATAGACTCCCGGAACCACTGGTAGATAGATACCAGTGCTCTCCGCACAGCAGACTAGTGATTAATTCCATCTCCATTCTCAAAAGAAGTGTTTTTAGTCAATCATGGCACTTATTATTTAAGTAGTAAATGATACCTTTTCAATCCTGGTAAATTTTATAATTTATCATACTTGTCATAATCTGTATTTACAGACCATTTAAACAACAGCCAACAATGCATTCTTTAGAATGCAAGCTTTTATTTTGCTTTTAAAATAAATAGGTGTGCATGCATCCATTTGTGCAAGCACCACTTGCTCCACTTCGTTGCTATTCCTGTGACAGCAGTATGCAGGACTATTCTTTACATGATTATATTCTGATGGGGAGACAGCCAAACAAAAATTGTCAGCTATTTCATATCTTTTTGAAAGCTATTTAGAAATACAAATTAACATCTAATGTGAAGATCTATAACTATGGGAGAGTAATGTGCTGTAAATATATGTTTTATTTTCTCAGCTTCTCAATGCTTCTGACAAAGCATAATGAAACTTGCATGCTGAATTTCTTAAAGGTAGATGGTATGTATTTGTAGAATTGACATGTGAATTATTACATTGTAATTGAACTGTCCTATAATTAAAATCATGGATAAAGGAGGCTTATAACATAAGACAAAACCTTCATTTTAAATATTTAAAATAATTCCATTTCAATTAAATCATTTCTTAGCTTATAAGCTAAGAAAAAATATACTGGACAAAAAAAATAACTGACTCATCTCTCATGGTCTTATAGGTCTCATGGCTCAGCTTCTGATGACCCTAATGTGAGCTGGAAGGTGCCTCAACCTTGTTCTTTTTGGATGAAGGAAATGAGAATTTCTAATAAAGACAAATCTCATTTTTTCTATTTGTTTATAATTGTTAGCCTTTTAATGGGTGTAATTTATAAATAGCAAATCATTAATATGCTGAGTAGTTCAAAGAGCTTTTAAAGCCACTTGAGAGTGGTGTAAGAGAGTTGTTCTTGTTTACTTGCTGTGACAAAGGACTGAAGGGAACAGTAGCTGCAAACACCTTGGAAGAAGCATTGCACACTTATTCCTGCTTTCTCCACATGTGTGGGTTGTTGTTTTTCAAAGAGTGGAGACTTTAATTTCCTGTCTGTATAAAGACAAGCAGAATTTTCTTATTTCTAGCAAATACAATCTGGATATTATTCTCAAAACTTAATGCCTTCAGACAATGTCAGGGAGCTAAGATTTAAGGATCTATACAGTTTACAAGTGTTTTATGTAATTACCAGTATTGTACTGGTATGACCAGATATCAAGTTCTACTAGGAAAACCAAGTATTTTTTGTTCACTGCTAGATAATACTATCATGTCTGTGTCAATTATGAGGACATGACATCAATTTGGATGTTTCTTTTGTATATGACAATTTGTATAGGTCAATTCTTTTGTACATGACCATTATAGATGCATCCTAGGTATATTCCTTATGTCAAATTTTTTTCCTGTAGGGAGTACTTGTGAATTCCTAGGCTTTTAAAATATTTTGAAGAACATGAATGTTTTTTAATGAGCAATATAAAAATTAAGTTTCCTTGGTATCTAGTTTTGAGATGGGAAAACAATCTTGAATACACAAGAGCACTCAAGCTCAGAATCATGTTCTCAGGTTTGTTGATTTCTGTCACCTTTTGATATTACAAGATTAAGCCAACTTACAAAGGTTTTCATATACCTGCACTCCTCACACCCATCTTTGCTCTATTTTAATTAATTTCCTAGACATAACTAGAAGGGGTCAATAGAACTTCTCCTAGCTAACATTCCATAATCAAAAGATTTTCATGACTTTGTATTGCTACTAGGACAAAGTCCAAATCCCACCATGTATGGCCCGACACTTGCTCTTACCTGGTTTTCGATTCTCTCTGACGAGTACGTATGTGCCCCACCCTCACCCCTTCGTCTTTGCTCATCAGCACTGACCTTGAGACTTGTGTGCCATATTCCTTCTGCTTGGAATCTGTTTATGCATTCCTTTTTTAATTTGTTCTCACTAACCTTTACCACTTGTTTGTGTGTGTGTGTGTGTGTGTGTGTGTGTGTGTGTGTGTGTGTGTGTGTGTGTGTTTGTGTCCCCGCATGTGCAGGCACTTTAGTTAGTCTAAACTTCCTATATAGTTGAAGATACCCTTGAAATTCAGAATGGTCTTTTCCTACCTCCCAAGTTCTGGGATTATGGAAGTCTGTGGCTACGCCTGGTAGAGTGTTTGCCTGGCAATCACAGAGCTCTGAATTCCATCCTGCCATTAAAATACTCTACCAAAGAGACCTCCCTGCTTCAGCATCTGAAGCATCAATATTCTCTGTGGACAAGAAACCATGTCTTAATCCATGTAAATGCACATCATGATTGTACATGTTTTGTTTCTTGTAAAAATGATACTCAGGCAGGTCAAGTCTCTAGTCTTTACTATAAAGTTTTGTGACAGGCTAAGACAGTGCAGACATTTCTCCATCACATATTCTTGCTGAGCCCAAACCAGGTTTAACTAGATTTTGATCTCCTTTATGGGGAATCCAATGGAAAATTAACCAACTCTATTCTAGGGACCTTGGGGTCAAGGTGCCCTAGCTAACTCAGCTTAGCTTCTGTCAAACTTCATGCTTATGCTAAACCTTTTCCCGAAGCTTCTGAACTAGATATCAGAATGTGGTTCTAGTGTTTAAAATTTTTTACCCTAAATACCCAGAGCTCTACTTTGGTCTTAAACACCTTACTGTAGTCTCAGATGGCACAGTATCCCTCTGTCTTCCTTCCCTTCCCTCTCTTCCTGCCTTTAAAAATAAAGAACCAATAACATCTTAAAGTACTTCTTTTATAACATCTTGACAATTTTTGTAACAGATATCTCATGATAGCCTATGTGGAGAGCACTTGATATGAACTGGAAACAAGAATTAGAGTGGAAATGTATGGGTAGGAAATTACATAAAAGGATTAATGTTATGATAAAAAATGAGTAAAAAGAAATTACCAGTGGACATTCTTCCCCTTAGAGAGTTGTGTACAAACATTTCTGTTCATGCAAACAGATGTTTCACATGGCCATAGAAGAAAGCTTTACTTTGGACATTGCTATACTGGGAACACCTTTAAATATATTATGGAAATATTGAGTGAGAGAAACATCAGTATAAGAGAGTGTGACAGAAATTAAAATAAGCTTTATGGAAGCCAAAAGAGGGTATTGATGGATATTCTCAATTAAGCAGGAAGCTCAGTAAAATACCCATATAAAAAGACAACTAGAATTTGTCAACCCTTAAGTCAATTATTATTTTGGGGAGAACTTTTTGTTTCTCTGAGAAGAATAAACCAGAATTAAGTAAATATGCTTTTTCAGTCAAGCAAGCTTTTATATGCAAATACCATAGACTGAATGACTAAAGTAAGATCTGGGATCTGGAGCCTGGGACTTCCAACCCACTCATTCTAGAGCAGATTATTTTGACTGAAAGAGTTAGTTGCTCATTTCCTGATGTTGTACGGACTTTCTGGAAGTGGGTGTGTATGAGGAGATTCATTTATTTTATGGGTCTTCTTATCTACAAAAGTGTGCATTCTTCCATGGGAGAAATGAAGAATGGGGTATCCTATTCATAGTGTTTCCCATTTGTAGTCTAAATACCCATCAAGGACTTGTATTCTAGTCCTTTCACATTGAAAATTACATTGAGGTGTGTAAAATTTCAACAGTCAAGAGCATTTAAGCTATAACACCTGGTCAATTATATCTTAGACTCTATTGCTGAGTTCACTGTCTCTAATCTAAACTTTCCGTTTTTCTTTATCTCCAGCCTCACCTTGTCTGTATTACTCTAATATTGAATGGTGGTCATAACCTAGATGGAAGATACAGTACATTTGATTATCCAAACATCATTACTGATACAATAAAGGAGAGAATGGTTGCGAGAATGAAGAGCCTTTCTCCACTCACCTGTACCACAATTATGGTTTCCTTTCTCATCCTCTTTTCAAGTTAGCCCCTTCGCTATTTCTTTCAGCCTCCTCACTATTTTCTCTGTCATTTAGTCTGATCTCTGCCTTGACAAATTTAAAAATATATATTTATTGACTTTTATTTTATGTGTGTTTTGGTTTAATCCATATATGTGTACAATGAACCTGCCTGGTACATGAGGTTACCATAAGATAGAGCCAGTTTCCCTAGAGCTAGAGTGCCAGATAGTTGTGAGTTGCCATGTGGGTGCAAGGAAGTGAATCTGGATCCTCTGCAAGATCAACAAGGGCTCTTAGTTCCTGAGCCATCTCTCCAGCTCCACGGATATATTCTTAAGGGAAAAACTAGAAAGGGGATAATCTATCCCTACAAACAAAAACTAAAGGAGATCACCTATTAATTATTTAGTTTTTAAAAATTATCACTGTTGGTTCAACCCAAAGTTATTGCTCACCTGCTGTGTATTAAGCAAAGTAAGAGCAGTAGAGAGATTCACATGCACAGAGTACTGTCGCAACATGTTGCAGTTTTTACTCTAGAGCAGGGTTCTCAACTTTCTAATGCTGCAACCCTTCAATACAGTCCCTCATGCTGTGGTGTCCTCCCATCATAAAATTAATTTCATTGCTACTTCCTAACTGTAACTTTACTACTGTTATGTATTAGAATGTACGAATCTTTGTTTTCTGATGGTTTGTGGTAACCCCTGGGAAAAGATTACTTGATGCCTAAGGTGGTAGTTACCCACAGGTTAAGAACCAATGGTCTAGAGTGACCAGAAACAGAGGCCACAGAAAAATTGTGTCCAGCTGTAGCGCACAGCTGCAGGGGAACATACACACAGTGGCAAAAAGGATGTCCTACTGGGGATATTAGAGCTCTGTCTGAAAATAGTCTAGGTCTGTCTGATCTCTAAACTTTAATGTGCTTTACTGTCTGCTAAATAATTAAATATGTTCCTCAGCAATACTCAGACACGTGAAATACGTCTCATAGCTGACACAATATTCAGCAGAATTCCCTGAGTTTGTCATTGTTAATAAATCCCCCAATGTTGGATCCTAGTAGGAACTTAGGAAGTACTTTTTCATTCATTAAATTTTCCTTCCTAAAACAAACATGCGCACAAGCACACAAGCAAACATGCGAACACAAATACACATCCACAAATGTGCATGCGCACAAACACACAAAAGATTCATTTGTGTTCCTATTTTTCATATATTACACTCATGCTAACTATATGGCACCAGGTAGAACATTATTTGTCAGATCTTAAACAACTTAGAGTTATTACTTGTTATAATAACATATACACAAAGACCCAGCCAAATATTAACACAGCATTGCAATGTGGCCTTGGGGAAAAATAATTATCCAATTTAATACTATTGTTTGCCAATTGTTTTTAAAGCGATGATTTTAGTGTATGTAGATGTGTGTATGACTGTATTTGTAAGCTTGTTGAAAAAGCAAGGAGTTAAAAAAATTGATTACCATTACTCATGATTTTAACAGCAGCTCTTAAGGCTGATTATGCTTTGGACACCTTAGGATGTCAATCCTCCCCTCAGGCAGTCTGCTGTATACCGGGGAGCCAAGAGGAAATACCTTGATTATAAAGTTATCCAGGTTATTTTCAAATAATTGCAAGTAAACAGGAAGCAGGGAACCGACATTCTCAAATATTAAAAGAAAAGAAAAAAAGATAAAAATTAAAGCCCTATTGTTTCTGTGATTTTTTTTCAAAGTTACCGTAGCAATTACTGCTTGTTTATTCAAGGGCTGCTTAATTTTAACAAGCAAACTTTCTTTCGCTTCTGCTTGCAGAGAGGTAGCGCCTATCTGTGCAGCTTGGAGAGTGCACTGCACAGAGGCTCGCCATAAAATAGAGTGCACATTTCATTCAGGGTTAGTCTACCCACTCGATCCTCTGTGTCTTGAAATAAGATGCACCTGCTGCTAAGGTCAGACGACTTCGATTTATAATGGTGGGAAAAAGCCTACAGAGCTTAATCTAAGTGATAGCTCGCCATTTCCCCTATGTTTAAGGCCTGTCTGTGGGAGGATATTGACATCCCTGTCAGGCCTGCATGTTCATCTGTGACAAGAAGACAAAGAATACAAAACCACATGGAAATTCTCTACTTAGTCTTGACTATCTCATCACCAGAGTGAAGTGTTCAAACTTCAATTTTATAGGCTTGACAGGCACTTTTAAGATGAAAACTTACCAAGGTCTAACATTTAAAGTGTTTAATCATAAAAGATAGACTCCGTCATTTAAGCTGATTAAAATACCTATATTTATGTCAAAATACTTCCTACTATGCACCCTGTTTTCTCAGTACCCAACAAATTGTTGGCACTGAGAAGGAAAACAACTCAAGATCATTGCTTAGTCTTAAACTAACTCAGTTATCCTCGACAAACAGATTTCCACACACCTTGGCTTCTCAAGTCATCTGAAATAAGCATGTTTGGTGTCTTTGGGGGAAAATATCCAACTTTCTTCACCTGCCTCACGTTGAACTATAAGTGAGATGGCCATGGTAGAGCACAGAATTAATACTTCCTGATGCATATGTTGTATATACATATAGTATATGTGGCATATACCTGATGAAATTATGACTGTGCTGCTCCCTTCTAGTATCCCTTAAAACAAACCATCATTTGCTAGATGACTTCATCTGACTGTCACAGAAAAATCTGGCTATGCTTTTCCATCCAATCTCCATAGGACGGAGATTGGATTCTCCATACAAATGAAGGACCTAGTGCAGGGCCTCTTTGGAGGTTCCTTGTCTCATATTGTGATATCAGGGCTTTTTCCTTTTGTTCTTTCCTTTTTTCTTTTACAAAAAACTAATCTTTATAAAAGTTTTCATTTTTGTTTTTTTAACTTTTTTTTGGAATATATGTTATGGCTTTCAGTTTTGTGCTCTTAGGGGATTTCTGAATGTGCAAGTGAATATTTCTCATCCTTTTTCTTGTTCGTTTTCTTGGGATTTTTTCTTCTGTTTCCTTTGTCCTATTCTAATTCGTTTGCTTTACCATATTACATAAATTAATATTATTATCTCTTGGAAGCCTGTTTGCTGTCTAATGAGAGACCAAAAGAGAGTGGGTCCAGATGGAAGGAAAAGTAGAAAGAAACAGAGGGAATAGAAGGAGAGGAAACTATAATCAGTATACATTGCCTGAAAAAATTATTTTTGATAAAATAAAACCCTCCTTCATCAGCACTTGGATTAAGCTTTGTTAGGGAATCAAAACTTGATTTTGGCAATGTAATTTTTCTCAGTTTTGATCATGCTTAAAAACTTTATTCAATGATAAAAGTAACAATTAGAGATTATTTTTAAATGAGATGAAATGGTGGGTGTGTGTGCCTGCATGACTCTCTGTGTGCTTGGGTGTGCCTTTGTGTGGGGTTATGTGTATGTGTGTATGTTTAACTATTCATTCATCTTTTTCATTATTGAACAAAATATTTTAAAGTCTGATTTGATCTAGAGATTGGCATCGTGCAATTTGAATGTATGGCATATGTTTTCATGGCTCAGGGATTCCTGACAAATTATGACTTAGTAATAGCCTAACTAAAGGTCTTAAAAATAATTTTAAGATTGAGAAATTATAAGGAACAGGACTGAGTGCTGTCAGAACTGGTTTCAGTGCGAGGCTCTGTCTCTACTGGAAGAGGCCATCTTGTTCAGTCCAGATAGAACCTTTATTTTCTGTGGATGCCAAGACAGCTGTCTCTCTCCTTCTTTTAAGAAGACCTACCTTGAGATCAAAGCCTAACACCATGAAATGATACTTAGCACAAAGGCTTGTTTGGTTGGTTCATTGTTTTTTTTTGTTTGTTTGTTTATTTTGTTTTGGTAAAAGCACATGTATGTGCTTCTGCGTACTACAGAATACAGAATGAAAATAACTCAATATCATTTATGTGGCTCCTCCTTTGTGTTAGAAATGGACAAGTCTGTTATCCCCCCTTGAGTATCATGTACTGTGGAGAGAACAACCAATGAACTAGTATTTATCTAGAGTTGAACATTTGTCACATGCTTCCCCCTGCCCCATGAATGAAAGATGTGAGACCCCCACATCAAGAATGCCTGACAGTGTTTGTTACAAATCATGACACTTGAGCATTCAACTAAAAGTTAGAAGTTCATATGTGTATCTGTATTTTTGACTTCATATTTTCTTAGTGATTAATTTTTTTTCTAATTTGTTTTGTAGTGATTCTTAAATTTAAAAAATATGTAGAACTTTGGGGGTAGAGACTTGATTCAACTATTCAACATGCCTGCAGCACTTTTAAAGGTGCCATGTTTCTATCTCAGCTCTTGCATGGCAGTTAGCAAGTACCTGCCATTTCACCTCCAGAAGACTCAATGCCATCTTCTTACCTGTATGGCCTTCTACACAAACAGGACACACACACATATACTCAAGCACCCATATACAGAAAAGATGAAAACAAACCTTTAAAAAATTTTAGAAATAAAATTGTCAACTTTTTGAACATTTCTATAACTCGCTGTCCTCAAATTTTCTAAATGATGGGTTCAGGATACCACAGAATCATGCAGTGGTAAGTAAAACACTCATTCAACATGAAAAATTGACATAAAACTCTTGATAACAATACAGAACAGCCACTTTTATAGCTATAGAGTCCACATTGCAAATAACTATCAGAAATGACCACAGAGTTACTTTTGTAGAGTATTAGCAATATCAGGTTTCAAGTAATATCAAGTTTCAAGTTTTACACTTAAAGATGTAAAAATCATATTTACTCTGAGCCTTTGGGAGCCCCATTATAATCAACATATAATTGTCAATTTTGAAAAAAATGAAATTTTGTATCTATAGGATTTCTTAAAAATGTCTTGTGGAAGAATGCAGACACCTTTTACTGAGTATACATGAGTTAGAATAAGAAAAAGAAGGATGAGACATTGCAAGTTCTTGAGTCTCTGTTGCCTAAGGATTATTCTTGCCTTTTGTTCTCCACCATGGATTGACCACTCATGGTAAGAAAATCATGACTGGATCTCATCCTCTTTCTTTGCATCGCTGTCCTCTTCACTAGCATGAGGTTTGGCCATTTTGCTATAAATCCTGTGTACATTCCTCTCCATCAGCTCTAAAACTGAAATAATCAGCCAGGGGCCTCCAGTGTCTCAATGCTAAGAGAACTTTTGTAAATCGCTTGGAGAACACAATTACTTCCTATGGTATTTGAGTGCGTGGACTGGTCAGAAAGGGCACACATATAATTTAAGCCTCTGTCAGCCTTTCTCTGCATCCTGAAATGTCCATCTCATCACAAGGAGGAATCATATTAAGGTGTGAGAATAGTAAGAGGATTCATTTCCAGTTTGATGAAGTCCTTGTGAAAACACTGTGTCCAAACAAAAAAAATATTTCCTTAATTTCTCCAAAAATATATTTTGCTCTTTTGTTGTAAAAATGTTATGTGTTAGAAGGGTGACTAGTCTACTTTTAAATATATTGTCAAATTATGAGTTGTTATCCCCACCCCCTGTCTCCATGGTAATATTGATTTTATTTTAACTGCATTGGAAGCACTGGTTGTGAGTTTTCTTTTTCTTTTTCTTTTTTTTATCCTAGGAATTCTACTCTTTTTTTATCCACTCTTTCTTGCATAGTCAAGAAGTTGGAAGAGAGAGAAGAATCTGGCTTCCTGCAAATGCATGGAGTACCTTCGTGTGAGAAATATTGGAGAGAAAGGGACACCCCAGATCAGAATGCTTTGGGGGTCTCCCAGGAAGGTCAGAAGCACTGAGTGTGTAATAAGTGGGGTGCAATACAGCAGCCATTATCTTGCCTTTGACAGAGCGGCTCACTGACCTGGCATGCTGGCAAATGGAGAGGAAAACTCTGCTAGGAGAAGTAAATCCCCATGCAGGTCCCCCATGAATATCCTGTCTCCGGGATTCAAGCCAGTGACCTGGAAAACAAGGTTTCTCCCCAATCAAAATGACAGACAGAGCTGGTTTCCTGTTAGGAAGACTACGAAGTGTGTAAAAAAAATTATGATTTCTGAGGGGGAAAAATGAGATGTCACACAGAGCAAAATATTACTTTCAAATGGTCCTCTGCAGTTCTTTTGAATGGCAGCTGTTAAGAATTCAATTGTATGTGTGACACGCTGGAATCCAGACTAGAAGTTCTGTTGGGGGCAGGAATGAATAGAAAATTCCAATTTAAATACTCATTTGAGTATATTTGAATATCTGTCATTCTTTGTAGCCTAAAGGTTAATTCTTGAAAAAATAATTTCCATTAGTAACACAAATTCTAACCTTGTCAAATCTTCTTATGTAGCACACCGGTGTTTGAAGGCCTACTTTTGCAAAACTGTAAATTGTACTATGGAATATATAACCCTGGTGTGTAGATATTGCTTTCCTACAGAAGTTTCACTGAATCCATAGGTGGGTAATTAATAAAGACATGGTCCTTTTTATTGATTGTATCATGTATCATCAATTTTCAATATGGAAACTATTAAAAATTTTGAAAAACACTCAGTATATACATTTCAATGAAAACTATATCTAAAATGTATGCAGAAATATAGGTCTGCTATAAAGTAATTCATTAGATTTTATTTATATTTTGAACACCATATCTAAAATGTTCATATTATTTTTAAAATACCTTTCTCCTAGTTTAAAGTATTAAATTCCAGAACAATAATTAAATATGAATGGAGCATTCTATTATATAATTAACTTAGAAAAAGTGGAGGGCCAATAAAATAGAATTTAACACAGCTTTGAGAGTTATAGTTTGTACAGAAAATCTTTAACAGAACACAATCCTGTATTTTAAAAGAATCCTGTTATTGTACAAAAAATATACAATATTTTAAATCATGTTTTTATTCTCCAAGTTCCCCCTTTTTAAGTCATTCAAACATAAAATTATTGCTATCTACGATGTATGGTATTCTTTGATACATATGTGCATCAGAGAATAGATTTCCCCAGCTATTCGACATATGCATTACCTCGTACATGTGTCCTTATTTTGAGGTGAGAATATATTAAATCTCTCACTATTTTATGGTATACAAAAGCGTGCCTTATCAGGGCTACAGAATTCTATCTGAAAAAAAGAATAAACAAGTAGTTTAGGAGGTGTAACTAAGAATTCCATAACACAAATATGTACACATGCAGAGAGAGACAGAGAAAGAGAGACAGAGAGACAGAGAGACACAGAGATGAGACTCACAATATATTAGTTTTTATTATACAATTTATATGCAAATTATATTTGGAAGATGAACCTACATTGAGTTGGCAATCATATTCAAACATCTACCTTGTGGAAATCTTTGAGCTCTTCCATTGGTAAAAGAATGGTTCGTTTGATGGATTGGGTTTGTTATGAGATTTCTGTGGAAGACTACAATTTAAATTTGCACACAGACCTTGGATGCAATGAATATGTTAATGAGCTCCAGCCATGAGTTGCACACGCAAATTATCATCAATTGTGCATGAAATTTTTCCAGGCTACTTGTTTTGAAAATAAGTGCTAAATTATGCATTCAAGTTAGATTTGGTTATAAAAATAGGCTTTCACCAATATTTTCAGATGACAATTTCTGTGTGTGCAAATCTTATATAGTCCTGTTATATGGCATTTTTATTTAGTTTGATCAAAAGCCACATATAAACATGGGCATTTACCGTCACAAAAATACTGGTAGATTTCCTGTCACTATTTAATTGTATACCCTAAGCTACTAAGATTCCCTGTTTCTAATGAAACTAAGAATAGGAATAAAAGTGAAAATAAGTATGACTTCCATTTCTTTCAGTGTCATGAAAATGTCCCTTCAATTTAAGGACATGTAGCTAAGCATCCTTTTCGGTGACACTGTCATGACTCTGTCTCCGTAGGCTTTACATTTTCCAAGGGATTTTTAAATCAGGGTCAGACGCATCACCTTGACTTCTGCACAGCTCTGAATTAAAGGATGGTTTTCTAATTGACAATGTAGAAGGATTTGATATCAAAGGAACAAAAGAGCTAGATTTAGAGTTTTATTCCAACTTTGTGGATTTTATTGATAAATTAACTACTTGATGGTAGCCAAATAATAAATATTTCTTTATTGGAGGGTGGTTCTTCATTCTTTCTGAGTATGGTAGAATTTAGACATAAAGACAGCTTTTTTGTTCTTTTAGGGATACAGAACTTATGACTGAGCCTAAAAGAATCATTTTATTGTGACTTCATTTATGCGTTTAAGGAAGGGCCTTGAAGTTGAAACAGATGAACACTGACTTCTGGTTTCCATGAGCAGGTGAGAGCATGGATTACTGGGTGTCTTTTATGGTTAGAATTACAGACCTTGCATGCTCTTTGGAAGGGTGTTAATTGGCCCTATTATTGGGGAATATTTAAACAAGAAAGGACCCTAAAGAGAAAATGCTGATTTCATGTGCTCATTAATGGTGTAGGAGGCTCCACTGTTGTTGTACAGTGTGTACATTTGTTGCACATGTGTGACTTTGGGGCCTTCGCAATAAGCATTTTTGTATTTCAGATCGTTTATTAAGGTTTACTACATTAAAATGGGGAAATACAGCCATAATGTAGTTATGCAATGACAACTAGTTAAAAGAAATAAGCTAATCTCTACAATGGATTGAAACAAAGCATCTCCTAATTCACTGTAGAGACTTGATACTACATGGATGTACTTACAAGGGACTCTCACTGCTCATGGATATTATGTGTTTAAATTATGAAAGGAGGCAGATTTTGACATTGCCACCATCTTTTCTTTACAACTTGCAGATCCTTTCTCCAAATTCTGAGTGTGAAGTTCTCCTTTTAACTTTTCTCTTTCTTTTTCCAAATGTAAGTATGTTACATAAGACATATAGTCAACAGGCCATTTTCAAAGTCAGCCCATTCTATGATATGCTCATCCTCCACCTGGATTAAAGTGAATCCCTGGGTATCTGTCTTTGCCAAGGATTGTTTGATTGCAAGGAACCGAAATCTATCTCAACTAATCCATGCAAATGGGAATAGCCATCAGTCCAGCAGCAAGAGCCATCTATAAGAGAAAGATTTGTTTTTCTCTGGGTGTATAAAATATTTACATCTATTTTCCATTCTATCTTTAGTGTCCTCTTCTTACTGTAAAGAGTGAGTCATCTTGATTTATTTTGCAAAAGTGACCTCTATGATCTTTGAGATGCTAATAGTACATCAGCTGTGTATCTGATTTTGATTGCCTTGTCTCTAAATTGACCAATGATCAGCTTCTCAGAGAAATGAATAAGTAAGGGCTCAGCATGCATTATGTGTGCATCTCTGAAGGATTGGCATCAGTAAAAGAGTAATGTGATACAATTAATGCTGAGGGATAATGCATGAAGTTGGATTGTCTTGAAAGTCAACCTGAAATTTGTTTTTTTTTTCCTGTGCACATTTGATGCCTTAAAAACATGCAGGCAACTATCTGCAGAGGGGAATATTAACTGTTTGGGGTAAGTAATTCATATGCAACATATGCATATTACAAATCGCCCAAGAATCCCCACTTAAAGGAACTATCCCACGTGTTCTATTTTGATATTCTCAAGGAAAAGGTTTGCTACTATTCATGAAAGTGATTTTCATTGTAATTTCATTAATTACCATCATTAATATTTGGGGGAAGTTGAGACTATAATACAGACATTTTCCACAGTTTATAAGGAGAAGTTCTGTATCCAAGATGTGAATTTAACCCCAGCTTTGTCATAGACAATTTTTAAGATTTAACTTAAGGGTCTTGTTTCCAAAGGATCATGAGGAAAAGTAATGGTGAAAAGGTTTACAAACCTGGTGGTTCAGGGATATAGAGATGACTGATTGCTTAAGTGTTCTGGCTTCTCTTCTGAGGACTCATTTAATTCCCAGCACTCAAAAGGCAGCTCACCATTGTCCTTAATTCCAGTTCAAAGAGCTGGCACCTTCCTAGAGGCCTTTAGGCAGACAAACATCATCAATTCACACAAAAATAAGTAAATCTTAAACACACACACACACACACACACACACACACACACACACACACACACACACACACACCAAACAAGCAAACAACAACAAAACAAAGCACAACAAACAAACCAAAAAACCAAACCTGGCAGCTCTTCAGAATAACTTGTGGTGGAGAGGAATTGGGTAATAGGCCAAGGACGATTTGGGAGCAGGGCCCAGGAGGGTGCGCCTTTCAGTTTTAGTGTAGTTAATGGTGATGGTCAAGTAGGAAACTGAGTTCTCTTCAATATGATGTTGAAAGAGACCAATATTGTATGATTGGCTTTTTCTCTTTGAAACGGAATATGGATCTCCATGTTGAGTAAAACCAGGCTTTCTTTGAGGAAAGTCGACACATCTGGTATAATTTTCCTCAGGAGTTTAAAATAAGAGGTATTTGTTTTCCTTCTGATTAAGGATTATCTGACTGAGGATCAATCAACCATTTTCTTCTTCAACCATGAGCTTTCAAATCTTGGTTCTATTAAGTCACTTTCATTTTGATATTTTGTAATGTTACAATGTCTGTTAATGTTTTTTTCTTAAAAAAAACTGTTCAGTTTTGTGTCTAAAACTTTACCAATATTAATATATCAATTAATTAACTAATTAATTTCAGTAACTCTTGTGTTCCAAATTTTCCTGCATGTTTCCTTATGTGTTACATAATTATTCACAGTTCATAGAACAAGTTTGCCTTATTTTTCTGTATCTTTTAATAATTAAAATTTATTTGAACCTTGCAGTACTAGATGCCATTATCTATCACTGGTGTTTAAAAACCATTACCTATAAAAAAAGCCATGGGAGTTTACATGATGTGTAAATTTTTAAATTGAAAATCCATTGCAACATCAACAATCTGCATGATTTCACACATATATAATCACACACACACACGCACACACGTGTGGGTGTCTACTCGTATAAAAGAACTTTGACTATTTTCATTTATTTTTCAAAAATTCAATGGGAGGTAGTTCCATGTTTCTTATTCCTCCTTTTATCCAATGTCAGAGATTTGGGCATGGAATGAAATAAATGGACCGAGGTCAGGGTGTTGGAAAGAAGCACAGGCAGTCTAAATCTAATCTGACTTTGAAGACCAAGGTCTCGGCCACAAAGATATATTCCTTCCAACATTCACTGTAGTTGCTCTGCAGTCTGGAGTAAAGATTTGTTGAGCTGCTTTGGAGTCAAGGTCGCCAAATTATTCACAAAAAGAGGAGTAAGAAAGACACTTGCAGCTTGCCAATCAGAGCTCATACAAACCTAGATTTTGTGTCCTTGTCTTCTTCTTCCCTTTTCTCCCTCACTACACAGATGTATTTATGTGCAAGCTCTGGTCAAGGCAATGTCACAGTCTTTCTCATTTACATTGTGAAAATCAGGGGGAAATGTACTATTCTGCTAGTAATAAAAATATCACCCAGTGTATTAAAACAACAAATCCAGCACATCAAACACACATACACCTGCCTCCGTATGAGCATCATAGCTCCTTAGACAGGGACTATATATGGTAGCTAATGAAAGTATTTAGCATTATTGTGTTACAAATGTACAAATGGACATCTATGTTAACTATTGATAGTCTTGGATGCATGGTTTTGATTGATTAGCACACCTTAAAATAGTCCACTGATAACTGAGGTAAGCTTTTCATATTTTCAGCTCTGTGTTTGTTCCTATTTCAGTCTTGTATGTACATGGGATTCACATATAATATCACGAGCAGGAACACCAGCAGAAGTATACTTTGTGTCATGAGCCTTGTATATTATCTCGTCCCATTCTTAAAATGTAGTAAATGCAAGCCATTCTTCATTCATAATGAAGGGCCTTGAGGCCTAGGGAGATCACATAATTCAGCATTAACATGTAGCTGATAAGTGGGAGGAATAAAATCCAAACAAATGTCTATCTGATTGCAAAGACTGTGATACTGGTAAAGCCACTGTCCTTCTACCGTTGTACTCCATTCTCTTGTGCTCGTGGCTGAATTGCTTTCCACTTACCCACATGACCTTCTGCACAGCATTCAGAAACCAGACCAAGAGCTGTTCTGCTACACAGACATCCTGCCTTTTTCTCAAACATTCTACCGACTTAACTGAGTCTTTGCCTTCTTATTTTGCAACATTAAACTCGTGTTTAATTTTGTCTTCAAGGCATTGTGACTTCCCCAAGGATCAGAACGTTTCCTTAGCTTCCATTGTCTGTAAAATTGGCTAACTTGCCACGGATATATATGACCTAGAAAATAGAAATGTTAAGAAGTGTAACAGCATATGTCCTTAAAACACATTTATTTCACTTATCTGCAACCTAACAGGAGAGTTGGAAAATAGGATTAAGATTCGATATCAGTCTTCATTTAGATTCATTGAATATTATATATGATAAATTAGTTTACGAAGTTTCTACTTTTGTATCTCTTTTCATTTCCTCATACATTGTTTATACATTTATAAGAGATAATGGGGTCTAGATCCTAGTCTATTTATAAGTAAATATTATACACATACACATACACACACACATATAAACACATACAAGCACACACATAACAAACACACATACACACACATACACCCACACTACTGCACACACTACTGCACACACACAAACACACATACACCCACACTACTACACACACACAAACACACATAAACACATACACACACAAACACATAAAAGCACACATACACAAACACACAAACACATACATACACTACTACGCACACACAAACACACACATAAACACACACACACCAACACACAAACACACACACATACACACAAAGAGCGAGCGACTGAGAGTGAGAGAGTGAGAGAGAGACAGATAGACAGACACAGAGACAGAGAGACAGAAATATGGAGAAACAGAGAGCCTTACTGGACCCTTAAATCTTAAATATGGGGGTGAGTACATGCTAAACACATAGATATTTGAACAGTCAACAAGATAAAATTCAGATTTGTTTATTCATGAGTGTTTTGTTCACATGCCTGTGTGTGCAGCAGATGTGTGACCAGCATTCTTGCAGGTCAGAAAGTGCTATTGGGTACCCTGAGACTAGAGTTGTAGACAGTCAAGAGCCACCATGTGTTTGCTGGGAATCAAACTCAGCCCCTCTTCAAAAGGAAGTACTCTTGCCTGCAGAGACATCTGTCCAGCCCAATACTAATCACGTTTAGCAATGATTTTAAAATAATACAACCATTACAGGATTGTAAGCGACTATTTCAAACACTGACTGCTTCTAACGATGTCACTTAGGAGTGTGTATCTATTTCTGGGTCCTTGTTACCATTAGCCCTCACCTTTTAGTCTCATTTCATTGAGAACTCTGCTTCGGTCATTCTCCATCCCACAACTCCATCCCATCTTACTGAGCATCTCAACATGCATTAGTGTTCGTGCCAAAAATATTGTTAAGATCATTGATAGTTTTGTAATATTTCATATTTTGTTCATATTCAGAATATTCAGAATATTACAAATTTAATTTGAACATACTTACCATAATATTACAAGTATTACAATATTTGTATGTATTGTAATATGTAACAATACACTATATAATACTGTAATATAATATTTTACATGATTAATTTCAATATATGATTTTGACTAACTGACAAACGTCATTCACTGTGGTACCTAATATCTGAAGGAATTTCTGTTTTTTACAGTACTGATATTTTGGCATATTACTAGTAATGCCAATATATTTTGCCATTTCCTTAAAGTGATTTTTTTTTTTGTTTTCATTTGAGAAATGTAGTGAACTTTTTTCTGAAGTAAATATGTGGTATGTAAGAGGAAGTACACAGAAGTATTTTTTTCCTATTTGTTTGCAATTTTCGTTGGAGTCAGTACCCAGGCTATTTGGTAGATGGGGATTTTCCAATTGCATAAACCCTTGGACATTCTCAGATATTAGTCTTTTTCGAAGAATCGTTTCTTTCTTCTTTATTAATTGGTTTTAACATATGCTCAGATTTTATTTTAGTCAATGTTTTCTTAGCTCTATGAACATTTAAAATTATAAACATTTTTTTTTAGCTAGTAGAAAGTATTCACGCTATATTTATTTTTCTTGCTGAATTGAAAATTTTCCATGGTTTGTTCTATGTTTTAAAATTTTCTTTTGTTGTGTATATACATTTTATAAGAATGTAAAGACCAAATAATTCTTTGGTGTTAAGAGTTCTAGAGTGCTGATAAATAATTTACCCACCTGCAGGCTCTTTATTAATGTTCCTTAAGCAACTACGGCTAGTTGGAAATCGCTCACCTTAATCTCGGAGTAAGTACTAAATTTGACTCCCCAACATTGGCCCTGTTAAGGTTTCCTCCTTCTCTATCTCAGGAGAGATGGTTACAGTCATTTTTACCAGCGAGCTTCTGGTTATGTTTGACTTTTGAATCTCTTTTGGCCAAGTCAACATCTTAAATTAGTGTCACTTTCCTTTAAAATCCTCCATGTTACCCATGGTGATATGCTCTGCCTCCAAACAAAGACACCAGCATGAACGTGAGGTACAAAGAAGCTAGGAGGGATTTACCCATTGTTCTTCTCTCCCAACCACTGCAAAGGGGAATCATAACCTCACAGTCACCTAGTAAAAAGAGGTCATTCCAATTCTATGATTTGGGTCCTTTGGGGTACCAAAGGCGTGTGTGTCCAGAGCTGTGGAAGTCCCTTCTGAATGGGCAAATACAATTACCTAGCCTGAATGGATTTGGCTGTTACAGTTTTGGGTTCACTGGTTCCTGGTCCCCTCACTATTGCAACCCCCATGCCAGGTCTTTGTCTTGCTAAGCTCATCACAGAGAAGTGCCCCAGATAACACCAATTTAAAAATGCTTGGCTGAATTTGTTCAGCAAGCTGGGGTCTCTATCAAGTTCTTATTTAAAACGTGTGTGCCCAACTGGAACATTTATTTATCTCAGATTGATAAGCAAGCATTGGCTTGTTTTCATCAACTCCAAATCAGCTTTGACTTAGAAATGTTGACACTACAACCTGGGCTTAAATTTGATCACATGCTTTTACAGAACGGGTGGCTAGTGTAGGATTCCTCTAAACTGACAGTTCTTGGACATACTCTATGGCTTTAAATATAATAGCATTTGAAAGGTTTGCTCTGCACTAAGAGGGGTTGTATCGTTCTTGAACACATGCAGTTTTAAGTACTGTTCTGTGCTCTCCTCAGAAAGGTAAAACAGAAAAGGAAGGCTGTTGCTGCTCTGTTCAAAATCCACAAAGAAGTGAACCTTTTAGTCATCTTCCAACAGAAAAGGAAATGATATGAATTTTTTCTCTAGCATGTTGCTCTCTTTCCTCGCCTACTTTCATTATGCAAGTCACTTTTTCTGATTAGTCATAAAGTAATACAAAGATATAAAAAGAAAATTTTGATTACATTTGTTTCATTTCTATCGAACTGTATTCTGATAGAGCTTCCTGTGACAAGCAAAGGGACATTAAAGAGCTGACACCTGCTCTTAAGTTGGAATTTTTGATGAGGTTCAAAGACGGTTCTCTATGACCTGGAAAAATAAATCAAGGTCACCAATTGACTCATGCAAAGTCTTTTCAGCCATTTATATTACAACGTAATTATAGAAAGCTGATGTACGAGCCTGAAAAGCTATAAGTCAGCCACACTGATACATATGCATTGTGTGAGAAGTAAATGAAAGAAGAAAAGAATTATCAACCAAGGGAATTGTCCAGATTACATAGCTTGAGGGGGTGTGGCTTGCTGTTTGGGCTTCTTAAATGTGAATGTCTGAATCCCCATCTTTCCATGGTACTCAAATAGTTTTTAACTAATATTAATTTTGTTCGAATCCAGTCTTTAAAATTATCACTTGCACTTATCATAGAATTCTATTATCTTGAAATAAATATTATTTCAGAACCGACATCCTTCTGCTCATAATTTTTTAAAACATAAAAGTGCTTTGGTATGCTTTGCTCCAAATACTCAGGTTTCATTTGCTGCAGCGACTTGGTAAATTTCAAATTTCTGGAAGGTCCTTTTGCCATCTAGGTCAGATTTAGAGTCGGTGCCCTTAAGTCAGATAGCCGGTCCCCACACCACGAATGCATACATGCCTCTCAAAAGAAAAATGGCACACAGGGTTATGTGAGTCATGAATAGAATCTCTTATTTATAGTATTGTGTTTCCTAGATGAAAGGGGAAATGTTGATCGGCAAGATTCTTGACAGATACGTGATGGAGAATAATAATGACATTGTTAGGTGAGGAGTTGAATAAGGTAGCTGACTGACTTTTTTATTGGTCTAAAGAGTGACTATTGACCCGACCGCCTGGTCAGGTGGGCACTCCTGAGGCTGCAGAGCGGAAGAGACCACCAACACTGCCCACCCCTGCCCATATCCCTGGCCCAAGAGGAAACTGTATAAGGCCTCTGGGCTCCCGTGGGGGAGGGCCCAGGAGCGGCAGGACCCCTGCCTGAGACACCGCCAGAACCTGAAGGAAACAGACCAGATAAACAGTTCTCTGCACCCAAATCCCGTGGGAGGGAGAGCTAAACCTTCAGAGAGGCAGACAAGCCTGGGAAACCAGAAGAGACTGCACTCTGTACATACATCTCGGACGCCAGAGGAAAACACCAAAGGCCATCTGGAACCCTGGTGCACTGAAGCTCCCGGAAGGGGCGGCACAGGTCTTCCTGGTTGCTGCCAGCGCAGAGAGCCCGTGGGCAGCACCGCACAAGCAAACTTGAGGCTCGGGACCACAGGTAAGACCAACTTTTCTGCTGCAAGAGAGCTGCCTGGTGAGATCGGGACACACAGAGGCAGAGTTCATCTAGGACCGGGCACGTCCTGTGTTTACCGGAAGTCCCACACACGCGGATCCCGGCCCGCAGCAGCTCTCTGCTCCCAGACCCCGTGGGAAAGAGACCTCACCGACTGGTCAGGTGGGCACTCCTGAGGCTGCATAAGCTCCCGGAAGGGGCGGCACAGGTCTTCCTGGTTGCTGCCGCCGCAAAGAGCCCGTGGGCAGCACCCCGCGAGCGAACTTGAGCCTCGGGACCACAGGTAAGACCAACTTTTCTGCTGCAAGAAAGCTGCCTGGTGAACTCAAGACACAGGCCCACAGGAACAGCTGAAGACCTGTAGAGAGGAAAAACTACACGCCCGAAAGCTGAACACTCTGTCCCCATAACTGACTGAAAGCGAGGAAAACAGGTCTACAGCACTCCTGACACACAGGCTTATAGGACAGTCTAGCCACTGTCAGAAATAGCAGAACAAAGTAACACTAGAGATAATCTGATGGCGAGAGGCAAGCACAGGAACACAAGCAACAGAAACCAAGACTACATGGCATCATTGGAGCCCAATTCTCCCACCAAAATAAACATGGAATATCCAAACACACCAGAAAAGCAAGATCTAGTTTCACAGTCATATTTGATCATGATGCTGGAGGACTTCAAGAAAGACGTGAAGAACTCCCTTAGGGAAACACAGGAAAACATTAATAAACAAGTAGAAGCCTACAGAGAGGAATCGCAAAAATCCCTGAAAGAATCGCAAAAATCCCTGAAAGAATTCCAGGAAAACACAATCAAACAGTTGAAGGAATTAAAAATGGAAATAGAAGCAATCAAGAAAGAACACATGGAAACAACCCTGGATATAGAAAACCAAAAGAAGAGACAAGGAGCTGTAGATACAAGCTTCACCAACAGAATACAAGAGATGGAAGAGAGAATCTCAGGAGCAGAAGATTCCATAGAAATAATTGACTCAACTGTCAAAGATAATGTAAAGTGGAAAAAGCTACTGGTCCAAAACATACAGGAAATCCAGGACTCAATGAGAAGATCAAACCTAAGGATAATAGGTATAGAAGAGAGTGAAGACTCCCAGCTCAAATGTCTTCAACAAAATCATAGAAGAAAACTTCCCTAACCTAAAAAAAGAGATACCCATAGACATACAAGAAGCCTACAGAACTCCAAATAGATTGGACCAGAAAAGAAACACCTCCCGTCACATAATTGTCAAAACACCAAACGCACAAAATAAAGAAAGAATATTAAAAGCAGTAAGGGAAAATGGTCAAGTAACATATAAAGGCAGACCTATCAGAATCACACCAGACTTCTTGCCAGAAACTATGAAGGCCAGAAGATCCTGGACTGATGTCATACAGACCCTAAGAGAACACAAATGCCAGCCCAGGTTACCGTATCCTGCAAAACTCTCAATTAACATAGATGGAGAAACCAAGATATTCCATGACAAAACCAAATTTACATAATATCTTTCTACAAATCCAGCACTACAAAGGACAATAAATGGTAAAGCCCAACAGAAGGAGGCAAGCTATACCCTAAAAGAAGCAAGAAACTAATCATCTTTGCAACAAAACAAAGAGAGTGAAAGCACACAAACATAACCTCACATCCAAATATGAATATAACGGGAAGCAATAATCACTATTCCTTAATATCTCTCAACATCAATGGCCTCAACTCCCCAATAAAAAGAAATAGATTAACACACTGGATACGCAACGAGGACCCTGCATTCTGCTGCCTGTAGGAAACACACCTCAGAGACAAAGACAGACACTACCTCAGAGTGAAAGGCTGGAAAACAAATTTCCAAGCAAATGGTCAGAAGAAGCAAGATGGAGTAGCCATTCTAATATCAAATAAAATCAATTTTCAACCAAAAGTCATCAAAAAAGATAAGGAAGGACACTTCATATTCATCAAAGGAAAAATCCACCAAGATGAACTCTCAATCCTAAATATCTATGCCCCAAATACAAGGGCACCTACATATGTAAAAGAAACCTTACTAAAGCTCAAAACACACATTGCACCTCACACAATAATAGTGGGAGATTTCAACACCCCACTCTCATCAATGGACAGATCATGGAAACAGAAATTAAACAGTGATGTCGACAGACTAAGAGAAGTCATGAGCCAAATGGACTTAACGGATATTTAAGAACATTCTATCCTAAAGCAAAAGGATATACCTTCTTCTCAGCTCCTCATGGTACTTTCTCCAAAATTGACCATATAATTGGTCAAAAAACGGGCCTCAACAGGTACAGAAAGATAGAAATAATCCCATGCGTGCTATCAGAACACCACGGCCTAAAACTGGTCTTCAATAACAATAAGGGAAGAATGCCCACATATACGTGGAAATTGAACAATGCTCTACTCAATGATAACCTGGTCAAGGAAGAAATAAAGAAAGAAATTAAAAACTTTTTAGAATTTAATGAAAATGAAGGTACAACATACCCAAACTTATGGGACACAATGAAAGCTGTGCTAAGAGGAAAACTCATAGCGCTGAGTGCCTGCAGAAAGAAACAGGAAAGAGCATATGTCAGCAGCTTGACAGCACACCTAAAAGCTCTAGAACAAAAAGAAGCAAATACACCCAGGAGAAGTAGAAGGCAGGAAATAATCAAACTCAGAGCTGAAATCAACCAAGGAGAAACAAAAAGGACCATAGAAAGAATCAACAGAACCTAAAGTTTGTTCTTTGAGAAAATCAACAAGATAGATAAACCCTTAGCCAGACTAACGAGAGGACACAGAGAGTGCGTCCAAATTAACAAAATCAGAAATGAAAAGGGAGACATAACTACAGATTCAGAGGAAATTCAAAAAATCATCAGATCTTACTATAAAAACCTATATTCAACAAAACTTGAAAATCTTCAGGAAATGGACAATTTCCTAGACAGATACCAGGTATCAAAGTTAAATCAGGAACAGATAAACCAGTTAAACAACCCCATACCTCCTAAGGAAATAGAAGCAGTCATTAAAGGTCTCCCAACCAAAAAGAGCCCAGGTCCAGACGGGTTTAGTGCAGAATTCTATCAGACCTTCATAGAAGACCTCATACCAATATTATCCAAACTATTCCACAAAATTGAAACAGATGGATCACTACCGAATACCTTCTACGAAGCCACAATTACTCTTATACCTAAACCACACAAAGACACAACAAAGAAAGAGAACTTCAGACCAATTTCCCTTATGAATATCGACGCAAAAATAGTCAACAAAATTCTGGGAAACCGAATTCAAGAGCACATCAAAACAATCATCCACCATGATCAAGTAGGCTTCATCCCAGGCATGCAGGGATGGTTTAATATATGGAAAACCATCAGCGTGATCCATTATATCAACAAACTGAAAGAACAGAACCACATGATCATTTCATTAGATGCTGAGAAAGCATTTGACAAAATTCAACACCCCTTCATGATAAAAGTCCTGGAAAGAATAGGAATTCAAGGCCCATACCTAAACATAGTAAAAGCCATATACAGCAAACCAGTTGCTAACATTAAACTAAATGGAGAGAAACTTGAAGCAATCCCACTAAAATCAGGACTAGACAAGGCTGCCCACTCTCTCCCTACTTATTCAATATAGTTCTTGAAGTTCCAGCCAGAGCAATCAGACAACAAAAGGAGATCAAGGGGATACAGATCGGAAAAGAAGAGGTCAAAATATCACTATTTGCAGATGATATGATAGTATATTTAAGTGATCCCAAAAGTTCCACCAGAGAACTACTAAAGCTGATAAACAACTTCAGCAAAGTGGCTGGGTATAAAATTAACTCGAATAAATCAGTTGCCTTCCTCTATACAAAAGAGAAACAAGCCGAGAAAGTAATTAGGGAAACGACACCCTTCATAATAGACCCAAATAATATAAAGTACCTCGGTGTGACTTTAACCAAGCAAGTAAAAGATCTGTACAATAAGAACTTCAAGACACTGAGGAAAGAAATTGAAGAAGACCTCAGAAGATGGATTGGCAGGATTAATGTAGTAAAAATGGCCATTTTACCAAAAGCAATCTACAGATTCAATGCAATCCCCATCAAAATACCAATCCAATTCTTCAAAGAGTTAGACAGAACAATTTGCAAATTCATCTGGAATAACAAAAAGCCCAGGATAGCTAAAGCTATCCTCAACAATAAAAGGACTTCAGGGGGAATCACTATCCCTGAACTCAAGCAGTATTACAGAGCAATAGTGATAAAAACTGCATGGTATTGGTACAGAGACAGACCAATGGAATAGAATTGAAGACCCAGAAATGAACCCACACACCTATGGTCACTTGATTTTTGACAAAGGAGCCATAACCATCCAATGGAAAAAAGATAGCATTTTCAGCAAATGGTGCTGGTTCAACTGGAGGTCAACATGTAGAAGAATGCAGATGGATCCATGCTTATCACCCTGTACAAAGCTTAAGTCCAAGTGGATCAAGGACCTCCACATCAAACCCGACACACTCAAAGTAATAGAAGAAAAACTAGGGAAGCATCTGGAACACATGGGCACTGGAAAAAATTTCCTGAACAAAACACCAATGGCTTATGCCCTAAGATCAAGAATCGACAAATGGGATCTCATAAAACTGCAAAGCTTCTGTAAGGCAAAGGACACTGTGGTTAGGACAAAACGGCAACCAACAGATTGGGAAAAGATCTTTACCAATCCTACAACAGATAGAAGGCTTATATCCAAAATATACAAAGAACTCAAGAAGTTAGACCGCAGGGAAACAAATAACCCTATTAAAAATGGGGTTCAGAGCTAAACAAAGAATTCACAGCTGAGGAATGCCGAATGGCTGAGAAACACCTAAAGAAATGTTCAACATCTTTAGTCATAAGGGAAATGCAAATCAAAACAACCCTGAGATTTCACCTCACACCAGTGAGAATGGCTAAGATCAAAAACTCAGGTGACAGCAGATGCTGGCGAGGATGTGGAGAAAGAGGAACACTCCTCCATTGTTGGTGGGATTGCAGACTGGTACAACCATTCTGGAAATCAGTCTGGAGGTTCCTCAGAAAATTGGACATATGAGGATCCAGCTATACCTCTCTTGGGCATATACCCAAAAGATGCCTCAACATATAAAAGAGACACGTCTTCCACTATGTTCATTGCAGCCTTATTTATAATAGCCAGAAACTGGAAAGAACCCAGATGCCCTTCAACAGAGGAATGGATACAGAAAATGTGGTACATCTACACAACGGAATATTACTCAGCTATCAAAAACAACGAGTTTATGAAATTCGTAGGCAAATGGTTGGAACTGGAAAATATCATCCTGAGTGAGCTAACCCAATCACAGAAAGACATACATGGTATGCACTCATTGATAAGTGGCTATTAGCCCAAATGCTTGAATTACCCTAGATCCCTAGAATAAACGAAACTCAAGACGGAGGATCAAAATGTGAATGCTTCACTCCTTCTTTAAATGAGGAAAAAGAATACCCTTGGCAGGGAAGGGAGAGGCAAAGATTAAAACAGAGACTGAAGGAACACCCATTCAGAGCCTGCCCCACATGTGGCCCATACATATACAGCCACCCAATTAGACAAGATGGATGAAGCAAAGAAGTGCAGACCGACAGGAGCCGGATGTAGATCGCTCCTGAGAGACACAGCCCGAATACAGCAAATACAGAGGCGAATGCCAGCAGCAAACCACTGAACTGAGAATAGGTCCCCCGTTGAAGGAATCAGAGAAAGAACTGGAAGAGCTTGAAGGGGCTCGAGACCCCATATGTACAACAATGTCAAGCAACCAGAGCTTCCAGGGACTAAGCCACTACCTAAAGACTATACATGGACTGACCCTGGACTCTGACCGCATAGGTAGCAATGAATATCCTAGTAAGAGCACCAGTGGAAGGGGAAGCCCTGGGTCCTGCTAAGACTGAACCCCCAGTTAACTAGACTATGGGGGGGAGGGTGGCAATGGGGGGAGGGTTGGGAGGGGAACACCCATAAGGAAGGGGAGGGGGGAGGGGGATGTTTGCCCGGAAACCGGGAAAGGGAATAACACTCGAAAGGTATATAAGAAATACTCAAGTTAATAAAAAAACAAAAGAGTGACTATTACTTTAATAATTCCTTGGAGGTAACAAACAAAAAATAAAAGTACTTGAAATGCCAAAACAATGAAGAAACAGATATGGGAAATGAACATTGTGACAAAGTTCCTGTGTCTGACCAGCCAAGAGAGCATTGGAAGACACAGGAAGGCAGAGCCTTTCCTCAGTCCTCTCTATTTTAGTGTTCAATTTTACTTAGTGGGTCAGTGTAACACTTGACAATAGGATGTGCGTTGAACACTCTTGCACCAAATCTCCTTTTCACTGGCACCCGAAAGATACATAACAGAAAGCTATGTTCCGTAACTACTTATAAGAGAAATTTTCTTCCAATAAACAGGGATTTTTCTAATCTCAAGGTATTTGAGTATGTCCTAGAACTGTGTCTGTTCAAGGTTTACAGGGGTCTGCTTGATCTAGGATTCTGTTATGTTTTCTATGCCTGCTTAATATTAGACAAATTTGAATGGGTGTATCCGTGTAGATATTTAGGTATATGAATTATGCTTCAGAAGAAAAATGTACTAGTATGACTACCTTCTCATGAAGGTTAGTTATATTTGTCATTCATTCATCCTTTTTGAAAAAAAAACCTCAATTGCTAATTACTGAATTAAAGTATACAAACACAACACAAAGAGAGAAGAGAGGAAGAGGGAGGGATGAAGGGAGGGAGGGAAAGAGGGAGACAGAGAGAGTCAAAGCTTAGTACTGCGGTTCGCCTGTAACTGAAGATCCTTCCCTTCTGCCTCTGAGTCCCTGAGAACCGGGTGAAAGGCCTCTATCGCCATGCCAGATTAAAATAGTCTTATTTTATAGTTTCTTCATATTTTTTTCTAAGCAAAAATGTTTTACTTAACATAATTTATGAAGAAAATAGACCAAACATTTTCAAGAAAGAGTTCGGAATCTATTATTATTTCTGGAAATGAACAGTTCACTGAAATGAAACGAAACTCACTTTTCTGGCTTATTGCAATGAAACCTAGATGATAAAAAGAAAAAGTAATTTAGCTTTAATTTTGTATTAATCACATTTTAGTGTCGTGCCAGCCTTAGTTGTTGACTGTGATTTCAAACATGCATTCTTATCTCATGAAGACTATTCTGAGTGGCCTTGAATGTTCTAACTGATGCCATGGCCACACTAGATAGGAGAATGGAGGTAACCGATCATTTCCTCATAAAAATTCGTAATCCAGGGGACACCACATTTAATAGCAACTTAAAAAATAAACTGCAGCCACTGGAAGAATAAAATGAGTTTTCAGTTTTACAAATGCTTACGTGTTCAGATGTGTAATGGAAAGTGTCCTAAAGTTTGATTTAGTGGAACATTCATCCTCAGGTAGGTGATGCAATCTCATATGTAAAAAGCTGATGAGAAGAAAACAAATCGCGTCAGATACTGTAGAGTAAGGTGAGTGGGATTGTTGCCCTGTGCATTTTCCACGGTTCGTTTGCACACAGGGCACTTTCCTGGGATTAGTTTGGCTCCTGTACAATCTCAGCAGCAACAATATCAAAGCTCTAGTACAGTTGCATAAGTAGAGAATCACCATATTACCAGAATTACGTTAGCGTGTTTCTAGAAGGCACCTTTACGGTATATTGTTACCTTGCATTGAAACATATTCCTGACTTTTTCCCCATAGAAAAAATGAGCTTGCTAGTTGCGTGAGGAATTACAGACATCTTGGTTATAATAATTCTGTTGAGTACCCTTTACATTTTTTTTTAGGGTTTATATCATAAGGGAGGTTTAATGTGTTGCCAAAATTCATTCTTAAAAACTGAAGATTAAATGTTCGTTGACAGGATAGTTTTCATTTTTTAAATTTGACTTAATGTTTCTGCTTATTCACTTTACATCCCACTCGCTGCCCTGCTCCATTCATCCCCTCCCACAACCCTTCCCTAGCCACTCTCCTCCCAGTCTCCTCTGACTGAGTGGGGACTCCCCTGGGTATTTCCCCACCCTGGCATATGTGGGCGACTAGGCACCTCCTCTCCCACTGAAGCCAGGCAAGACAGCCCAGCTTGAAGAACATATCCCATGCCCAGGCAACTGCTTTTGGGAGAGCCCTTACTCCAGTTACTTAATACCCACATGAAGACCAAGCCTCACATCTGCTACACATGTGTAAGAAGGTCTAGGTTCAGCCTATGTATGTTCTTAGGTTGGTGGTTCAGACTATCTCATTCCCAAGGGTACCTTTTACACTTTTAAAAGGAAAAAATTCATTTCTTTATCAACATAACACAAAGTATTGACCTGTTTTTTCCAAATGGCATTTGTTTGGACACACTGGATGTGCATTCTTCTTTAAACCTCACATCTACACATTATAACTGTCTTCCTTCCCTGTTTTCAGCCATGTCGGTATAACAAACAGTGGCCGCTACTCACATTGCTTCTACAGCTTGTCCCTTTTGCTCCTGACTCGCCTGCAATTTTCCTTTTCAGATTTGGCACCGGGTATATAAAAATTAGAATATCTGCCACTACTCTGTAGACTTTGCCAGACAGAACTCTCAATGTGAAAAAGGGGGGGGGGACCTATCATGCCTTTCGTAGATCACCCTCAGCCGTCACAGTGACAGAATAATTGTAGGACCAGTAGATTAGTCAGACCACATGGGCACAGGACACCGGAGACTGTGACAGAGGCAAATGTACTATTAAGAAAGTAGCCAAGTAAGGGCGTGCTGGTCTGACACCATTTGTGCTTCCTGGGAACGGAGAATGCCTTCTTTGACTGAATGTCAGGGCACAGTGATTACCATAATTAAAACACACATATAGGGCACATTTCTAACTGTTTAAAGTTCCACCAAGTAAAGATTAATCACAACTCGACATAGGCATAGTGACTAGGGCCAAAAGCACCACCGAGTTCAGGTATTAGAGGTAACGCCCGTTCACAGCAAGCACAGCCCTCAATAGAGCACTGTTTGCCTGTGAAGATAAGGTCCCAGAATCTATTTACTCACTGAGTGATTTTGAAAGAAAATACAAACCTATTGGCCTCAAACCATTCTTTTTTTCTAACCAGGCAGCAGAGACTGAGAGGCTTTGGGCCGTATGCTTTATAGAGAAGCCAGCACACATTTCTCCCTCTGTGAGACCCTAGCAATAAAACAGCCTGGAAAGTCTCATTAATTACTATGCAGGGAAGGTTGAATTGGCAAGCATCACGTCGACTGCTTCCTGGCCTTACACTGAAATTTCAATATACCAGCACCGCGGATAGCTATCGTAGTTAGCTGCATCCTGTAGATTATGGAAGTTCGTGTCTTCTCAGCATCTGGAAATTTTAGTTGTATAAATGTGTTGTATAATTGATTACACTGACTCTAAATTTAGCGGTAGGCACAAAGGAAAACGTCTGTCTCTCTTTGACTCCTCCCTTTCTCTCTGTGTATGTGTGTTGCGGGTGTGTTTGGGTCTGACAAAAACATAATTTACTCATTTACCCAAGGTTAAACCATATTATAGATGAGCAGTGGCTAACAGATTAATTAAGTAACTAAGAAAATTGCATGGGCTAGAGGAAAGATATTGTAAAACAAAAGTATCTTGATCATATCTGAACAATGGTTATGTCTTAAGGAGAGAAAGAGAGCAGTGATGGGATGGGGATTCTCCTTCAGGAGAGGAAACAGACGTACAGGTTCATAAAATTATAGAGTACCAATCCCACGAGGGGTGAAGTTGTATTTTTCAATACATTTTCTGCTGTTTTGTAAGTATGTAATGTTTTGCAGCTTTTAAAAAGAAGGTCTCACTCTAACCTTAGCTGTCCAGGAATTTTCTAGGAAGAACATTTTATAAAGATCTTCCTCTCTCTGCCTTCTGAATGTTGGAAACAAAGGGATACCTGCATTTTAATGGGTTTTAGACAAAACCATTTCAAATAGCTAACTGATTAATGTGTCTTTTGTTGAGAGGGCATCTGGGAAAATCTGTCATACGGACATTGTTATTTTCTGATGATACCTAGCAGAGGTTTTCAGCATACCCGGGTCAAAGACAAACAAGCATATATGCTGTTCTGCATTTTTTGAGATTTAAGGTGATCAGTGACCTGTCATCAATGTGATTCTTAGTCAGTGCTGTCCAAAGATTTATTAGGCATGAAGTATACCAGGTACTGTGCTGTGAATTCAATTATATGCAATGTCAGAGCGAATCTCTGCCTTCACATACATATCACTCTCATACAAAACAATATCCCATTATCCTAAATAATGGGGAGGAGCCTTAGGAACAGGAGTTCCAGCGACAGGTTCAAAGTGGGATCCAGCTCAAAGGGAGGCCTCAAGGCCTGACATCATTACTGAGGCTATGGAGTGCTCATAAAAAAGGGACCTATCATGACTGCCTTCCGAAAGGCCCAACAAGCAGCTGAGAGAGTTAGATGTAGATATTTACACCCAACCAATGGACAGAAGCTGCTGACCCTTGTGGTTGAATTAGGGAAAAGCTGGAAGAAGCTGAGGAGGAGCGCAACCCTGTAGGAGGATCAGCAGTCTCAACTAACCTGGACCCCTGAGATCTCTCAGACACTGGACCACCAACCAGGAAGCATCCACCAGCTGAGATGAGGCCCTCAACACATATACAACAGAGGACTCCCGGGGCTGGGTTCAGTCAAGAAGATGCACCTAACCCTCAAGAGAGTGGAGACCCGAGGGAGTGGAGAGGTCTGTTGGGGTCAGGGGCTCTGATGGGGACATCCTCATGTAGGGGAGGAGGAGGTATTGGATGGGGAAGAGTTAGAGAGTGGACTAGGAGGGAAATAAAATCTGGAGTGTAAAAAAATTAAATAAAATTAAAAAGTCAATTAGATGGTATCCTTCTATTTGGAAGTACTGTAGATAATATGAACTGGAGCACATTAAGTGCATCTTATACTTACAAATACAAATAAAATATAAATCAATGTCTACCCAACAAAAACATACACTTGCACAATTCATGAAGCAATGTTACTTTGTGTGAACATATGACCCATATTAAAAGTCCATGAATGGATCCAGAGAGATATTTGTGCAATGATATGATGTTGTATTAAAGAAGGGTTTTGCTTTGAGAGAAGTGGTGTGGGGATAAGAAAATGACCAAATTTGTCTTTTGAGCATTATGTTTGGGTACAGTATGGGGAAGTGAATCTGTTAAGAGACATTGTTCAAAGGGGAAATGTGTGTTACTCTGAAAACAATACATTTCCAAGAGATTTTGATAAATCTGGACCGAAAGGTAGAGAAATGGAGAATGCCTGCCCCTGCCCTTTTTTCGTTGATAGAGCTAGATAGATTGGTAAGTAGGTGGCATACACTTGAAGTGGGACAAGTAGAAGATCAGTCTTAATAGGTAAGTTCTGTGGTTTGGGACAGATGAGATTGAGCAGCCATCGAAACACTGTAAAGAAGATATCAGTAGACATTGGAATTTATTACCGAATCTGGTGATTTGAGGCATAAATGCTAATTATAGATCATTCTCAATGAATAGCATTACTGGACCTGGAGGTGTAGGGTGGGACAAGAAGCTTGAAAGGGGCATAGAACATCTTGAGAGGTAGACGGGAACCAATAAAGATGTCATCCTAGCAACCAACAAAGAACATTCTTTAAAAAACGTTAACTGACAATTGTTCTGAAGGGACAGCAGGAAAAGGAAAACATGCCTTTTCATTTTTAATCAAGGAAGTGAAGGCAAGTTAAAGTTGTACCATACATTGTAATATTATCCATTGCTTATTTATTATCTAATTTTACTATTCTTCAACATAGGATTTAGACTATTTTCTAGACTTGATAAGAATATTTTCTGAAATAAATAAGATTCATTAGCTAAAATTACAGCAGGACAGAGTTAGGTTTAAACTTTCTCCATTTCCAAACCTCAACCAAGAGAAATTGAACTTCTCATTACTAAATTTAAAAGGAAGTTACATCTGAATAATAGAATTTTATCTCTCTACTCTAGACTGGGTTTCCAGTAATTCCAGTAACTAGTGGTTTGGATATTGACTGGTTTAGAGGAGGTTACAGTGAATCGATATTTATTGCAGAGTAATAGGGGATGAAATAGTGGCTTTACGTTGGAGAACTTTCCAGATTACTCTTTACAGTATCATTTACTCCAACATGTCTGCTGGTTAGCATTCCTTCCTCCTCCTCTCTCCCTGGTTGGTCATGGTGATTTCAAGTTGATGTACAATCAAATGTCGATTTGACATTATTCTCTGTTACTAATGATCATTTGCTTTGCCCCATAAAATTACTGCATGGCTTAGCTGCTTTACTATATTGTATTTCCATTTTTCTTGTGATAAAGTGTAGATTTTGGCCTAATAAATAAATTTTCTTCTCTAAGATTTATTTATGTGTTTTATATGTGTGTGTACCTGAGTCTCTGTGTGTTTACCACGTCCATGTAGGTGACTGCAGAGGCTAGAAGAGGACCTTTGATCCCTATGGAACTGTAAATACAGGAGGCTGGTAGCTGTGTGATATACGTGTTGAGGGCTGAACCTGGTAGTCTTCAAGAGCAATAGGTACACTTAACTGCTGAAACAAATTTCTAGCTCCAATGGAAAAATTCCTTATTAAAGTTATACACACACACACACACACACACACACACACACACACACACACACACGAACTTTTGTTTAGATGCAGTGAGACAAATCTGATGTCATGTATGATTCAACTGTACTTTCTAAGTATTAACAACTCATGGTGGTTGGTCTCTGTACATTTAGTATCCATAGAAATCGCCTGGGAACCTGTTTTAAAACTCCAATCTTAGTCTTCACTGTCAATGTCTTATTTGTAGAAATTTCAATTAAAATAAACAATGAACCAAACACGTCTAAAGTTGTTGGTAGTTGGTAGCCACTAAAGGAGGGAGAGGCAGTTTTCTTTAGAGATGTGGTTCCTGATAGATTTTCCAAGTGGCCAGTGGTGTAGTGTATTATACCCATGCACTTACTGAAGGGACTAATTGGGGTCAGTAGTTTGGAGAAGAATATGAATGCTGGAAGGAAGAAGTAGTAAGAGAAGCATAGGAAAAGCCAAAAGAGTGGGGAGGGATTTGATTAAAACATTGTTTATTTGTATGACATCCTTAACCAATGAATAAGAAATACAAGAAGCCACCAGAAACATCTTCATATATACTGAACACTTACTACAAGTGTAATGCTTTAGTTTAGTGTTTACATGGACATACTGGATATGAATTCTAGATCTATCACTTAGTAGGTGTGAGACATTAGATAAATAATGTAAGCTTTAGGTTTCTTTTATGTAAAATCAGATTCAAAATATTAGCTGGTTATATCCATTTTGCTATAACAATTACATGAATTAATAATGTAAAATACTTACCATAGTGGCAGGCACAGGCTACATGCTTTTGTTAGGCTTAAGCCCAAATTTTGATTTCCGTTCTTCAAAAGACTGATATTAGGAAATAAAGAATAAAGAAAAGAGGGTGAGGGGCAGAGGATGGGGAGGGAGGGGCAGATGTGGAAAAAAATAGAGGGAGAAGACAGAGAAGGAAACAAAACAGACAGAATGGAAGGCAGGCAGCGATAGGAAGGTGAAAGGGGAGACAGGAATGAAAAAGAGTTGAAAAGAAGAGGAGAGGGAAATGCTAGAAGGCAAATTAACCCATTGTCACCACTGGTTCTGTATTACAGAGGGCTGCTGAGAGGTGTTTCGGGTTTTTCTAACAGGCAAAAGGCAGAGACTGAGTATCATATTCCTTTACTTATGTATCCTGTTTGTTCAAAGTCACTATAGACAATGTCTTGTACATATTTCTGGGCTATGCAACACTGCTCTGCCTTCACTGGCTCTAGAGAAAGCCTGAAGGCTTAAAGCAGAAACATCAGTGGCTGCGTCATATGGCTCAGGGAAGGGAACACAGTTGGGAGGCAGAAGTGGACTCTAGGAGAGGACTCATTGGGACGATTTCAGGCGATAACTAGTAAACTCAAACACATACTGTGAGCTAAGTGAATGTCAGGAGTGACTGAGCTGCATTTTTTGGCCCGTGTATTTATTTCATTTACTGACAGGAAAACACTTTGAGTTGCTACTATGTCATTTTTGTTGAAACTGACACGCAGGAAAGGTTAGCTAAAACCATGGTGCCATGTCGTGATGTTTTGAATGAGAAACATGTCCCACAGACTCAGGCTTTTGAATGTATTTTTCCCAGTTGGTGGCTGTATTTGGAGAGGTCATGGAAAGGTGCAAGCTTTCTGGCAAAAGATTGTCACTGGGAGTGGACCATGAGAATTTAATGCTTCATGCCTCTTCTGATTGTCCATGCAGATGACAATTTGAGGTCTCAGCTGTTGCTCTTGTCCCATACCTGCCTTTTGTTGTCATGTCTTCAACATCCTTAGTCATCAGGGACATGCAAATCAAAACAACCCTTAGATACCCCCTCACACCAGTCAGAATGACTAGGGTCAAAAACTCAGGTGACAGCAGATGCTGGCGAGGATGTGGAGAAAGAGGAAGACTCCTCCATTGTTGGTGGGATTGCAGACTGGTACAACCTCTCTTCCATCTGGAACCATAAGGTAAAATGAACTCTCTTTTACTTAAATTACCTTTGCTTCAGGTGTTTTACTATAGCAACAGAAAAGTAACCACACAGAAATCTAGACCAGCGGGATAATATTTTGTTGTTATCTCAATTGGTGAAGATAAGTCTGAACTATGGAGAAAAATTGTGTTCACAATATACTCATCAAAACCAGATACACTCAAACTAAGAGAAGAAAAAGTAGGGAAGAGCCTTGAACACATGGGCACTGGCAAAAATTTTCCTGAACAGAACATTAATGGCTTATGCTCTAAGATCAAAAGTTGAGAAGAGGAACCTCATAAAATTGCAAAGCTTCTAGAAGGCAAAGGATACTGTCATTAGGACAAAACAGCAACCAACAGATTGGGAAAAGATCTTTACTAATCCTACATCTGGTAGAGGGCTAATATCCAATATATACAAAGAATTTAAGAAGTTAGACTCCAGACAATCAAATAACCCTATTAAAAATGGGATGCAGAGCTAAACAAAAATTTTTCAACTGAGGAATAATGAATGGCTATGAATCACCTAAAGAAATGTTCAACATCCTTAGTCATCAGGGAAATGCAAATCAAAACAACCCTGAGAAAACCACCTCACTCTAGTCAGAATGGCTAAGATCAAAAATTCAGGTGATAACAGATGCTGGTGAGGATGTGGAGAAAGAGGAACCCTCCTCCATTGTTGGTGGGATTGCAAACTGGTACAACCACTCTGGAAATCAGTCTGGAGGTTCCTCAGAAAATTGGACATTTCACTACCTGAGGACCCAGCCATACCTCTTCTGAGCATATACCCAAATGATGCTCCAACATATAACAAGGACACATGCTCCACTATGTTCATAGCAGCCTTATTTATAATAGCCAGAAGCTGGAAAGAACCCAGATGTCTCTCAACAGAAGAATGGATACAGAAAATGTGGTACATCTACACAATAGAGTACTACTCATCTATTAAAAACAATGACTTCATGAAATTCATAGGCAAATGGATGGAACTAGAAAATATTATGCTGAGTGAGGTACCCAAACACACACACACACACACACACACACACACACACACACACACACACAAAAACCACATATGGTATGCACTCACTCATAAGTGGATATTAGCCCAAAAGGTTGGATTACTACAGACCACATCAAACTCAAGAAGTAGGACGACCAAAGTGCTGAGGCTTCAGTCCTTCTTAGAAAGGGAATAAAAATTTTCATAGGAGGAAATACGGGACAAAGTTTGGAGTAGAGACTGAAGGAAAGGCCATCCAGTGACTGCCCCATCTGGGGATCCAGCCCATATACACACAGCCACCAAACCCAGTCACTATTGCTGATTCCAAGAAGTGCATGATGATAGGAGCCTGATATAGCTGTATCCTGAGAGGCTCTGCCAGAGCATGATAAATACAGAGGCAGACATTCACAGCCAACCGTTGAACTGAGAACGGAGTCTCCATTGGAGGAGTTAGAGAAAGGTTTGAAGGAGCTGAAGGGGTTTGCAACCCCATAAGAACAACAATAACAACCAACCAGAGCTCCCAGGGACTAAACTACCAATCAAAGAGTACACATGGACAAACTCATGTCTCCAGCTGCACTTGTAGCAGAGGATGGCCTTGTTGGGCATCAATGGGAGAAGAAGTCCTTCCCATTGATGGAAGAGGAGGAGGGGGATGGCATAGGGGTTTTATGGATGGGAAACCAGGAAAAGAGATAACATTTGAAATGTAAATAAAAAATATCCAATAAAAAAAACAAAAACAGCAACAACAAAAAGAAAGTGGCAGAAGCTTCATGTACTTGAAAAAGCTAAGAATTATTAGGAAATATTTACATATCAAAAGCCCATCTAATTGTTATTCCAACCTTTTCCCAATCAACTCTTCTGTATGTGCACACATGAGTGTGTTCGTGTGTGATTGTGTGTGTGTGTTTGTGTGTGTGTGTTCATGTGTGTGTATTAAGTCACACCAGAAGAACTCAGCTATTTGAACACTCATTTTTATTCTCTTCGAATATCACCAACAATTATGTCGTTCTCTCATTACTGAAATTTGGGTCTAGATAGTTTTCTAAGGCAAGAACTCTCAACTTGATTTAATGCAAATGAATATGAAGATTTTTCTGGCTGAATTTGTCAACAAGTTTTGGAAAGTATAGAATTTCAGAATTACCTTTGTCTTAAAGGTCATATAATTTCTTTAGTTCCTGATGTTTACACATTTTTTTCTCTCAGGACGTTTAAGGACTCAGGTGCTGACATTAGTGATCAAATTATTTCAAAAGTAATAAAATTTCAAGACAGTTGTCATTAAGGTCTAGTGATTTTTCTCAGACATTGACAAGAAATAATTTATTATGACCATTTTTGCAATCTAGAAGCTTGATAGAGTGCATGTAAACATGTGAGAAGCCTGGCTTTACCAATCAGTGTGAACAAAATGTAATTACTTAAAAGTCCTGCTTGTTTAACATCATGCAAACAATATAAGGCAACTTATATCCCAGGAGACTCTTGTGTATTCCAACGTGGAGATGAAACAATAGGCAGGAGGAACATTTTTCTTAAAAGATAATATTTTGCTAAGATTAAGTGGTGAAATTCCTGATATGCTGAGGAGTGATTTGTGAAGTGGGACTCGGTGCTGTGCATGCACTTGGGCTACGCAGGCCAGCTGTGCAAGTTGTTCTGTGGCATGGAGCACATGCTGAGAGAGGAGCTGGCATGTGTCCCTTGATTTCTTGAATTACCATATTCTCATAATCAGTTCCTGAGCCATGACACCATAATGAAGACTGAAACACTGGGTTCCAGCAGAGTTTGTGGGGCATGCAGCTTGAAGTGGAATCTTTTATTTAGCCTCTTGGCATTCAATGTAGTGCGTGCGTCTATGTGAATTCTCTCACCTATGTATATACACATACACTTTTGTGTTGATGTTACCTGAGCCATGAGCCTCCTCCGATAAATCAGCCTAATGAGGTTGCAGACCTCCCAATGGTCTCCAAGATATTTTGTTAAAAGTATCCCATCACTGAAGACATACGAAGACATGAATAAGTCTGGATTGTGCATATACTAATAGATGGGGGAAAGTGATGTCTTATGTGCACTCAACAGAGTCCCAAACATAGATGCACTTTTAACTGAGAGACAGTGAAAAGACTGTCTCTGCACAATTTAGTGAATGCCTTTCTTTATGTGAGGATGGAAAGATGAAGTGACCTTGTTTATACTAAGCACGGTTTAAAATGATTAATACATGCTAATCATTATCTATTGGATCATTAGACCTAATGATCCTCTCTCTTTCCAATATTTCCTAGTCATTAGTTGCCAGTTTAGCCCATGGCGTCTACTCACAGAGGTGGTATGGGCATTTTACAGTGAGTCAGAATTCCAAATTTTCAGCCTATGGACCAAGCATTATTGATGTTCAGAATGCTAACTCATACATTATAGAATTTTGATTGCAATAAATAGTATGGACTGTCTTCTCTGGGTCCATATTTTGCAGTTACAATTATTGATGAGACTAAGCTGATGATTTCTGACAACAACAGTTTGGAGCATAGGTGACATGGAAGATGACACAGTGACCTACAGAGATGTGGCGTGTTGAGGAGGAGACCATGTTGAAGGAGAATCTCATGCTCAGTTTGTAGCATGTAGGGTGTGAAGCGGCCTGAGACTCTCGTGTGGAGAATCTGCAGGTTGTTTTTATGCTTTGCTGAGCATAGTGCTATGACTGACTCTAGCAAATTAATCAAGACTACTTTCTGTTTTTATTGACTTTATACATTTACGATAGTATTTAAATTCATTTGGTGATTTTAATAGAATTTCATACAACAGCAAGTAACAAACAAAAATGTCTCAGCTGTCCACATGAAAGCTCTGAACTACCTCCGAGGTGATAGCTTTAAAGTAGTTTTAGTCAAAATTGTCCCCCAAGGGCTGATACCTGCACGTCTATATTTCAAAGCATGTATCTATAACCAATTGAACAAGCCTATGTAAGTGTTCACATTATCGATGTAAAACGCGTGATAAAGAACAAATTACTTTCTTATAACCCACTGCTGGGTCCTCTTGTATGCTTTATCTCAGTAAATCACCTTGAATCCTAGAAAATCAGCACTCCAGAAAATGTGTACTTTAAAACTTGTGGTCCCTAATTTTAAAAAGACCACATAAGCAGAATGTTTCTTTATTTCTTTATGTTCATTTTCATTTGGAAATGGTGCCCAAAATTGGTCAGCCAGTCATAATTTCTTATTTTTTACTCGATGTAATTGTTAGGGACTGAGTTTATGGATTTTAAACCCATCACACCTAAGGAAGAGTCTTGTGTGCTTCTTACCTCTGATCCGTGCCTAAGCACACAGAGCAAAATAAAAATTACACTTTAAAGAACCACAATCATGTGTTAATAGTCAGAATTTATCACTGCAATGAGTTCTGCTGCTCTATACAGACCAAGTATAAAATTGATCATTTTGATAATTAAACATGGGGAAGACATTTTTGTTTTAATTAGGTCTTTGCTTAGTTCTAAGTTCAATGCCTGCCATTTCTCTGAGTCTATTTCAACAGAACAATTAATTTATAAGTTTAAGAGTCACAATCTAGGCACTGCAGTGATAATATCTAGACTCAGTTCAGGCTCTCAGAACAACGCAAAACAGGGCTCACGGCTTCCCAATTTAAACTTATTTCAGCGTAAGGGAGGAATGCCAGAGGCAGACACACTCCAAAATGAGGGAAAAAACATTATGTTTAAACATTTTAAAAACCTCATCGAGCTAAGATGGTCTGAACTCAAATATATTGGAAACATAAGCTATCTGCACATTATTTGCTTATTTTTCTGTAAAATGAGATTATTTACTGTAATGTATTTCAATCAACTCAAACCGACAGTGAACTTCCCACTAACAAAATATTAGCACTGTTACTTTAAAAGCATATTTGTGTGTTGCCTACAGCTGATGGATGAATCAGTGAGCAGATTCCTGTCTGTTTCACAGGAGTCATCAGCCTTACAGTCCACTATATAAAAAGTAACAATTGTTTTCGTCAAGTCATCCAGTTAAAAATAGGGTGCCGGGGTGGGGGGTTGGGGGAAAGAAAGACAAAAAAAGGGGGTTGGGGATTTAGCTCAGTGGTAGAGCACTTGCCTAGCAAGCGCAAGGCTCTGGGTTAGGTCCCCAGCTCCGGGGCGGGGGGGGGGGGGATAAAAATAGGGTGCCGAGAGTTTAGCCAGGTGTTTAATTATGACACAGTCTACTTTCTCTTCATATCTGCATATGTATGTATATATGCAAAGACAAGAAAGGTGTGGGTTCACCTTCAAACATTCAAGTCAATGTCAGAGGTCTTTGCCTTTAGCTCTTCCCTTTCATTTCATTCTTATCATTGTTGTTTTATTGTTTTGATATAATATCCCTCACTGAACCCCACCTTGAGGAGACTGGGTGACCTGAGCACCTGTCTATTTCTGTCCCACAGTACTGGAGAGGCCAGTGTGTGCTCACGAGCGAGTGGGTTTTCTCTTCTTTTTGGTTATTGTTGTTTAACACAAATTTTAGGGATGGGAAGTACGGTCTTTGTGTTATAGCAATGAGCACTTTCCATAGTGGGCGGTCTTTCCAGATCTACTAGGACTTTCTAAAAATATTTTATGGTATCAACTCAAAGCTAGAACAAACACACTTAATGTGCTTCTCTAATAGTCCTTGACTCCTTAGGAAGAAGCAAGCAAGAGCACAAATTTAACTGGTCTCCTGTTTGGACTGGTTTTATACTCTTGCTGTCACATTTTAAGTCTTTATTGGTGACAGCGTTTCAATATATTTACGTTCAACTTTTCCTTTACCATACACCCAACCTTTAAGCTTGTTAGTCGTAAACATCCCATTTAAGTTATTTTTATGGTTATAAACAATATGAGGTTTTGAATAAAACGTTTAGAAAGGGCATATCAGAAATGAAGGTTTTTATATTATAATGTAGACTCCGTACTTTTCTTCAACAATTTATTTTAATTTTCAATTATACGATTATAATGTAACAAGAATTACAGTGTAAAGGAAGAATATAAAATTCAGAGTTCGTTGATGTTTTGAGATCTGTGCCACTAGCTCGATGGGAAGCTTGAGAAAATGATCTAACTTGCCACATTCTGGTTTCCCTAAATAATGAGTGGAGATAATAAAGCTTAAATATCGCAGTGTCTAAGGATTAGAGACGGCACGCAGACACACCCACTCCTTTAACGGCTCTCCAAGCCAACCTTACTGTAGGGTGGCAATTATTTTCCAATCTAAGCTACTTTTCTGCTGTGCTCCATTTTCCTAGCATGCTGCAAGGTCCTGGCAGATGCCTTTTGTATTTATCTGATGTCACGCTATTCTGCTACAAGACCTTCAGTGTCCTAGTACAGGAAGTTCACTGGACTGCCTGCTGCCTAGGCTGTTGCTATGGTAGCACGTGTTTTCTGAACTGCAGTCACTCTGTTGCTTAATTTCTTCACATTGTATCGTGCATTAGATTGCTATCACCAACCCCAAAGTGTTTTCTTCTATTTTTTTGACGACATATTATAAGGTGGATCTGTTTTTTTCTAAAAACAAAAACAAAAAAACAAAAAAACAAAAGTTTTGATTTTGGATTTGGCAGTTACATTATTTGATCTTTTGTATTTCGTTTTGTTGAAGGATATATCTCGTTTAGAAACCAAGTAAATCAGAAGACAATAAAAGATATGAAGCACCACTTTATACATACCACCTAGCAATCACTAATTTCATTAATGGATTTCTTTATATACACATAAAAATATGCATACATACACACACATATGCAAGCTTACACGCACACACACACACACATACACACACACACAAGCACAGTGCATGTGGACTACACAGTGGTTCTTAATCTGTGGATGGGCACCTCTTTGGCACATTTAAGATATCCTGCATATCAGATATTTATATTGCCATTCATATCAGTAGCAAAATTACTGTTCTGAAGTACCAATGAGATAATCTTATGGTTGGGGTGGGTGCGGGCACCACAGCATGATGAACTATATTAAAGATCTACAGAATTAGGAAGGTTGAGAACCACTGAACTAAAGGGTAATTTAGTGGAATCAGACAGGTTTATACATAGTCTAAATAAGAAAAGCCCCATACAAATTCAAATTGACTATGAATTATTTTAAAATGGAGTAGAACAAAATTATAAGTTCCAGGAAGTCAGAGAAGGTAAAAGCAGGTCTCTGCCTTGTATATGTTTTAGGAGTTCTTTCCTATCAACAATATATTTTTTTTCTAGAAGTATTCGGTATTAATGTGAAATGTCACAAAATCTTTGGGGTCCTTTTCCAACTACTTCCCCAGTCCCTAGAGGAACATACATGGTGCTCATAATTCAAGGCCCCGAGGTTGCAAAATACCAAAATGTGCTAACTGAAGATCATCTTTCTCTTTTTGTCTCATCTGTTCTCATTTTCAGCCAGTGAGAATTTTATTCGATATACTTTGTTTTCAGCTGTGCGCCTAAAAGCGCTTGTAATAATTTATACATCTCTCTGTTATGTGTTGATGTGGAGGGCTTGGGACTATTTGATCTTCCCTTATAATAAAGATGAATTTCTACATCAAATTTTCATCTCGGGTTTTTCGATGAAGGCCTTTGATGCCTGTTCTGTTTTGGATGCATTGATTCGGAATCTCAGTCAGAATATTTGTGAATTATCAGTGTTTTATTCTTGTTCACTCCACTAGTATATTAGTTACAAATTTTTCAGGACACTCATCCATTTCTTTAGGAGCGTGTTTGAAAATTAAATTAGGGTTATGTTGATGGAGAGGAAGAAAACGTAAGGTTGCATTGCTTTAAAACCAGACCCTTCCTCTCTTCCTCTAAGGTCTGGAGTGACAGCTCCTGAGTTCCATATTAATTCACTTCTAAGAGACGCATTTCTTCCATCCCATCACTTCTGAAAAACGATAGTAGCTACTGCTTTAGCCACCGCGTTAGCTTTCTTGACTCTAGAACAGAACAGGAGTGGAATAGTGTTTAAGATGTAAAAAGACCACACAATAATATTTTTATAAGAAATGTTGATAAAGAACTGGAAGAGCTTGAAGGGGCTCGAGACCCCATATGAACAACAATGTCAAGCAACCAGAGCTTCCAGGGACTAAGCCACTACCTAAAGACTATACATGGACTGACCGTGGACTCTGACCTCATAGGTAGCAATGAATAGCCCAGTAAGAGCACCAGTAGAAGGGGAAGCCCTGGGTCCTGCTAAGACTGAACCCCCAGTGAACTAGACTATGGGGGGAGGGCGGCAATGGGGGGAGGGTTGGGAGGGGAACACCCATAAGGAAGGGGAGGGGGGAGGGGGATGTTTGCCCGGAAACCGGGAAAGGGAATAACACTCGAAATGTATATAAGAAATACTCAAGTTAATAATAAAAAAAATAAAGAAAAAAAGAAAAGCAGCACAAGTATGTAATAATAATGGGCTCTAAGTTTCCAAATACAGGGCACCTAGAGTCCCATTTCACAGCATAAAAAAAAAGTATGACCTAAAAATAAAGACAAAATTTCCATATGTAAAAAAAAAAGAAATGTTGATAAACATGTCAAGTTGTCATGTTGTTTGATGTATTATTAAACAGAACTGATCTGTGTCTTGCCACAGAGCATATTATTTACCCTCTGGGAAAAAGTTATAATTTTATTTCCAACCAAAAGAAAAAAAATAAAGGACTGGTGGAAATAAATAACTTTGCTGTGTTGCTCTTATGAAAAGAAGTGTTCTTGACCTACACACAAAGTCAAAGAGGATACCATAGGTTCACCCTAGCCATGAGGAAAACTCTACTTCTTGGATGCTTTGTTGGACTCATTTTCTTTTTCAGATTCTTTCACTCCTTGGGCTGGAAATCAGTATGAAACCTAAGCTGCCCTTGGACTTACACGGTCGTCCTGCTTTAGCCTCCTGAATGCTGAGCCTTCAAGCCTGAGACGGCGTGCCTGATACAGACTAGTGACTCAGCCTGTGTTTGCACAGAGTTTTGCAAGACTGACACAGACAATGTACGTCTCAGACTGTGACGCCCAATGAAGGCATCCACAGAGGTTTAACTGCATCGACCAGTAACAACTGAATCATTCAAACGACGTATCCCTGAGCTTAGTGAGATGAAATGCTGGCACCTTGATTCCTTCTCTTCTTTTCCCTCTGTGATTCTCACCTGGGTGACCACACTCTGGAGGGCACAGATTCCCTTCATTTCAGAAGTGGGGTGGCAATAAGCATCATTGGCTGAAAACTAAGATTTCATTTAAAAGGCTTATTAAATAATACCAGGGATGGAAAGACGTGTTTTCCCCACACGGATCTGGGTAACTCTTCTGCAGACTCTGGAATTAGTTCATTTCACCTGCTATAGAGGGATTAATAGGCTGAAACATTTTACAGCCAGTAATAAAGCACCCCACAGACAACTGTTACACAGAGTCCTACTCTGAAGCCCAAGGTCATAAGGCTGACTGGACCTGTCCACTTTGACAGGACGTAATTCTGAAACTAAAAAGAAAAACAAAAACCAGAGATTTTTTTTCATATATTGTCTGAAGGTTAACATGGCATCAATTTCTAACTTTATATAAATATGTGAGAAACCTGATGTTTACACAGCTTCCTGTCTCTAAGTGTATAAAAAAAGAAAAAGAAAAAAGGAAAAGAAAAGGAAGATAACAACCACCGGTCTAAGTTTCCGATTTGATTAGTCACCTGGCAGAGGCTTATGGAGCACCTCTGCTCAGGGGGTACCTTTTAATGTGCCATCTTCAAATGATTTAATGTGTTTTCCATGATTATCTTTGATACTTTGAATAATTAACAGACATTTATAATTTTCAAAAGTGCTGAGAAAATTTGAAAGGTTGAAAATGATGACCACCATCGGACTGGATAGGGAGTGGCCTTGTAGTCATCCTTTGTGGGTATTGCTTGGTAAGAGGAAAAACGACACAAAACATTTCTTAATTGGCTTAGTTTATATATAAAACTATATGTTTGCTCATAATTTACACGTAATTTAAGTCTTAATTGACCCCTTAAATTAACTGACAGATTAATTACCGAAATATATTTATGAAACATGTTATGTATTCTAATATATCTGTATCTATATCTATCATGGAGTTGTAGAAGTCTGTTGGTCCCTACCATAACTGAAGAGATGCTCAATGGATGGCTCCTGGAGAAAGGAGAAACAGTTTACTTCAGGGTGTGTTCTTTAAGGTCACATGCTCTAGTGGACAGGCTAACATCCAAGACCACATGAGCACACAAATTATATTTGATGTGTTATTAGAGAGACAGACAGACAGACAGATACACACACAGAGAGACAGAAAGACAGAGAGACAGAGAGACAGAGAGAGACAGAGAGAGAAATATTGGGGTGAATCTGGTAGGAAGAAGAGGTTTGAGAGGTTAATATGATAAAAGTATCTTGTATGATATTCTCAAAGAATCAATGATATTACAAATATATAAAGCATTCCTTAAGATTACAGAAGAATGCTTTTAAGCATGTTGAAACACTCATGGCAATACAGCAATCAGCAGCGTCATTTCTGGGCTCTGATCATCACCGTGGTGAGAGGGTTTTCTGTTCTGTAGAGGTTTGTAGTTTGTGAATGTGCTAAGCTATAGCTTCTTTTTTCTTTCTTTTTTCTAAGCTATAGCTTTCCTTGTCTTATTAGAGATGTAAAAATTAAAGGAGATATGAGGTGCTGCAAACTTGGGTATTCCCCATGACGTCACAGGGCTTCTGTGAAGTTCACTGAGCTGGCAGTTCTCTCTGCCTTGGTGCCACTGGGATTTATAAACCAGAGGGGAGAGGACACTGCATGTGCAGTACAGTAAGCATCCATGGGTACACAAACAAGCACACGATCATGAATCTAGCAGGGCAACGGTTGCATCTGAGTAATTTTGATCAGGTCTATAGAAGGCTGGGAAATTAAAGTCCTCTGGAATCAGCTGTGGGGTCTGGCAACAGATTGTGGCAGAGTTAGACAAGTCCCCCTGGAGGCCATGATACTTCCACCTACCATATGGCAGGAAAGGGCCCTTCATATGTCACATTGTGCAGTGGGCACGTGTGGCTAATCTTCAGATACATTCTTAACCCCATGAACCTAATTATCTGTGAAGGACAGTTTAAGGGGTCCACCTTAAAAATTATCTATACTTGTCCCTGCACTTTTATCCTGGGTGTATCTGCCTCTCATTATACAGTGATTACATTTTGGCTGGGAGAAAGTATTCTAAGAAGGATGAAAAGGATTATGCATCTCCATGGCGATCTGTGCAGTCATTCCTGCTTACAAACACAAACATTCGGCTGGCTCATGATTTCAGAGTCCTTTAGCTTTACGGATATGGAAAATGCTCATGTTTCACCATGCTCAACAAACAGCATAAAATACTGAATTATCTGGGTATAAGACACTTTGACCTGGGAAAACGGCAAAGCAAAAGCCACACCTGGTCTCATATTGAACATCCTATAAAGGAAACATGTTTTGGGTTTCCTTTCTCTGTAACAAGCATGACCTCCAAGGCGACTGGCCATTTTGGTTAAAATAGTTGCTGACCTGATGCTAGTTTATTTATCAGAAGATGTGATATGTTACTGAAGAGGGAGTAGACTCATATAGCACTCCATCCGTCCTTCACAGAGAAGCCTGCTTTTCAACTTAGCATAGATAATGACATAGTATAATATGTCAAAGGAAAAATGCAACTCTTGTTTGTTAAGAGACAAATAATCCTGTCTCTTAGCGTGCAAATATCCAAGGGGTAAATTAACAAAAGAAATACAAATCTGAAATTTTTGGAATCCTGAATTTAAGTTTGTGAAAGTGTTTCACCTATGATTAAAGTTGTAAAACTCCATTATTTTTGCACTCGATCATACAGCATATTGTTTCTAATGAATTGTTCACTCAAAACACCTTCTTTCTGTGCGATTACATAAGGTGCTAGGTGATAATTCAAATGAAGATGTATCCTACAAAATAATAATAAAAAAAGACAAAATACTAAAATGCATCCTGCAGGTAGCAAGTACAGCAGTTAAGTGCCTTAAGTAGCCTCTGACTTAGCTTGTGTCATTCTGCCTGCAATCGTGCCTCAAGAAACAATACCTTCTGGAAAATTGGGAGAAACCACGAGGATGATGGGTACTAAATGTACATTTTCAGAATATCATCTTCATAAAGTAGCAGGCACAATCGGGAGAGCTAATGAGGGATTCCATCAGAAACATAGAACTGCTTCAGGGGAGGAGTCACAGTAAGATCTCTGGATCTAAATCACTGTACACATCACTCTGATACTCATCCTGTCCTACCTCTCCTTCTTAAAAGGAACCTTTAATAGGGTCATTTGGTAATGGGCTGAAGCAGGGAAATGTCTTGAACCCCAGCTGCACTGCTCATTCACCTGCGCGAACAACTTGAACTCGACTTCTCTCCAAATGCTTCACTGGTAATCTTCCCAATGTACAGCTGCCATATATACGCGGCATGAATTATAGCGAAGAGCATCCTGCTGTGTTGTGAATCGCAGTGCACTCGACCACACATTAGCAGGTTGTGGGATGAAAAGAAGAAAATGTCTGCAAACTTCGTCTTCTTTCTCTTTTTCCAGCTGGTAAAAATCAATGCAAACAGCGTTGCGGAATGCTTTCTTCCCTATGAAGTGGTACCAGACCCATCCCATCCTCTTCCCATGCTTTAGTATACAAATACATGCTAAGGACGTCTTTCCTTTCTTGAGGCACTGGGGGCCAAATCAATTGCCTAATCAAGTGAAGACAGCACATCTGTGGTGGATGAAAGGCAGGGCAGCTTTCTCTGGAGATTTTTATAAACTGATTAAGTCAGAGCACCACTAATCCCCCATCCTGCATTCACTGTTACACTGACAAAGGAGATTAGAATGAAAAGATAATGGCTGTGTCATGAGCTTGTAGTAAACAGTCTGTGAGCGCCAGCAAGGTTCGGAAATGTTCCCATTGTGAATGGAAACGTGAACTTTGGCTTCTGGGCTAAAGGATGCTGCAAAAGCCACCTGCCTATGTGCCAGACAGACACAAAGCAAGGGAGAAAAAGAAAAAGAATCAGAAAAGCTTCTTCTATGGCAAAAAAATATAGTCATTTCTATGTCTTCATTATACTAAGTTTAGCATTTACCCAAATCATATAATAGCATTTATGCAACTCAATTTTAGAGTTGCTCTGCACACTTAGAGTCTCTCTCTCTCTCTCTCTCTCTCTCTCTCTCTCTCTCTCTCTCTTTCTCTCTCTCTGTATGTGTGTGTGTCTGTCTTTGTCTGTGTCTGTCTCTCTGTCTTTGTTTGTCTGTCTCTCTGTGTGTGTGTGTGAGAGAGAGAGTCTCTGTCTCTGTCTCTCTCTCTCTCTCTCTTTCTCTCTCTCTCTTTCTCTCTCTCTTTCTCTCTCTCTGTCTGTATGTGTGTGTGTCTGTCTTTGTCTGTCTGTGTCTGTCTCTCTCTCTCTCTCTCTCTGTGTCTGTCTGTCTCTGTCTCTGTCTCTCTGTGTGTGTGTGTGAGAGAGAGAGTCTCTCTCTCTTTCTCTCTCTCTATCTGTGTGTGTGTGTGTGTGTGTGTGTGTGAGAGAGAGAGAGAGAGAGAAAGAGAGAGAGAGATAGATTTGAAAGGAGCCAACTTGCAGAGAAAGGAATTTAATGGGAAAAAGCTCCTATCAGAGCTGCTAACAGGATCCAGAACATACTTGGAAAGACCATGGATTTGAGTTCACATGTATTTTTTCAGCTAAACTTAAGCAGTAGCATAATGAAATGTTCTGCACGCAAATTCCTCAAGTTTTAGAATTCACTTAAAATGCTGCCTTTATATTCAAGATTGCTTCTGATTTTTAAGTTACTTCTATCTTCTGTTCCAACTTACTAGGTGTATGAAGTTTTTTTTTTGAAACACATTTTCACTTGGAGCAAACAATAAAATCTAAGAGATGGTATTCTTAAGATGAGAAAAGATCAGCTGAAAAGAATGCATGCATTCTTGTGAAAGGAATATCAAAATTCAATTTGTCATCTTTTCTGGTCATTCAGGAGACTTTGGAATGGAAGATTATCACTTCTAATACAACACCCAGAGCAAACCTCAAGATACATAAGGGAAAAGATAAAACTGTAGCCAGATGTAAGGATTTGGCTTCAAAGAATTGTCAAAATATCTATAGAGGAGAACAAAGTGAATTTTCCCCCTAAATTTGAGAAGAGGGATAAACCTATAACAATAATGGGTTATCAAAGTGCAGGGAGAGAGAACAGAGGTCTCCAAGGGAAGCCAAGGAATAGACAAAATAATTTAGAGAAACAGGAAAGGAAGGACTGATATTTGAGGTCTGCTTGGAAATGTCATAATAAAGAAGTTAAATGGCACGTCATCTAAGGAAGTCAGAGATGCCGCACTGCACCCATGGACACATGATGAGATGAGATGTGAGTCCTTCAGTAGTTTATAGGGATTGCCTCGCAGAGTGACGGGGAACTTCAAAAAGCAGGCATTGGAGGCAGGCATTTATCACCTTCCTCATTATGGACCTGGTACTTCTTTCTGAGATGTAGGTATTATAAAGTGTCAAGCACATAAAAATTATTCTTGTATTGCATGGGAGGAATTGGTCAATAGTGAAGCACATAGACAATGTTGTTCCTGTGTAACTACACTGGAGTTTATGTTATCCTTTTGTTGGTGGTGTGGTAGCTAATGATAACACAGTGACGACAGGCATCTTTACCTATCTGTGGCAACCTGTCAGTAACATAGCTGTATGGCATTTACGATTGTGCATGGGACTTGATAATGACAATAAACCACTGTCACTGTTTTATGCGCTTACTGTCCTGTAGTTTTGTCACTATTCTGGGAGACATTTATTTATTTATTTATTTTTTATTAACTTGAGTATTTCTTATATACATTTCGAGTGTTATTCCCTTTCCCGGTTTCCGGTCAAACATCCCCCTCCCCCCTCCCCTTCCTTATGGGTGTTCCCCTCCCAACCCTCCCCCCATTGCCGCCCTCCCCCCCACAGTCTAGTTCACTGGGGGTTCAGTCTTAGCAGGACCCAGGGCTTCCCCTTCCACTGGTGCTCTTACTAGGATATTCATTGCTACCTATGAGGTCAGAGTCCAGGGTCAGTCCATGTATAGTCTTTAGGTAGTGGCTTAGTCCCTGGAAGCTCTGGTTGCTTGGCATTGTTGTACATATGGGGTCTTGAGCCCCTTCAAGCTCTTCCAGTTCTTTCTCTGATTCCTTCAACGGGGGTCCTATTCTCAGTTCAGTGGTTTGCTGCTGGCATTCGCCTCTGTATTTGCTGTATTCTGGCTGTGTCTCTCAGGAGCGATCTACATCCGGCTCCTGTCAGTCTGCACTTCTTTGCTTCATCCATCTTGTCTAATTGGGTGGCTGTATATGTATGGGCCACATGTGGGGCAGGCTCTGAATGGGTGTTCCTTCAGTCTCTGTTTTAATCTTTGCCTCTCCCTTCCCTGCCAAGGGTATTCTTTTTCCTCATTTAAAGAAGGAGTGAAGCATTCACATTTTGATCATCCGTCTTGAGTTTCGTTTGTTCTAGGGATCTAGGGTAATTCAAGCATTTGGGCTAATAGCCACTTATCAATGAGTGCATACCATGTATGTCTTTCTGTGATTGGGTTAGCTCACTCAGGATGATATTATCCAGTTCAACCATTTGCCTACGAATTTCATAAACTCGTTGTTTTTGATAGCTGAGTAATATTCCGTTGTGTAGATGTACCACATTTTCTGTATCCATTCCTCTGTTGAAGGGCATCTGGGTTCTTTCCAGTTTCTGGCTATTATAAATAAGGCTGCGATGAACATAGTGGAGGACGTGTCTCTTTTATATGTTGAGGCATCTTTTGGGTATATGCCCAAGAGAGGTATAGCTGGATCCTCAGGCAGTTCAATGTCCAATTTTCTGAGGAACCTCCAGACTGATTTTCAGAATGGTTTTACTAGTCTGCAATCTGGGAGACATTTATAACTCCTTCTAGGCCAAACTGAGGTGCTATTGGCCCTATTCATCTCATTGACTGAGCCGAAATATCTTATGCCATTTAGGCATGCTCTATGGGATTCTAAATCACCATTTCACAGAATATGTCCCTGTCATTTAATGATAGGTGACAAAACTTTGTATTTGTTGAATGCATATATGAAATGCTCTTTCACACATGGATTTGGACCAACTTTTTTTTAACGTGGGGTATTGGCAGTATGGAGACTGGGCAGAGTGCTCAATGGTCCATGGAAATGGACTGCTTAGTAACTGGGTACATGGCTGAGGCAAGAAATGGTGAAGATGTGAACTTCAGAGAGGCCATGATCAGAAATGTCAGTATATTTATAGAGTATCCTGTCAGTGCAACCCAAGAAGCTGAGGCTTTAATGCCAAAACCCAACACCAAAATACCAAGTGGCTTCAGGTATATTCAGCTTCCCTGAGCAGGCTAGCCGAGTAGAGTGAGTACTGTTCTGCACACTCATGGAACGTCTGCAACCAAGATAAGGGCTTGAGAAGCCTGGGATGGGCCAGTTCTCGATGCAACCTGTCAGCTCACCTGCGTATACATGTGCGGGACCACAACACAGTTCAAGTCACTTTTCCCAGGAGGTTTTGCAAATGGAGCTATTAGCAGATACCTTTAATTGAAGACAACTTCATCACAAGGGTGCAACTTACAGGGGACAACAAAATAGAATTAGAAATTTAACTTCAAGACGAAAAATGATGGTATTAGGCATTGGTTCTTTGTGGTAAGATTATGAAGTTAGTGCTTCCTAAAAAGGACACAGAGTAGCCATCTCCCTTTAGCTATAGGAGAGAACAGCAAGTGAGCATGTATATTTATATAATCTGTTAGTCAGACAATATCAGTTGCCTCTGGAATATTTAGAGTCTACTTTTTAGCAATTTCAAAATGTCTATTATGCTGTTCTTAGTGTTACCACTCTATAAGTTTCAGAATCTGATTCCACTTGTCCCACTGAAACTATACACTTTGATCCACATCTTTTCTCTTCCTTTACCTTCAATCAGGCCTGGATGTCTTGGAGCCACCTTTAGTCTCTATTTGTAACCTGTGTCAGAGTCCACCAGTCACTGAATTATATGCTCTGTTTACATGTTTGGACTAATTCAATTAACATAATGTCAACTTAATGTGTAAAACAAAGAGAACTCTTTAGATGATTAAATTTAAGAATTCAAATGATACCAGACATCTTGGTGTATGCCTGCAATCCCAGAACTTAGGAGGCAGTGGAGGAAAAGGGAGTCCAAGACTGTATGCAATTGGCTAGATAGATGTAGATATTAGATCTATAGTGAGCCCATAGTACACATGGGCTTCACAGCCCAGAGTTCAACCAACCAGTAACTGAAAACAATAAATACAAACCGCCTATGTAGTGAAGATGTATAGACTTTTGACATTATCCTGTATGCAATATAGTATTGCCGAGTGAGGGCATTGTATTGGGAATTGCTGCCATGATAAAAATTGGAGAACAGGATGCCTAGAATCAGATAGTATCTCTAAGATGTGACAGGAAAACTGGACTTATGCAATCTCAACAGAAATTTTGCTTCTTCAAAAAGATTTGCACAAGTACACCAGCTGACATACTAGTGTGAATGGGGAAAATCTCACAAGGTCCCACCCAATCCTATGTAAAAATCTATAGACAATTATTGGATGTGAGAGAGGGAGAATTAGTTTTCTACAGAGATCAAGTTCCTAATAGGCTATCCAATCGTGACTTGTCAGCCAGAAATACATGTACACATCGGAATAACACAAATGGACTCAGTAAAATATGCCTGAGTATCTATGTGTATATTGATAAGACATGGAGTGATGTAAATACAGTATCTATATATACACATTTTAAAAAATTAAAAATTAAAAATATGGTACATTCTGTATAGGTTTACTGCAAATACCAAACAATTTTATATAAGGGATTTGAGCATCAGCAAATATCCTCTTTAAGTTCTAAAAGAAAATGATAAATGTATGCATTTATGTGTGCAAATAGATCATTAAATATCTACATATCCATATATTAGGTTTCAGGATAATTTGTATAGAATTATGAAATTTCTAAAGATTACATGGTTTTATATCATAAATAAGTACATTACATTTAATTTACATTAGAACAGTATGGACAACCTAAAGTTCTTCTCAAGATAATTATATTTTGCCAAAAAAATAATTATTTTGATTGGTGAGTTGGGTTAAGTATAGTTTTAAAATGTGAGGTTCAAATCAATGTGAGTGTATCCTGTGCAGAGTAATTCTCAATTGTTATAAAAATTATGTCCATTATGCTACTTGCTGGGATGCTAGTAATCATGTAAATTCCATAAAACTTAAATTTTCAAATTATCCTCAGTAATTTAAATGTGTTATTAGGCCTTTCATGAAGCATTTTTCTTCTTTGAAGAAAACAAGCAAAGTTTCTCAAAAGCACGGCAGGATAAGTTGTAAGTGACTTTCACTGGTAATTTGCAGATGGCGTAATAGGAAATTTCCTTTTACCTCCACCTAAGTCCAAGCTTTTTGCATTCTAATTTGCAAGTAAAAAAAGTTACTGTAGAACTTTGATAGAGAAGTTTGCAAGGACACCAAGAGACTTAATGTATATTTTCACAGAGGAGTCAGGAATTGGACATGGAAATCAAGATGTAATTTCCAAAAAAAAATAAAAAAGGTAGGAAGAGCAGAGTGAGGGAGGGAGACTAAGTGCCATCCATGAGACACCTTACTCGTTAGAAGCATCATTTTTGGTTTGCATATTTTATATAAAAGTGTGTAAATTAGCCTCTAACCTGGTTTATTTTTGTAAGATAGGTAATAAAGTGTCAACATATTTCTCTAGAGGGAAAACATGTTCAAATTTATATTCCCTGTGAATATTGGTGGTTCAAATGTCATACTTAAGACAGTGAGTACCCCAGTGTTACCAAAGGTATTCTCTAGATGACACTACCGTACACTAAAGCATATACTGGTAAAGGATGATAGTAGTAGTGTTAAACCCTACTGATATTTTAATTATGAGTTAGAAATTCATGTTGAATAGTTGAGTAAAATCTGTAAGTGCTAAACCCTTCCCAGAAATAGCAGAGCTTAAGAATTTATACCACCACCATGTAGAAACGATTGCCGACGGTGGGACTTGGTGTTGTTTAACATAAGTGGATATTCAACAAGCTGAAAAATCAGAAAGAGAAAAAAATTAGGTTTGGTGTTAAGAGGTAGTGCCTTAGGGCTGAGGATACTGAGGTGAATCTTAAGAATTTGGTAATCAAGATCGTACAGCCAAAGCTCCCTTCCAACTTCATTTATAACCGGCCCTCTCACTCAACTGTGTCAAAAATGGGGGACATAAGATACTTACCTCTTCTGAGTGTTTGAATGAGTAGGAAGCACAGAATGCCCAGCATACTAAATATAAACTGCTAGCTTTCATTATTATGAAGTATCTTTATAACCATTAGTGTAAGGCAAACAATGAAGGGGAATAGAAGAGGGTTTTGTGTTGTTTTATTGCTATATCAAGTCAACCTAATTACAAACGGTTTATTCCATTTTATCTTAGGGAAAGAGATTAAGATAATGGATGAGGGATATTTATGAATAGCATGTTTTTAAATGTCGCCATGATGTAATTTACATCAGCACCAAAATACATGCATATGTGGGTAAAGAAACACACATACTATTTTAGAGTGGAAATAGATTATTATATTGCTCTCTTGGAATCATTTGCTTTTAAAGATGGACTTTAAATTCTGTTGCAATAAATTTTCCTGAAGTATAGCTCATATTACAGTAAAGGGGAAAATAGATATGTGATGTGGGTTGAAAGAAAAACCCCGCAATAATTGTCATGGCTATAACATGCAATATTTAGTAGCTGTGATTTGGTGGATTAACAAAAGAAAGCTCTAAATGAATCAATTAGGTTTTTAACAAAGGAAACATATTTCTGCAGTTTGCACTGTAGCAATTTCCATACATGGTGGCAATTTACAACAAGGATTAATAATACAAATTTGAGTTTCCTGGAAGGGGTCCACATGCCGAGTGTTTCTTTGCCACACAGTTCTCACAAACAATAGGCAACTATTCATTACTTTTGCTGTGTATTATTATTGCCTCAGTTTAAGAGGGGGACAGCAAGATCGTCCAAATTGGATATGGCCTATAAGGCTTGAAAGAACAATGCTTCCAAATGATCCTTATTGTATATCAGAAGTCATGGTATGTCCAAAGAGAGTGTGAAGCTGAAGGTGGGCTTGGAAGGAGCCCCAGGAGAATGCTCGGTGAGTATCGCCCACTGACATACAATTACATGGCTTTGAATCTGATCCATGACACAATCTGTGGTGATTACACTACTCACAGAAGCCAAAAGACAGATGAAAATGCTTAATTTGCTTATTCTCAAATGTGGCAATTTGCCTAATGAATGAAATTGACTTCATAAAATGTCAAGGTTATCTTTTAGTTTCAAATTTAGAAATACAAGCGTAGCTGTATCGTGGATTTGAGTGCTTGCATCTATAATGGATTCAAAGTGAAGTACAAGGGAGTGCTATGTGGCTTTAATCCTACTCAGAGAGGTCAAAATAAACAGTATAGTTGGTCTGAACAAAGGTCTTGATAACAGAGAATAAAGCGAGTCTCAAATGCTGGTCAACCGTGATTGCATTTAAACACTTACATAAGAGCTTCTGGAGCACAATTTTAACCACTTCCTTTCATGCCAGCATCTGCCAATAATAGGTTTTATTGTCAGAATGTCTTATGAATCCTGTGAAATGTTAAAGGTAGGATTAATATTTCTATTTACTGTGAGAAGAAAAACCCTAGAATACAGAAGAGAAAGTCTATATATAGATCACATTGGTACCAGGTGAATGTCATGGTAGACTAGGAAAAGACGAAATTTTACTGGTAGTGAAGCATTGATTTCCGAAGGCCTTACTATTAGCTGGAGTCATAACGTTTTATAAAGTCCTTTACTTTGGTTGAAATGGAACAACACCCACAATTACAGACATTTGCTTTCTAGAAGAAAAGTGACTTACGTCTCTAGATTCTAGTCTTTTCTGCCCTTTGCAGCACGAACAATGGCCAGTTGGGAAAGATGTTTGTTGAACATACTGGATATTCTTTAATTCATTAATCACTGCTTCGCATTAGCAAAGATCGACTATGGAAAACTGTTCAACCTCAACTCTCCCCTTTCTGCCCATCTTGTGAACTTTCCCCTAAGAAGATCTGCATGCTCTGCGAATTGACTTTCCTTCTCATGGATCAAGCATTGTGGATACCATGCTTGGCCCCGCCTCAAAGCCTCAGTAGAGCAGTCTCAGCCGCTGGATGTTGGTGCTCTGTGCCTGTGATCGCCTGTGTTAGCTGTCAAGCTTGGGTACTAACGAAAAACACCTTTTCCATAGATATTTATCATTTGGGGAGAAAGTTTATTTCTGTTGGGAAACTGCATGAGTGAAATCTACTATAGAATTCAAGTGAGCATTTTGCATATAGGTAAATAAAGAATCAGGGAGAGACAAAATTCGTTTTTTCCTCATTGTGGAAAGGTTGTCGTTGTATTATTCAAATGCTGATTTCTAGCGGAGAGTCCAGTACAGACCAGACTCTGGTATTGATTGCTATTTTTACGAAGCATCAATTGTCTCAGTGTTTTGTAAACTTCCTTCGCCATCTTGTCCTGATTGGCTTAATAAAGAGTTGGTCAGCCAATTAGCTGGGCAATAGAGAATAGGGTGGGACTTCTGATACTTAGGAGTCTTAGGCTCCTAAAGGAGCCAAGAAGATATTGAAGGACCACAGGGAGACAGAGGTGTGGAGAGAACATGAGGAGTTACCAAGAGCAGGTTGCTAAGGGAGTCTGCGTGAGGAGACACACGACCAGAGTGAGTGAGGACAAGTCTTAAGTTGAAGGCAGAGGACTAGGAGGCTGGGAAATAGGTAGCCTTACAGGGTCAGAGTAGTTCAGAACCTGACCAGCTTAGGCTTGAAGTGTGTTAATAAAAGTACTAGATCTCTGAGCCTTTATTTGGGAACTAAAATGGGCTAGAACAAGTGTAAAAACTCCCAGGATTATTTGAGGAAAAAAGGGGGACATAAAAATCTCCCAAGAATTATTTACAATCAATATATTTGGGGAGAATGATTAATACTATATGAGAATGAGTCGCACATCTTCTTTTTCAAAACTGAAGTCGTGAGTGAGCAAGTAAAAAAATAGAAACAAGGAAAAGTAGGTCACATTTATCTAGGCTTTTATACAATTATTTCTGAATAAATCTTCAAATTCATGAAGTTAAGCTTAAAAGATTAGGATTCATTAGCAGGTAGAATACTGAATGAACAGAGGTGAGTCCAGCCCCAGCCACAGCAAGGCCTGGTATGCAGGGAGGGAGCATACTCTATCCCTAGCTTTATGTTGCTATCAGTTAGTAGGTATTGTCTGATACCCTCCTCCTCCTCCTCCTCCTCCTCCTCCTCCTCCTCCTCCTCCTCCTCTTCCTCCTCCTCCTCCTCCTCCTTCTCTCTCCTTTCTTTTTCTTCTTTCCTTCCTTTCTTACCCTCCCTTCCTTCCTCCCTCTCTCTTTCTCTCTTTTTTCTATCCTTCATTTCTTTTCTTTTTTTCTTTCCTTTTCATTCTTCATTTTTACATAGACATTTATTACTTTTTAACATGAAGAAAGGGTCAAAAACTTCTGATCATTGAATTTAGATAAAACGGTAAATATCAAAATCATACTTTGGAGACTTTCTGTGAAGAATCAAATGGTAAATATTTCTGGGCCTCAGGCTTGACATACATACATATATACATACATACATACATATACATATACACATACATATACACACACATATATATATATATATACATATATATATATATACACACACACACATACAGTCTTTCATGTTTTTCATACCTTATAATCTACAAACAATCTCTCTCTGTATCCTGAGGCTATAAGTTCATTCTGATCTTCTAGTTTTAGCACTGAACCCCCAAGTTTGCATGAGATGCCCGATACTGTCACATGAGACAGTACTGTGCAACAGCATGCTGATGGGCATGCTCTGAGCACAGCTAAGACAGCCAGGCTATTCCATGATGTTTCAACGGTTGAATGAATTAAGCAACTTACCAACCTGGGATGTTTTTATGTTGTGATGGAGCTATTCAGAAATAAGCACACTGTAAGTCAAGCAAAGACTGTGTTTTGGGTCTGTGGGCCATTGGCTTTTATTACATCAACATGCTCTATAAATCCCAAGTACACACAATACCTGTGCATGTGAATAGGATCGTTTGATTTTCAATAAAACCTATTTACAAAACAATTAGTGGACCCTAGAAGTCTGCCTGTGTTCTGGTTATTGCTTAGTCCTCATTAGTACTGACTGTTATGTATAAAAACAAAAACAAAAAACAAAAGGAAATTCCTGGCAATAAGGCCTTTGTTTTCCTCTGTGATAATTGTTGCCTTTGTAGTTTTCATGTAAATAACCTAATCTTTTCCATTGATGTATTAATGAAAATGCCAACTCCATAGAAAATCAAGAGTATGTGTGCACTCTGGTACGTGTGTTGCATATGTTATTACCTATAAATTAATTGTGTTTGTGTGTTTGTGTGTGTGTGTGTGTGTGTGTGTGTGTGTAAGAGAGAGAGTGTGTGGGGAGGGAGAGGGAGACTATCTCTATGTATGTTTCCTTGGTCACTCTCCATCTGTCTCCATCTGCACTATTTTACTTTGAAATTATTTTTCTTTTATTGAAAATTGATTTGTTTTTGCACCATATATTCTGATTAGAGGTTCCCGCCTCCCCAAACTCCTCTCAGCTTGTCACCACCTTCCTTGCAGTCCATATCCACACCCTTTCTCTCTCTCTTTAGAAACAGATCTTTAAATCCAACACTTTGAGGCAAATGTAGGTGATCTGTAAGTTCTAGGCCAGCCTGGTCAAGATAATGAGTTTTAGAACAGCCAGGGCTAAGTAGAAAATAAATAAATAGGCCTCTAAGGAATAATAATAAAATAAGATAAAAGAAAAGCTAACAAGTCAGAGTAGGAAAAAACGGAAGAAAACGAGCCAAAGAAAAAGCATGGGAAACACGCAAGAATGACGACACACACCAATTTACACATGAATGGAATCCCATGAAGACACAAAACTGGAAGGCATAACATATACACACAAGACTCCTACGGTTAAAATAACAACAAAAAATCCTGTCATGTCATTGTAAGACAAACTACCTCCAAAGGTGCCATTGAGTTTAAGAAATGGGCACACTCCCTGTCCCTAACCCAGATGCTGGCTCCAATTGAAAACCACTTGTAAATAAAAAATTGATATTCTCTAAGATAGTCTCACTGAGGAAACAAACGACACTTAAGGGTAGCCTTGCTCCCCATGCCTACCAGTAAATGACCACCACAAAAACAAAGTCCTCCTTTACTTTTTGAAATAGGATCTCAATAATCCTGAAGCTCCCTGATTGTGCTAGATTGACTGCTCTGTGGGCTTCAGGGCTCCTCCTTGTATTCGTGTCTATAGAACATTATAGGTGTATGTCATGTGCTCAACATTTCACATGGATTTCTTGAAATCAGGTCCCTGGGTTACATCAGCTGTTTTACCAAATGAAGCATCCATGCAACTCCTAGAAAAGCCAAATATTAACTGTGTGTCCCAAGAATCCTCTTAGAAGAATGATTATTCAAAACCTGGTTAGAATAAAACAGGTTTTGTGTGCCGTGATTAAAACTATCCATCTTTCTATCTAGACTATGAAATAACAGTTATATTCATTCACTAAGTGGAGGCTAAGAAAGAGGCTAAGACTCTAGTGTTTATTTTTAAATAGATTATTATTAAAATCAATATTCTTGCCCACTGCTTATGTATGTGTATTATAATGAAAGGAAAGCAAGAGGCACAGGCTGAATCCTATTTTTTTCAGGAATAAAAGGCTTGTTCTTATGGGGTTGCAAACTCCTTCAGCTCCTTTAATCCTTTTTCTAACTCCTCCAATGGAACAACACCAACCACCAGAGCTTCCAGGGACTAAACCACCATCCAAAGAGTACACACGGACAGACCCATGGCTTCAGCTGCATATGTAGCAGAGGATGGCCTTGTTGGACACCAAAGGGAGGAGAAGCCCTGGGTCCTGCTAAGGCTGTACCCCCCAGAATAGGGGAATGTCAGGGCAGTGGAGCAGGAACAGGTGGGTGGTTGAGGAGGGGGAACAGAAGAAGGGTAGAGGGTAGGGGATAGGGGACTCATGGACAGGAAACCGGGAATGGGAATAACTTTTGAAATGTAATAAAAAAAGTCCAATAAGAAAGGCTTGTTATTCTAGGTCTGTTCTCTGTGTAAAGCTTCTAAACTCATTCCTTAACTTTCGACCTGGTATCCCCTTACATTAACAAGGTAAGTGTCTGTTCTCTGGAGTTAGGATATGTGTTTCCACACGTTCTGGAGGAGGGATTCACTGAGAAATAGCCTCCATTACTGATGATGCGCTCTACAAACACTGGCACGCCGTTTGACTGCCTGATGATGGTCCAATCTGGTGACAACTGGCATGTGTTTTATTTCGTCTCACCTTCCACATCCTTGATTTATTCTAATATACGGAAGGAAGGAAACTGCACTGGCTGGTTTTGTGCTAACTCGACACAAGCTGGAGTTATCAGAGAGAAAGAATCCACCCTTGAGGAAATGCCTCCCATGAGATTCAGCTGTAATTTTCTCAGTTAGTGATCAAGGGTGGGAGGGCACATTGTGGGTGGTGCCATCTCTGGGCTGGTGGTCTTGGGTTCTATAAGAGAGCAAGCTGAGCAAGCCAGGGGAGCAAGCCAGTAAGTAACATCCCTCCATGGCCTCTGCACCAGCTCCTGCTTCCTGACCTGCGTGAGTTCCAGTCCTGACTTCCTTTGGTGATGAACAGCAATGTGGAAGTGTAAGCTGAATAAACCCTTTCCTCCTCAAGTTTCTTCTTGGTCATGATGTTTGTGCAGGAGAGAAACCCTGACTAAGACAGAAGCTGTGGGTTGTTAAAAGGAATAAAATGATGAATAGAAACTGTAAAATATAAGTCATGCAAATATAACTAACAAAGGCTTTATCATCTATAGGATAATCAATAATATATGTCTTTTGAAGCTGTATTGACCTAAAACATTAGCTCCTGGACACTGTACAATACCAAATGCTCATTGCAGCCAAGTTTGTGATTGAAAATATTAATAGGAAGAAACAAATTTTGTAAATTAATTTGCTCCCTGAGCTCCAATTCTTAAAGGTACAGATTGTAAATTTTATATAAATTCTGAGTGAGCCATACATATTATGATTGTATCTTTATATTACTATATTATTTAAACCACGTATTTTAAACACTATAACTATATTTTATAATTTTAACGCCTGGCCTTAGTCATTTTAAATTCATTTAGTAGCATTACCAAAGTTATAACATGAACTAAATCTGCCTCTGACTTCAGAACCATAAAGTATACAAACACACACACACACATACATACATATATGTATATTTACAAAGATTTGTTTTTGAATTTTAATATGGGTATGTATGTGGGTCTGTGTATGAACATGTGCACATGAGTGTCAAAGTACTAAGGCCAGAAACATGAGATCCCTCTGGATCTGGAGATGGTGCAAGAACACAACACATTGTCCAAGTATATTTTTCTTTTAATGCGAGCAGCATAAGAATAAGAATATACAACTTATGGAAAAGCTTATAAGATGGTAAATAATTTTGTTTCTGAGAATATTTATAATAAAAACAACATTTAGTAGCACTGAGTTCAAGTATATTAATATGTGGCTATAAGAAATTTTAGGCTATGGGGAGATCATTTTGGAAATATTTTCTTGCTGAACCATAACCTTACTCTCTTTTCCTGTGACATTGTGTATAATACAGCCATCTATGGAAGCGGTAACTTGGTATTTTTCTATTTTCTGCTTCATTTTGGAGATAAACTTAGAAGGCCAAGGTCTTTTTCCTGACTCTGTATAAACAGTAATCAAGCTAAAAGAGGGAAGGACCAGTAAAGTTAGCAACAGTAATTATGATCCTGACTGCAAACTGAGGCATGCCTACTGTATACATTCATGCTTTGTTTTGTGTGTGTGTGTGTGTATGTGTGTGTTGGTGTGTGTGTGTTCTTGTGTACATGCTTAAGCAGTTTGCTTTTATATAAAGCACAAATTCCTTTTAGACTTAGAATGATATTTATTTACTAGTTATTTTTGCGTGCCGTGCCCCTGAGCATTTGAGATAGGATAGACAAAAAAATGTTTCTTGTCACTACCCATGTTCTTCCCTCAAAGTGGTCTTTAGGGCTCTGGGTTAGCTTGTCTGGCAGACCAGACAGAGTAGCTCTCAATCATTTTAAACATCCATGGGTTGTTTTGTTCTCTCCCAATATCATTTAGACAATCAATATGTATTTAGTCTCCTTAGCACGTAAACCAGTGATGGCCAAGCCTTCACGGCTACTTGAACTCACCAGCATATTTATCTATTAATGAGAGGATGAAAAACAATCACATGGTTTCCAGAAGCAGCACCATCGGTTATGACAGGATTCTCACCTCTGAGCTCATGATTCAGCATCTTTATGCGGTCCACCAAAACCAGCAAGGTATTCTTTAATGTCGTCATGTCATAACCGCATCCTTTTAGTTGCGGCGTGTCGCTCTGCATGCGTATTTTTCTTTGGTTCCATTGTACATATTCTAAAGATGACAGACAAGTGAGTAGTACAGGGTAAATATTTTCAAACCATGTGTGGAAAAAGGGTACATATTTAATCCAATTACATAATGCTTTAATGAATTATCAAATAATAATATAGATCATATTGGTGTATACATTCTATATTTTATACATTAAAATACTTTCTCCAAACTTACTAACATAAATATTAGCCATTTATTTATTTTTCAATTTGTAGCACATTATTTTGGGCAGAACTTCCTGATGCTGGTTGTAAACATGATTCCATTTCATAGCCCAGGTAGACTGGCTGGGGGCTGCTTCGTCTGTGATGACCTTGGATGTGATACTGAGTGTGGCTCTGCGTTTTATCTGCTGACAGGATGGAAAGGCATGGCTCCTAGGGTTTCATGTTCCACTGCAAGGAGAACACACACTCCATGGAAAAGTGGTATTTACACTCACTTATATTTGCCTGACAGGGTGAAACTTTTAATCCATGTGCAAATTGGGCTCACAGTCATATCTAGAGGCAATTTGGGAATTTAGTCACCAAAGTGTAAAGATAGAAGGGAGATATAAACAAGTACACTACTATCACACAGCAAATTTATGAATGTTGACTATCAAAGGTCACTGTACAAAATACCGTGTTATCTAAGTAGCAATGTTTGAAGCAATGATCAAATCACAGTTTGTCCAAGTCAATTAAGAATATATGTAAATATTTTTTTCATTTATTCCCTTTGTAAGTACTTGTATGTATGTGTGAGCATGGGTATGTGCATACGGTTGAGATAAGAAGACAACTTCCAAGAGCATGTCCTCTCCTCGTAACATTTGCATTCAAGGGTTCAACTTAGATCCCCAAGTTTGGTGGCAAATACATCATTACCTACAATACCATTTTATAAGACCCTGATTATTTTTTAAATTTTATTTGACAATGTCATAAATTTATATAATGTATTATAATTAATCTCTCCTTCACCCCCCCAGTTCCCTCCTATCTTTATTAATACAACTCCCTAACCCCACACCTCCCTTTCCAATATTAACGACTTTTAATCTCATTTGGTGGCCCATTTAGTGCAACCATTGGCTTGAAGCTGTCAATTGGGACCGTTCAATCAGCATCGGGTATATAACTGGAGTTATTAATTAGAAAATTATCAGTAAATAATTGTCAGTGAATCTATCAGTATCTATCAGCTGAACAATGAGGAGTAAGACTTATGAGCCCCTCCTCAATCTACATGTGATCATTGATGGGACCAATCTTGTTTAGACACAGTGTAGGTATCCATAGCTGCTGTGAGTTTGTGATTCCAATGGCTGAACCAGAAGATGACATTTTGTAGCCTTTCTCCTTATTTTGCAGCTCTTACATTCTTTCTACTCCTTTTTCTGCAATGTTACCTGAACCTAACAGGAGATGAGCATACATTTTTAGTTTAGTGCTGAGCTGACATATATCTGTCATTTATTATCTGCACTGTGCTTAGCCACAAATCTGCACATGATCTTAGCCAAAAGGCCGAGAAGCGATTAGCCACAAATCTGTATCCATCGAATTTCACTAGAGAGGTTTCTTTGGTTAAAGCCAAGAATAGCATTTGTTTATTAGTGTAAACATAAATATTCAGAAGGCAGTCTGATTCTATTTCTGTTTAGCTGAATAAAGGCCTCACGTTCATGCCTGTGATCTGCCCTGCTGTAAGTTTCTGGCCAGTTTACAGTGCTCTGAAAACATTTTTTTCTTGTGGAGCATGTCTCAAATCCTATTAGAGAGCAGTTGTTTACTCCCATAACAACACTGCTGCTATTTTACTAGCCCATGTACCTTGGATTGTATTTTGCTCTCATAAAGAAACGAGATTTACAGCTATATAAAACCACTGTCTCCTTTTCACTCTTGGTAGCCTGGCTTGAACTTACCAGAGCTATGAAAGCTAGCCATCTTGGATCTGTTATAGCTTGTTTTCTCTATATCATGCATCCAAGGTATGTAGTGCCTTCAGAAAGAGGATTTCATCTACATGTGTTGGTCAAACATTGAGAATCACATGAACCTATATTGAAGGACTTTAGTACCACTTCATCCAAAAATTCATGAGGAGGAACTCTTTTAGTACTAGGGTTTATGTTTAATAACGTTTGGCTTCGGGAAACAACCTTTTTCTATATATGCAGGATATCTCCTTTCACATTGTTTTCTTTAGTTTTTATTTCAAAAATTTATATTTTAATTTGGATATATGATAGCAAGTTTCCATTTTGTTTGTTTGTTCCATAACCTTCATTTTAGTTAACCCCTCTCAAGGCTCCTAAGCTTCACTATTACCATTTCCTGACCAGACCCCAGTATTCTCAGGGTTTATATCTGTTACCTGTGTGAAGAAAGTAGTTTTCTGTAGGATGATGTCATTATACAAGATAGAACAAGACCTGTCATTGGACGAGAAGGAAGGATGGACAGGAGAAAAGTTTTAGAGAGGAGGAGGAGACTGGGGCAAGAGGGCAGGAGAGGCAGCCGAGAGAACATGGAGGCTGATGTTAAGGTTCCTCTCTGCACATTTACAGGTCGTTATGAATATTTTTAAGGGATGGATGTGTACAGGGCTTTGTATGTCTAGGTGGGCAATTATTTGTTATCAATTGGATCAGAGGTTATTGTGTTGTGTGTTCTTTCATGTGGTGATTTAATTGAATTCAAGAGAGTGTGTGATGGTTTGAGACACCGGGCTGCCATGGAATTGGGATGTGTATGGCTGGCATGGTGGCAACCTGCCTTGGGAACTGGATGGGTAGAGAGATTATTGCCAGGCTCAGAGAGTAGCCATGGACAGTGTGATATGGGATGAAGCAAAGCGGGCGAGAGGCTTTGCTGACTGAGATGAAAATATCAAACAGATGTCATGGGGCACTGTGGTGCCGGATCTAGTGCAGGATAAAAGCAGCACTATTTTAATTTTACCACAACAGTTTTCAATACCATCTCTTCTGTTATAGTCAGTAATATTCTATTAGGAACCAGTTGAAAATTCTAAAATTGTGAAGAATCAAAAGTGAGTAATAATAATCTAAGATCTTATAAGATGAAATATATACTATTTTGGGAACATTGAGAAATATATTCCTAAGAAATGTGAAAAAATATGAAAAAACTTAGTTATGAAATATATTTTATTAAATAATTGATACGTACTTATTGGATTTCAGGTAGCATTGTTTTGACCACAGAATTCTAGATCAATCATGATGTCTCCGTATGGATCTTAGTGTAGGAATGTAGAAAGAGAAATTTAAAAAGGAGCATTAAGAAATGAACATTAAGGGGTTGGGGATTTAGCTCAGTGGTAGAGCGCTTGCCTAGCAAGTGCAAGGCCCTGGGTTCGGTCCCCAGCTCCGGAAAAAAAGAAAAAAAAAAAGAAATGAACATTAAACACAGAATTAAAAATCAAAAGATCTGGAGGTGTTGCTAAGTTCAAACCCTGGATAGATTCCCCATGACTGGAACCATAGAAGCTGAAAGAGTTTAAACCCTGGATAGACTCCCCATGACTGGAAACATAGAAGCTGAAAGGGAAGAGACAAAAAGAGATGTTTCCCAAGGTGGGACAAAGATACTCTGACCTTCTTCCAAATGCTTATTCTCCTATTGTGCTTCCATTTATCACACATAGCAAGTATGCCAAGAGAGGGAAGGAAATATGGTTTTGAGGAAAGAAAAATCCAATAAACTGATGAAAACTGAAGGGCAATATTTCATATAGTTTTATCTCACTCTACTATAATAAGAGAAAAGATTGAGAACAGACTCTTGCTGAGAATGAAGACAATAAGAAGAAATAAAATTTAAACCTTATATGCAATGTGTAAGAATTCTTACAATCTCGACTCACCCCTTTAGAGATTTTCCAGGTTCTTTAATCCTACCTTTTAACCTACATCATTAAGATTTTAAAGCTTTTTGTTTTGTTTTGTTTTAAAGATTTCTTCTTATTTCAATTACATACGTCTCTGTGTGGGTATAGGCAGATTAGTTTGGGTGCGAGTGAAGTTCAGAAGATGGGTTGCATCCACTGGAGGTAGAGTTATAGGTAGCCTCAAGCTAGTGGATATTAATGTTAAGAATCTAATCTTGTCTCCTTCAAGAGCTGTATTTGATTTTAACTACTGGGCTATTTCTGAAGTTCCCTTTGTTTAGTTTGTAAATGCTATGGGAAGTTGAAAAAATTATATATATCAACAAGATACTATTTAATATTTCAATATATGTATGTAGTATGCAATTTCTAACTAGTATCAAAGATACCGATATTTTCAAACTTCCCTTTTTTCTTAAAGATTGAAGTTAGTGCCTCATGCTTGCTAAACGGGCACTGTGCCACTGAGTCATAAATAATAACCCTCATGCTATTTGTATTTTCAGATAATGACTCACCATGTTGATCAGACTAGCCTGAAACCTACTCTGTAGCAAAGGGGGCTTTGAACTTACAGTCCTCTTCCCTACCCTCTCCATGTCTGTGGCTACCAGTGTGTGGCATGAGGCTAGGTTCATTTATCAGTTCTTCTTGGCAAAATTTTTAGTACACTTATTCTTATGTTTTTGAAATGTAGAGTCCATTTTGGTCAACTGGGTCACCATGCTGAACAATCACCCAGGAGTGCTTCCTATTCTTATCCAACTGTAATTTAGTATCTATTGATTAGACTTTCCTCATCACATCCCCATACTACTTTCTTTCTTAAACATTTGTAAGGTGCACAGCACACCCCTGTTATCTGTAGCAGCTCCACTGGGCAGAAGTGTGGGAAGAGGACTCGAGAACAGCATGAAGTCTGATTTCAGTATGAGCATTCCCCAGCAGAGTAGTCTAATTGGGCCTGTTGTCCACTTGAATTACCTGTGAGGCTGAAGTTATAAGTAACAAAGATAAATCAAAGAGGAATATTATTAAAACAAAGACCCTTCTTATTGCTGTCATGAGTTGCAGCAAAAGAAAATAAAGAGCATTAAGACGATCTGGGTATAAAATATGACTTAAAGGGTAAGAGCCAGATAAGGGCTGGTTAGATGATGAAGCTGGGATTTGCTTTTGCTATCCAGGTTGGAAATCTAGGAGAAAGTTTGCCGTCTAGTGCCTCCACTAAAATTGACTTACATGTACATACAGATAGTAAAGTAATTAGAAAAATATCAATATTGGTGTCCTCAAGCTTTCTCCTGACCCAAGACTGGGCCAGGTCCTAGAAGAGTCAATTTGCAAAGGTTTCCATACATCCTGGCAGTTGGGGCAAAGGGTGAGGGATACAGCTTTGGCTCAAGACAAAGCTTATAAATAAAAGCTGAACAGCGGTACTTTTATCATTTGCTAACACTAGATTTTGCTACTTATTTATTTAAAATACATCATTCTTACAGCAATTTAGGTAAAGCAAATTTATGTGGTAATGCCACACCGTTTTTCTGAGACTGTGTCGTCTATATCTCAGGTTCTCAGTCTGGTTGTGGTGCTTCTCTCTGCCCTTGCTACAGCCAGTTCTTCCAAAGCTTTGTCTACATTCCTACCACCACTGTTTCCAGGGTTCTGAAGTAATCCTCTCCCACTCCCTCAGTGGAGTTGCCTATCCTTGCTCAGTACTCTTTACAGAGAGAAGTCTCAAGTAAACGTGTATTACTGCTGAGTCTTGCATCAAGGACTCCAATGCCTCAGACCCATGAGTATGGCTTGGCCTTCCATAGGTCAAAGTATAGATACAGATAGTGTGTGCAGAAAAAAACAACCACAGCTTCGTTTCCCAGGATAACTGCAGCCTGAGATTGCTTGCAAAAGAAGGTGCCCCCACCCCATCAAGATTTGTTAAAACTACCTTCTCCTTGTGCTGTATATAATAAATGCATTGAGTTTCTGGGATGCTGCCCCCCCCTCTCTCATTTTTCCATTGCTTGTTGCCTCTGTCTGGTCAGTTAGAAAGTCATGTGGGTCAGAGCAACTCTTAGAATACTATGACTCTCTCTGATGACTCCTACTAAATGTACAGCATCACTCTTGTTTATGCTGACGATTAATATTCTACTACACGTTTAGGAGATTGTATTCACCTTGACCTAGCTCAACACCTAGCTGGAAAGTCAGTTACACAGTATTGAGTTGGGATATGAATGAAAGAGGAAGTAAATGATAGAAATAAAGAATGCCTGCTAAGGTATGAAGTTCATTAGTGCATGAACTTTTCCTGCATTTGAGAACGACTTATGCTGTTCAATTTCTCTTTCAAGAATTAGAGCATAAAAACATCATTTGTCAACAGTTCTTTTGAAAATTATTGTCATTTCCATGCCTTGCTTTCTGGAAAAATATCAATGTTGAGGTCCTTCCATTATAATGTTTTAATGAGCACATGCATTATTCTATATCATTAATATTTAACATTTTTAAATGTTCAATTTTTATATATGATTCTTCTACATGTCAAATCTCACCTATTTTCATAATTTTTTTTAAAAAACACTAACCTAATATTCTACCTCTTAAATTACTGCTACTCAATTGTTGTCAAGGAAACAAGGTAGCCAAACTTTTTAAAAAAGATAGTTGAAACATAAATCAATAAGGAATTGAGTATAAACTGTAGAGTTAATGCTAAGCATTAGAGAGATGCTTATTAGAATGATTTCAAATATACAGATGATTTTTAAAGTTAGTTTTTCAGCTTATAGACATTTAAAAGTTATTGCATTTTCTGAAATCCAAATCAAAGAAAAGCTGCTTAATTTAAAATGGAAAATTATTCTAGCATATTTGGTTTTTTCTTTTCATGTCCACTTATATATCTGGCATTCATAGTATTAGGTTGCATTATGGACTTTGCATGCAAAGTTTGTTAAAGGTGATGCTCTCTCTCATCTCTTGTCCATTTCCATGCTCTCCGTGGTACACATCATTTTGCAGCTTCCTCTGTGCTGTTATATCCTGTCACACATGTTCTACTGCTCTCGCCAGGCTTCAATACTACTTGTTTTTTTGTTTTTTTGTTTTTGTCTCATGGTTCCATTTCTAAAAACACCATTTTTTAAATTAGTATTTTGAGTGAGAAGTTCAATCCTAAGAATGGCATAAAGTTGAACCTTCACTCCATAAATTAAGGACTTTCTCCTCTTGCTAAAGACTTGCATTGACAAGAACACCTACTCGCAATTTCCCTCCATTTTTTTTCAATTTTCTGACATGCAGTGATGAATTCAAAAGCACTAAATACAAGCCCAGCCATGTTTTTGAGATACTTTTCTATCAGGACGCCCTGTAACCTAAGCAAGTAACCTGGGAGCTCTGGTTGGTCGGAATTATTGTTCTTATGGGGTTGCAAGCCCCTTCAGCTCTTTCAATCCTTCCTCAATTCCCCCAAAGGGGGTCCTGTTCTCAGCTCAGTGGTTTGCTGCTAGCTTTTGCCTCTGTATTGGACATGCTCTGGCTGTGTCTCTCAGGAGAGATCTATAGCCGGTTCCAGTCAGCATGCACTTCCTAGCTTTATCAATCTTCTCTAGTTTTGTGGCTCTATATGTATGGGTCACATGTGGCATAGGCTCTGAATGGCCATTCCTTCAGACTCTGCTTTAAACTTTGTCTAAAGTTTGTATGATATTTTCTAGTTCAATCCATTTGCCTATGAATTTCATGAAGTCATTGTTTTTGATAGCTGAGTAATAGTCCATTGTGTAGATGGACCGCATTTTCTGTATCCATTCTTCTGTTGAAGGGCATTTGGGTTCTTTCTAGCTTCTGGCTATTATAAATAAGGCTGCTATGAACATATCTTTTGAGTATATGCCTCAGAGAGATATAGTTGGGTCCTCAGGTAGTGCAATGTTCAGTTTTCTGAGGAACTTCCAGACTGATTTCCAGAATGGTTGTACTAGTTTGCAATCCCACCAACAATGGAGGAGTGTTCCTCTTTCTCCACATCCTCACCAGCATCTGCTGTCACCTGAGATTTTTATCTTAGCATATTTGATTTTTTAAAAGGTGAGAAAAATTCTATGGGGACCATAGAATGAAAATAAGAACTATTTTGGATTGACCACCATTAGTGCAATCTGAAGACTAACTTAAGACAAAGCAAGAAAGATCTTTATTACTTTGTTAGTCTGTGTTCCTCAGAGAGAAAGAAACCATAAAATCATGTACAAAATAAAGCAGTGATTTATTATGCTGGATTACTCTAGCCCACATTGGACTGTAGAGCTTGAAAATCTGTTTGATATTCTCCAATCAATAAGTTGGAGGTCTTGGGACAAGATACACCAATGGTGTTAAAAACAGACTGAAGTAGAAGATCTGGGTGTCCTCAGTGAGAGTCAGTGTTTCCTGGAGAGGTCTGCTTGTATAAACTAAGTAATCTAAAGTCTATGTGTACAGTTAATAATAGAAGCCAGCAATGCACACACTCAGGAACATACACTTACATGTACCTGGACACGTGCCCTTCCTATTACTTTCGATCCTTCCATGTTCTCAGCAGGCATTGCTCACGGTCATGGTACATTTGATTTATTCAGCCTTCTTTTTCTGTCACAATATCAGACTAAAGAGGGGGGCATTTATAAGCCTTAAAGCTAATGATTTCCTAAGTGTTCCCAGGTTGGATTCAGTTTGAATTATCATTCTTTTTTTTTTTTTTTTTTTTTCCGGAGCTGGGGACCGAACCCAGGGCCTTGCGCTTCCTAGGCAAGCGCTCTACCACTGAGCTAAATCCCCAACCCTGAATTATCATTCTTAAGTGTGAATGTGGGATATGTAGGAATTCTTTTATGTGGTGAAATATTTCTGTGGCATTATGGGAGTTGGCTTATTTTTCAGATTACTTTGGGACATATACATTATGAATCAGTTCACTCAATTAGAATGAGAATCTCATTCTGCTCATTCATTGAGCTGTTCATCATGTTCTATTTTAGAATGTTAGTGAATTTAAAGGTTAAAGTGTAAGGTATCATTCAAATCCTCCTTTTACATTCAGTATAAGCAACAATCTAAAATGTTAAATTATAGACATCAGAAAGAAACGAGATTAATATTAAAGGATGTTAAGAATGTTGAACTTTGGCCCAATAAATCTTGAGTATTCTGGACTATTATATATATATATATATATATATATATATACACATATATATATACACATATATATATATATATTATTTGTGTGTGTGTGTGTGTGTGTGTGTGTGTGTGTGTGTGTGTGTATTAGTACTATGGTGGAAACTAACATAGCCAAAAAATGAGTGTGTGAAACTGAGATTTTTCAACATTGGTTATCATTATTATTTTTATGTAAAAACTCTTGGTCAGCTTTCGTTTTTGATTCAACAAGATAATATATATAGTACACAAAACATTAATGTGTAAGACGGGCAATATCTTTTTCATCAGTTTATTTTTTAATGTAATTAAATATAATTTTCCATATTCTCTTTTCTTTTGTATGTGCCTGTTCTTGTTTTTGGGTACATGTGTGTTCACATACATCATGGCCAGAGGACAGTCTCCTCCAGAGATTACCATTTCTTCCTTAAATATAGAATCTCTCACTTGCAATTAGACCTCCAAGATTAGGCCTTTTTTTCCATCACAAGGTACAGCCACCTCACAAAGTAACGTCACAATACAGAAAAATATATCTTAAAATTTTAGAATCTGTTTAAATCCATTTCTCTACTACTGTCATAGAAACAAGTGAGTATCGTATCCTTCTTCAGAGATGGGCTAAAACATACATTTCTAAGCAGCAATGAGAAGTTGTCACTGTTGTTCTATGTTGTAAATATCTGTTTGAGGCATCATCACCCCTACTGTCGATGTTCACAGTTGAGCTATATGTGCAGCTGTGTGATTAATTCAGGGTGAATGATTTTTCTTTTGCCTTGTGATCCTCTCACATCTTGATATTGTTGTTCTCTGTAATTTTCCTGAAGATGCTTTTTATAAAAGTCCACGGACAGTATGAGTTCCGAGAAAAAAACCCATATATTTAAAAAGCTAAGGCATTGTTGCTATTTCATAATGGCTAATGTTGTCTCATGCAACCATGAGAGTGATTGCTTGGTATGAAACCCGTTGCTATTTTACACACACATCTGTTAATTGATGTGTTTATTTAGGAATAGCCCCAATGTATATACTCTACAGTATTAAATACAGTGAATGATTTCTTCTCTCGTTTATTAGGTAGCTACTGCTGACCAAAAATCTTGATATTATCCATATCCATAATGAAGCAGTTATGTTCAAGTGGAAAAGGTCACTAACGAATGAGAACATACATGAAAATTAGTGAATTTAAAATAAAGCGAATAGGGATTGTGATAAAGAATATCAAACTAGGGGATAAAGAGTAGGGATTTATCTTCCATGGGTCAGTCCAAGGGGAGGCACGCATGTCCTTTATCAGAATGGAAAACCAGGCACTATGGAGACGCCTCAGAGGGCAGAGAGAACAGTAAATACAAAAGGAAGAGACAAAAGATGCTTAGATGATGGAGAGCTGAGGCTGGGGCGTCTGACGATGTTGGGTGGAATCAGTGTAAGGAGAGATGCAGGGAATGATTCAATGGGATCCTAAAGATAACAATTGGCTCTGATAAATTATCAATATTCTCTCTTGAACTCCTGTATAACAAACGGCTTACTTAGGCAAAATGCTTTACTTTAGTCAATGATTGAGCGCAGAGAAGAATGTATTTGTACAGAGTAGTCTGGCTATTAGATAATCAATGAACAGCTCTGATTGTTGACATCCTATTCTTTCAACAGACTCAAATAAACGGGTTACCGAACAGTATCATCTACATACAAGAAACAATCTATTATAGCACATTGTTAGTAATAGCTGATTTAGTGTTTCTGTATTGATTTATATTCTTCATTTTCATGATAAAAGATTACATTTATTTCAATGCATTCAGTACATTAGATGTAAGTGTATCTTTTATAAAGGTTTATAAAGATTAAAAAGGAGGATCCTTCTGCTAGAATTCTCTTTAGGATTCTAATTTGAGTTGTTTTGCAAATCTGTACAAGGGAAAATACAATAGCATTTTTAAAAAATCAACTTTTACTATATTTGCTTGATGATCAGCAACTAAGATCAAAACTTGTCTGCAAAGGTGTTGTACAGGAGACAGAATCATACAGTTTGACTAATTATCATACAATAATTGAGAGGTTTTTTTGTACTTGATAAAATCCATTGTTATTTGATTTATTTTGAATAACATGTGGCCAAAACTTAACACTAGAATGAGATCCATTTTAAATAAATTCCTCTGGCTTTATTTAATAATGTATAATTAATTAGTTAATGTATAGATCTTTGGACATTTAATGAGACCCAGTTTTTAATGAATTGAAGTAGTAAGATGTAGATCATAGCCAGTGTACACACCCTAGAGCAGTGATTCTCAACTTCTGGATCCTGACTCTCAAAGAGCTTCAGAAAACATACTTACATTATGGTTCATAACTGTAACAAAATGAAAATTATGAAGTATTAATGCAAATGTTTATATGGGCCACCACCACATGAGGTGTATTCAACTGTATTAAAAGGTCTCAGTATTAGAAACACTGAGAACTACTGGCTAGAAGGAATGTCCTTCCATCTGCAACTCATGAGTACAATGATCAGTGAAGTAGAGTGTGTCAGGTAATTGGAAGCAAGTCATCAACACCCTTAGGATACTCGGAAATAGTAAATAACTGAACAGATGATGTTGGTGAGAAGCCATGCACATTCAATTGCTGACTTGTACATTATATTTCACTTAGTATTATTTTTATAATTTGTTTGTATGTGCATGCACGTGTACACACATGTGAACATGCTTCAGTGCAAATGTTCAAGTCACAGAACATGTCCAGGGAGTCAGCTCTCTTCTACCACTTGAGTTCTGGAGATCAAACTCATTTGGCTGCACAGCAAATGCCTTTACTGGCTGATCCATCCTGCTGGTCCATGTATAATATGAATACATAAGAAAATTACATCCCTATAAAATATGAATTTACTTAATTTTAAATTGCTTAATGTAGACATGCAGTGAATTTCAATATACTTATGACATATGTAGACATGCGGGCCTCAGATTATACGTTAAAACCACAGGGCTAACTTCTGTTGCCTGAATTCTGAGACTGACATTTTGATTTAGCATTAAATTTTTCATTGTCTCAAGTGTGTTTCCCCTCCTCCTCCTCCTCCTCCTCCTCCTCCTCCTCCCCCTCCTCCTCCTCCTCTTCCTCCTCCTCCTCATCCTCCTCCTCTCCTCCTCCTCTTTTTCTTCTTCTTCTTCTTCTTCTTCTTCTTCTTCTTCTTCTTCTTCTTCTTCTTCTTCTTCTTCTTCTTCTTCTTCTTCTTCTTCTTCTTCTTCCAATAAGCAGTACAGCAAGGGTTAAGGTTAGAAGCTTCTATACCAGTTTCATGCTATAAAGGCTAAAGAATCATAAATTTGACTACAATGAAACTAATATTATAACTATGCTATTTAAATTGATTTTATTATTCAACAGGTAATTATTCAACAATTACTGCCTGCAGCACCAGTGCTTTGTGTTAGGAACTGTTCTGTAATTCATACTCTGTGTTTTCCAGATTTTGCTTAATCAGTTTCCTATAAGTAAAGCACAAGCTACTACATGTTCTTTAATTGGAGTGGCCCAGTAGATAACTTTCTTGATTATATTCTCTAAAAGTCCATTCTCTCAGATCCCTAATATATGCTCAAAAATTGCAGCCTATCTTTTTTTATGTGTGCAGATTATTCTCATCACACAGTAAACAACAACTTATCACTCAAAGACCGTGTGAGGAACTGGGACCATGTTAGGAAGGCTGTTCTTAATGGGCTCAGCACATTCTTAATGGCCACGCCACACAGTGGTCTCTGCTCTTCCAAGACCACATCTAAATTGATCTTTGAGGGATTTATGACAACAGGGAAGATAAGACATAAACTAAGCAGGAGAGTTTTCATTGGTGTATCTATCCATTATTCTGTCCGTTTAACTTCTAAGTCTTCCTTCCTATTGAGTCCACTTTCTATTTCTTCCTGTTTTCAGAAACACCAACTTTAGTCCAGAGTTTAACAAAAATGCTCTCAATCAAATTATCATTCTGCTTTGTGAGAAAAATGTTTTCTAAAATGAAACCCATTTTCAGATTTTTTTTGTTTCCACCATCTGTGTAAGTCATATTCCCATAATTTTGGTAATAGAAAATGAAATTACAACTTTGGTTTATGCTTTGTTTACCTTTGAAGTTGTTCTGAACTAGAAACCTGATGTGATCTTTTATTTTGCAGGTATTTGGTTTAAAATTAAATTAATTAAGAGGGGTTCCACTTTTTCACAACTGAATGTCAAAAAGCCTGGTGAAAAGAGCAATGTGAGATTTAGTGATGCCAGAGGACAAAGTCTGGTGGATCTGTAATGGCTTTAACAGTTTCTTAAATATTGAACCATAGCTTAAAATCAAACCCAACTGTATTATAAATCACTTATAGGTTACAAGTATAAAAACCCTACAAGTAACTATAATCTGGGTGTATCATGTAATTACAACACCCAGAACAGGTTAAGGTGAATAAAAATGAGTTTTAAATATATATGTGTTTGTTGAAAAAAGCTTTAAGGCATGTGTGTGTGCGTGTGTGTGTGTGTGTGCGTGTGTGTGTGTGTGCGTGCGTGTGTGTGTAAACGCACGTGTTTGTATGCATTCTACACTGAGCCATCCTCCTAGCAATCTTTCTCTTACAAAATGTATCAAAGTGCATCCAAGACTCATCTACTACCCTGGTTTATCCTACAAAAGTGTATGCATTCTTTACTTCAAATGAAAGACTTTTCTTCAGCGCATAACAAATAACCACTGACAGCACTGTAGGGAAGGGAAGCTCTGGCTCACATTCGCGTTTTAGTAGCCTCAAGAGGACAAAGCCCTACACATCTGAAGGGCTTCAGAATGGTTTTGTTAATCGTCAATTTTTTTTTTCAAATCCAGACAAAATTACATTAGATGTTCATGGACAGATTGGCAACACTTAAAAAAAAATGGGCAAACTAGGGTTCTACCTTAACTCTATAGTTTAAGAAACACAATAAATCAGAAAATTAGCAAAAAAGTGGACTGAACTGATTAATAACCATTTGAGTAGACATAAGAAATAAGTGAATGTAGCATATCCAGTATCTGCACAGAGTTTCTGATCTCACCATAAGCTCCAGGTTTACTTATAACAATTTTACTAGCCTTGAACAGTAGGGGACGATATTTCACTAGTTTATAGAAAATCACAGCGACATTTAAAAGGAGAAAAAAAATCCCATTAATAGGGTCAAACAGCTAGCCAAAAGCAAAGACAAATTTGATTTTGTTGTTGTTAAAGATTGAATTAAACTCACTTTGTTTAAAAATGTTTCTTTTCACTTGTGTTTCAGGACCAGCTTGTGGGTGTTTGGGTGTTTCTCCCCAGCTGTTTTATGCTCATGTCTTACTGGGGAGGAAAGATTTATCATTTATGCTGTTTCTATCTCTGTAATAACAACTCACCATGGGGGCGAATATGCATGCAAAAAAGACTGACTTCTAGGAGAAGCATTTTGCTTGCTAACTTTGCCACAAAAATGAAAACAGTTAAAAACTCAATGCCCTACCAAAAAGGAGAAGTAAGCCATCTACAGAGTTTACAATAGTGGTCTCTATTGGATTCTGTGCAATGCTCTGGGGAGTAAGGGTTAGAAAAAGCCTTGTCAAATGTGCTTACTCCAATGATGTTCTCAGGGGGAGATTCATTTTTGTCATGGAACAGTTCTAGAGTATATTATAGCGGAAGGTGAGTCTCACAAAAATGAATAGAAGTTAAACCGTATTTGTATATATGAAGAAAAACAAAGTATGGAAGGAAACATACTTTGAGTAGATTTAGTACATTTTTCAGGTTTGGTAAAAATCAAAATTTCTACACTAATGTTTCCCTAAAGGTGCCAAACAGATAATGTGTGTATGATTGGTGGAACTGATGTGGATCTAATATCAAGTCTTTTTATTTTATGTGTCAGTGAACTATTACAGTTGATAAGTAGTATGTGATTCTTATTTAATGATTCATATTTCTAGTTTTCTTCTTGTGGTTCTTTCTACTCATTGCTTTGCTAAGTGATACTTTAGAACTAGTGGCAATCAAAGATTAATATGTGTCATTTATTATTATTATTTTTAATTAAGATCTTACTTTTTTTCTCTTGAAGACAATGTCTATGGAAATCTAGTAATCCAATGCTTACAACATTCCTGGTGGTGTTTTTCAATAGTCTGTTATTAGATAAATCACAAAAGCTCCGTAAGTAATAAATGAAGACATAGAAATCAAACACAAACTTACCTAGTTTATAAATGTATCAATGGCTTTATTTTTGCAAGTAAATAATATTTTCTTAGAAAATATGATTTAGGTATGCAGATCTCTGAGTTCAAAGCCAGCCTGTTCTACAGAGTGAGTTTCAGGATAGTCAGGGCTACACAAAGAAACTCTGTCTTGAACAACAACAATAACACCACCACCACCACCACCACCACCATCACCACCACCACCACCACCACCACCACCACCACCACCACCACCAACAACAACAACAACAACAGCATTAACAAAAGCAGCAGCAGCAAATTTACAGAAACACATGAATATGTAATGCACAGAAAATTAAAATGTAGGACGGTAATGGCTAAAGAATAATTTCTCATACAGATCTGAGCTCAGGAAATATTTAAGCTCTGAAAATCAGCTCTAAGCATAGCAATATGTAGCTCTTGGATACAACCCAAACAAAGAGAAGAATACATGCAACAGGACAAGCCAGGGTAAAAGAGATAAATAAGTAAAAAAGAACTTCTGAAAATATCTCTAGTAGATTGTGAGAGGTTTCCAAACAGAATCCAAACACAAGTTCTCTCACTCCTCAAGACTGTACTAAGAAGAGGTAATCAAGTGTAAATTATTGGTCTGTGTAAGACTGACTTTTACCATAAAACTTACCCTGACAAACACTGCCATAGAGTTTGTATTAAGCTTTGATGGTCTTGGTGGCCGCACTCTCACTTAATAAAACATTGTGTTTTTAGACATGTTTTCTGTGCCAGGGTCCTACATTCCGAATTCCATACAAAAGCAGGATGTTTATGAAAAACAGAATCTTCTCTATCTGTTGAGATGTCATGGAAATGTAAGGCCTAAAAAGTATAGGATAATTTGTTGAATAGACGCAAGTTGAATAAATATAAAAAATGCCTAGGGAGCTGTGTAAATTACAAATTTTCAGCATGAGCAAAATGTGACAACCATATAAGATTGCCTTCTCCACACTAGTGACAAGAGTCATGTGATTAAGACTGTATGAAACACAAGAATAAGCACCATCCATATTGACAATCTAACACACAGATCACAACACTGCAATAATGTCACATCTACTGCAAATAACTAGCTCTTGAACATCGGTATAATTTCCCATATCCATATCTCCATCTTCTCCATAACTCACAGAGGTAAGGCGTGATCCAAATGAAGATGAGAGTCTGGTTCCTTCTCTGTGGCCAGTGCCTTTCCAGATGATTCTGTGCTCTGACCACATTTGTGTTGAATACTTTCAACTCCACTCTTACAGTGTTCTTAATGAAATCAAATTGCAATTTTCAAAAATGTGTAACTAAATGTTGATTTACATCGGGACTCTTATAGAATGAAGAAAGAGGCAATTATACATGAATTGGGATTTTTATATTTACACACTTAACATTTTTAATTTTTTTTATTAACATTGTGTTTACCGAAGAGAGATTCAGTATTGGAAAATCACTCCTCTTTTGGTTAGTTTTCTAAATAAAGCTAAGATTATTTTATATGGTAAAATATTTCTCTTGATTTTAGGGCTCTTAGGATGAGATTGTTTTGATTAATCGCTAAGTGGTAAAATAATAAACATGCTAAGCAGTGGGATCTCTTGAAACAAAACAAAATGAAGATAGGCCTACAGAAGTCCGATTGGACTGTGTAAGATCACAAGTCAGTCACTCAAACACTCTTTCCTTACTCAAATTTACTTGTTATACATACACATTTTTAGGATGTTGTTATGGAGCTATAAAACTCATGGCTAAGAGCTTTGGACTGATCTTGATTTTCTAAAATTTGGTTCTCTGAAGCTGCAACCGTGAATTAGCTTAGGTGAGATTGTGTCTTGATGCCCAAAGACGTTGGGAAGTCATACGTTTATATTTCAGATGACAAGATTAACATGGCTTGTGAATTGTTTTTCCTCTAAGGAGTACAAGACTTTAATCTGTCACCTTCATAATCTTATCTTACGGTTATCATCACCTATAGAAGGCACTCTTAAAGTTGCATACTATAGACTTTTAGTTTCATTTTAGAAGAATACAAACCTATGCAGAATATGACTTGAAAAGCATCGAATCCTGTAAAAATAGCTTTTGTTCACCACATGTAATTGTTGTCTTGGAGGCCTATGCTGAATAAGCTCACTCTTTCTAGTTCTTTCTGAACACTGGCTGCCTTGTTTAATTTAGCGGTTCTGGGTCCAACTCTGAGATTCTCAAAGCTGACTGATTCAATTTGGCTCCTCTTGGCTTCTCACCGGGTTGCACTGTTGATCACACAGATGAAACATTTACATATCTGTAAATATGTATATCACTGATTTGCCTTTTTTGAGAAGTGCAACTGATATAAAATTAGATTTCCAGCTAATTATTTGATACAGACAATCAAGGGAATGGATGGAAAGTATATTTTGTCGGTTTTTATGGGCTAGGACACAGGATGGTTAGCTATGGTCTCACATCACCCAGGTTAAATTGTTTGTGGCCATGTATGTAAAAGACTGTCTTGATTGATGATTGATGAAGACCTGTCAAGACCACTATGACCACTATGTTAGATGCAATTCTTGGGTATTTCAACATAGAAGCTGGCTGACCGTGAGCCAAAAAACCAAGTAGTAAGCAGTCTTCTTCCATGGTTCCTATTTCTAGTTTCCTGCTTTGAGATTCTGGCCTGACAACCTCAATGATGGATGAGACCTGTAAAAAAAATCCTTTTCTCTCAAAGTTGTTTTTGTCAGAGTGTTCCTTGCAACAACAGAAAGATACTAAAACACATTCCCAATGATGTGAGTTTTAATTGTTAACTTGGACATGATCTTGAATCATTTGAAAAGAAAAGTCTCTCTGAAGAATTACCTAGGTTAGTGTGGCCCCTGAGAATACTTGTGATTCTCCTAATTGAGTTAATTGAGGTGGAAAGACCCACAGACCACTGTGTATTCCATAAGCAAGGAATCCTGAACTTTGTAAGAGAGGAGAAAGTTAACTGAGCACAAGCATGCACAAAAATATTATTCTGTGTTATCACATCCCTGATCTGTTGCATGATAAGAAGGAACCATGAGCTAAAATAAATGTTTTCATCCATAAATTGCTTTTGTATTAACTATTCAGTGAAAAAATAGGATATTTAGAATCAAGGATGTGTATACAACAGAAATATAGGAAGGTTCACTTCTAAATAGATTAATTGTAGGAAACAAGGAATACTAAACTAAACCTTTCATAAATGTGACTAAAAGTAGAAGGCATTTATGTAATATAGACTAGAAGCCGTAATATGTAAACAGTGAGGAAATAAAATAACAGAATAAGTTCAAATGGGGATGACTGAGAAGCCTGCCAAATCTAGCATGTAGTAGAGATAGAGAGGTTGTATTTGTTTTGGAAACTGTTAGAAATGTCATAGTTATATTAACATAACTGATAAATTTGAGGATCTCTTTTGTTATTTGAAAAATAAACATAAGAAAAGGAGAAAAGTCTGTCAGTGAAGAATACTCAGAGAATCTCAGAACTCATTGCAAAACAGAGGCATTAATTTTATAGTTCTGAAGCTAGCCGCACTGAGACAGAAGAACATTCGCATTTTGCCTTTTATAGCTACTCTCCAGGTCTTGATTGACACTGGAAGAGAGCCCTCCCACTCAGTAGCAGGCACGGAGTAAGCTGTTTCCCTGCATTCTTAATTACTTGAGGGATGTTCAAGGTATCTAATGTGTCTTACCTGACCGAGGGTTTTGACGCAGGAGGTCTGCTCTGGATTCCTGCTGGACAATAAGAACAATGAACAGTATGATGTATCCTGGTGTAAGAACAAACTAGCTTCCAGTACTTCATGCAAATCAAATGGTGAGGAGGAGAGATGACGACTCGGAAAAAGTATGGACACCTCTTGACTGAGGCAAATTTATAAAGAAGTTGAGAGATGTATTTTTATCAATAACAGGGAACATGTCCACATGTCTTATACAATGAAACAAGAGAGGATGATGGCCTCACAAGGAAGAGAAGAAATTGATAAAAATTACCAATACTGATTTTAAATATTTGAACATTTAGAATTACATGAAAATTCAAAATAATGATCATAAAATATTCACCATTTCCAAAAAAGTTACAGGACAAATTTCATTATCTACATAGAAAAAGTACAAAAATAAAAATTAGAGTGAGTAAATTTAACAATTGAACTGATAAAGTATACTGTGATTTTAAGCTGAAGAATCAATCACCTTAAAGAAAGGCCACTTAGAACAATGCATCAAAAAGTAAAGAGTCAAGAACACATAAGAGCTTATGGGACATCATCAGGTAGACCATTGAACATAGCATGGTGTCCATAAGAGATAAAAGGGAGAGAAACATGGAGAATACCTAATATTAACAAAGATGTAGTAACCAGAATGTTTTATTCAAAGTCTAGCAGAAGAAAATATACTTGAGAACTTAATAGTTGAGCTTGGCAAAAGGACTAGGAATGAATTTCATATAATTCAAGAAATTGACAGTGTTCAGAGAGAATCACAAACCTAAATACATAATTAGCATCTGGAAATCAAAGGAAACCAGACAACTTAAAAGTAACGAAAGAAAAGTGATTCGTCACATTTTTAGGAACCACACATGACATGAACCAGAGGACAGTAGCAAAATGTAATATATGTGTGTAAAAGAAAAACTTACAAAGAATACTATGCCTAGCAAAAGTGTACTTTAAGGGAGAATAAAGACATTTATGAGTATGCTAGATCTTACAGAATTAATTCCTAATAGATCTCCCTTCCAAAGAATACTAAAGAGAGGCAAAGTGTTTGAAGTTGACAAAATAATTCTGAGGAATGATTTAAAAATGCATAAAGTCTTTCAGAGCAATGGATTTAGACAAAACAGGTCATGGTTAGGTAAAAATGCTGATCTATCTGTCTGTCTATCTATCTATCTATCTATCTATCTATCTATCATCTATCTATGTTAAATTACAGTATAGAATTAGAGGCAAAATGTGAAATTAACTATGAATAACATAAAATCTCACATTAAACGTATAAACTGTGTGAGAGACTTGACTGAAAGACATAGAGTATGTGTATGTGATTGAAGTTATCAGTTTAGAATATGTGAGTATAACCATGATCTATTTACATAAGGCCCATGGTAACTATAAGAATGTATAACATAGACAGGAATAAATGAGAAAAGAATCAAATCATGTCAGCATAAAGGAACAACATATAGAAAAGGTACCATAAAAGGAAAAAAATATTCAAGTGGTGAAAAAAAGTAGACAAAAAAGCAGTGAACAAATGGCAATAGTAAGCCTTTACCAGTATTTAATTTATGGGTAAATAAACTCCTAAAAAATGTCACAGAATGGATGAATACATTAAGAAGTGCTGTGCACAGGCATCTTAAATTTAATTTTGAAATGCATCAACCTAAATGTTGAAGAGCAAAAGTCGTACTGAAAAAATGATGACTAAGAGATCAGAATTGACCATATGTGTATCAAATAAAATACACTTTCCACCAAAAACTGTCAAATAATGAAGGAACATCATGTAAATATAAAGTAGTAAACTAACTATGATAATATAAAAATTAGCATTATATATGCACGTCAAACACTTAGCTTTATCAAGTAAGGATTGACAGAATGGAAAAGGTGTTAATACAAAATAATTCATTAACTCACTTTGAACAATGAGGGAAAGATCTAGACACACATCAGTAAGAAAACAAGGCTATATGTTTTGGGGTGTGTGTGTGTGTGTACTTGTTTATATATATGGACATATATAATATAGTTATTTTTAAAAAAATTATCATTCATATATTATATGCATGGTCACCAGATGTATGCAGAATATGCCACTAACAGTAGCATATATGGTCTCTAGACACAACATATATTAACTAAGGTTAAAATCCTGCAGCATATCTTTTCCAAGAAGATTATATTAAAAATATAAATTGATAATTGGAGGGAAAATGAAAAAGAAACCAAGGGAAGTTGAAGGATCAGAGTCTACAGAATTAGTGGTAGAAAAGTACTTGACTAGTGTATAGTGATGAGAAGCTGGCGTGTTTCCTCAAGTGGAAGGAGTTCACACATGCTGCTAATATTTAGGAACCAGCAGAAAATGTAGACTGTCCAGAATTAATTAAAACGTGTCTTAATTTTCAAAAACCTGGTAAAGAAAAAGATGATACAAAAAGGAAATCTTTATCTGACAGCAAATCTGATGATGGGAACTCATCAGAAGAAGAGAAATGATGTTGCTGACAAACCGAGGGGCTTTGCCATACATATGGATCCTGAAGTAGTTGGTGGCAGTGGGGAATGAATGATTCTCAGGAAATGGAATGACTTTAGGTGAAGATCTTGGATTTTTAATTACTTGTGTGAAAATAGTAGCACCAATTTGATATCAAAGTGTCATCTTAGCCCTAGTATTTCTAAAATTATTTTTATATTTTGATGAATCTATATACACATGTAATGTATTTTGCACACATCCAGCTCCCATTTCTTAACTTCTAAACCCTTCCACGTCTCTTAATCAATTTTCCTGCTCAATTTCCTATGCTAATTTGTGATCTACTCAATGCTGTCGTTTTGACCATAGATGTAACACCATTTACTAGAGAATGAGTAACCTCCCACTGGAAACAGAGAAAACTGCCTTTTCTAGGGGGTATCAGTTTCTAAAATCTCCTCAGAAGTGGTAGGGTTCTCATGGGGCCCTACCCCTCCTGGTGAGAGTTTCGAGGCGCTGATTTTGTTCAGCTCTCTTTTAAATCTTTACAGCCACTGTGAGTTCATGTATCTAACCACACTGCCATGTCCACCAAATGCTATCTCTGGCTCTTATACTTCCTGGCCTAGTATTTATGATGAGTAAGGAGCTACAGAAACTTGAAATTGTTACTTACTATATCACGAAGAAGACACTCCTCAGGCACATGCGTGTTAAAATGAAGAGTAATGTGGAATCTGCTGGAGAAGATAAAATCTTTAATTATAGCTTAATTTTTAATTATATTTTGGGCCTTTTAACTGACTCAGTCTAGAAGCAAGTACTAGCAATACGATTGCAGACTTACATTCCATCCCTCTGCCTTTCTCTCCTTCCCTTCCTTCCCTTTCTTTATATCCCTGGTTTCCTTCCTTATTTAATCTTATTTTGAATTCATCTTTTCCTCTCCCTGTCTTATAAGTGGCCATATAAGAAAACTATGATACATTAAATGTGAAATGCTGTGATCTGGGAAAAAACATAGATTCTTCAGGGATATAGTAAAACATTGTATAAGATATTACATTGTTTCTTTCTGAATACCTATATATATATATATATATATATGTATGTATATATATAATTAACTTGAGTATTTCTTATTTACATTTCAAATGTTATTCCCTTTCCCGGTTTCCGGGCCAACATCCTCCTAACCCCTCCCCTCCCCTTCCCTATGGGTGTTCCCCTCCCCATCCTCCCCCCATTGCCGCCCTCCTCCCAACAGTCACATTCACTGGGGGTTCAGTCTTAGCAGGACCAAGGGCTTCCCCTTCCACTGGTGCTCTTACTAGGATATTCACTGCTACCTATGAGGTCAGAGTCCAGGGTCAGTCCATGTATAGTCTTTAGGTAGTGGCTTAGTCCCTGGAAGCTCTGGTTGCTTGGCATTGTTGTTCATATGGGGTCTCAAGCCCCTTCAAGCTCTTCCAGTCCTTTCTCTGATTCCTTCAGTGGGGGTCCTGTTCTCAGTTCAGTGGTTTGCTGCTGGCATTCGCCTCTGTATTTGCTACTGAATACCTATTCTTCATTATTTTATGTCACCTGGGTGACTAAACCATATACATCTCATCATATAGTAGCCTTATTAACAGCTTCTAATTACATTAGCTCAATGGAGGTCTCTAGTAGGATTCTTTTCCTCTCTTCACTGTATAACTCTGTTCTTAAACATTTAAAGCTAGGTTCTTTGTTACATGTTCTTCTCTGGTTCAGTGCTACCCCTCTTGAATTCTAGTGATCTCTATTTCTGTCTTTTCTCCCTTCCTTCTTTCTCTCTCTCTCTCTCTCTCTCTCTCTCTCTCTCTCTCTCTCCCTCGCTCTTTTTCTCTTTATCCCTCTCTCTTTCTTCCTTCCTTTCTCCTCCTCCTCCTCCTCCTCCTCTCCTTTTCTTCATCTTTCTTGTAGCCAGGAATCAGTACCGTTTTTTGTTTAATTTAATCCACCCCTACACATCAATAGCCTGTTCTTTTAAGAATGCCCTCCCTCACCATGCTGTTCAAATTAATTTTTCTTAATGCAAAGATTCTGACTAATTAAAAAAACTGAAGTAATAGCTTTGGTGGCTACATTTTGCGCTCCATTTGGAACCTTGGATATCCTAAGTAGGCAGTATCACTTCAGAATCTCTTCCAATCAGTGCATAAGACCTTAAGGATGATTGAACACATCCTTTGCTTGTTTTTTTTCTTTTTTCTTTTTTCTTTTTTCTTTTTTTCGGAGCTGGGAACCAAACCCAGGGTCTTAAGCTTGCTAGGCAAGTGCTCTACCACTGAGCTAAATCCCCAACCCACCCCTTTTAAAAAATATAGTACATAGCACTATGAAATCAGAAAAAAACTTTGTTGAACTCCATTATCTTTTACTTATTGACTAAGTATTATTTTGTCTTTTCTCACTCGAGACAAAGTGAAACCACACCTTTTCTGAGAAGTCCTGAAAATAATTAATCATGCATTTCTTTAAAGCCTATGGAAAACACAAAATAATATGGCACATAGTCTGAAAGGAATATGCTTAAGGTACCAACCAAAGTAAATATACATGGGCTAGGCATTCATCTTTAATAATAAAAAGTTATATTGAATTTTGCACTTATAAATACTATTTAGGGAGATGATTTACTGATTTTTATATTCAACTACTCCAAATGTACTTCTTGCTTAATCATCAATACCTCCTCCCATCTATTTGCTAATAAATTTATTGTTTTTCTAATAAGATTACCCTATATTTTTTCCTATGCAACCCAACAATTACTTTCCCTTGGCCTTGTTCCATCTTCTGAAGGGGAAAAATCCCTTTCATGTTCTTTTTATCCCAAATCAGAATTTGGAACAGACTTTAAGCTCAAACAAATGGTACCATGGTTGTTGGCAAGGAGAGAAGAATGACGCAGTGATGCACAGTAACAGTGAAACAGAAAACACTCCGAAGCATGTCTAGCAGGTGGTGCCACCTGTATCCATCTAATTCCTGCCCTGACTGTCTGCCACCCACTTGTGAAAAGGCCAGAGAACTTGATACTAGCTCAATCCTCATAAGGAAAAGGGGGCTATGGCTCTAACTCAAGGACAAAGTCAGATTTGGAGGAGAGGATTATTACTATTAGTGGCAGCGGATCATTGTCTTTCAGTGGAACAACTGTGGGGAGCCCCTCTACAAATCCAGCTTTTATTTTGGCAAGCTATCAGACATGAGAATGGACACCTGTGTACTAGACATTCCCAGCTGCACTTGTTGCCCCACAGCCTACTGTTCCAGCTGGCTGGCATTTCCTTACAAGGAATACGGAAAAGTATCTGGAAAAAAAAGGGAGAATAATCCACTAGAAAAGTTTGTTCTGATCTGAAATGAAAAAACATACATTAGGAGAGAATTTGAAGGATGCTCTCTTCAGGATTCTATAGAACAAAACACTAAAGGTAGCGTCACTCAGGAATCTCTAGATTGTTCCTCCTTTCAGCACCATTATGTCAAAGTGCCACATGACTGTCCTGAGAGTCGAAATAGTGGAAATCATGTTGAATGAATAAGTGCCTGGATCAATGTGTAAGTGTCATGTATTTTTCCTAAAGCCAGACATCATAAGCAGGTATGGACGCAGTATTGCTCTGTCTCTCTTTATTCCATATGTTATTCTTAGAAAAGTTACTTTGCCTGCTTGCTATTGATTGAAAAATGTAATTTAGTATGGCTACTAGTGCCTCCATGCTTGTTGAATTACTTTATAATGACTTAAAGATTCCTCACCTTCTAATATTTTTCTACATAACTACATAAGAATTGTAGCAATAAAAGAAATTTTTGTGATAACTTTTCCAACCCATTGTAGAAGCCAGTTACCTCAGAAATATAATCTTCATCTGAGGCTATCCTTTTCCAAAAATTGGAATTACAGCATTTGAGTAGATCTGAGTGGAGACTGTGTTCCTCAAAAGTCATCGATTCAATTAATCATCTTCAACTTTGAGTAAGATCATGGTATGGGCCAGGTTTTAACACGGTCTTGCCCCTTTCAGTCCTTGTGAACTCTTTGGTCAGTGAAAGCAGAGGAATTGATCCATAATGGTTGTAATGTCTTTCAGTGCTAATTTAGCTCTGAGATATCCATTTTCCAAACACAGGGTCATTTATGGACATGGGATACTTACGTCATACCATCCAGCTACCTAGGTGTTGAGTGTGGTATCCATTATGGCTTCTGTGGCCATAATTATCTAACAATACAGCTAATCCATTGAATTATCTCATCACCTCTACTAGGGAGAAGTAACAGGCCAAAGATGTCTCTTGAAATAGGTAAAGTAGCTACCCTTACAAGAGCAATTATTGACAGCTACATGAGTTATCCAGGTTTGAGATAGTTAAAATTGTCTTTTCTAAGGTAATGTGATTTTCTGCTATTAAGTCATTTTGCTATTACATGTGTTCCAGTCTCAGAGAAGGAAAGGCCTGATAGCTCCAGTGGTGTCAGGTCCATAGTAGGCTCCTAAATTCCCTTTAGAAACCCAGACTTCCCTCAAGAAAAATGAACACTTACACTGCAGTATCTTTATGGATCAAAGTGGCCTGTAATTTGTATAAAACATCTCTACATAAGGCAACATCTCAAAGTTTCATAGTTAAAAAAAAAAGAAGAAATCTGGAGACCAGGATCACAAGAATAATATTGATATAAATGTGCCAGGGTTTTTCCAGGCAATGTACTCAGGCAGTCTGGTGGGAAACAGCATTCAGCACCAGCTTGAATCTCACCAAACAGAATACCAAGTGAGTGTCAGCAAATGAGATGTACTAATGATGCTTACCTGTTCTGAGACTTGGCTTTCTAATATACTCAGGAGTTTACTAATAGCTTACAGAGACACTGGCTTGTCTACTGGCCATTCTCCTTGTCATTTTCACAGTGCGTGTCTGTACTATTTTCATTCTCTAGCACCTTATGATCCATGATGATTACTTTCTTTAACACTTAGAGGAAATAAGAAAAGCTCAGAGTTAGGCGTGAAAGTTATTATGCAAAACACTGAATTAACACAATGTTTTGACATTTCACTGAAATAAGACTGTTGAGTATACTAAATTCTTAGCATTTGGGTATTAAATATTGATGTAAATATTACAAATTAATCATACATCAAATTCATGCACTGTTTGGCATATGCCAATGGAGTCCAGCTGTGTTCTTTAGGAATGATTATTTATGATACTTGTGATATGTTGGTCATGACATGATCACCTACATTTCCAATCATCTCCACTATAGTCTTAATTTCCTTGTTCATTTAACGATTTTTAGAAATGCAAATGAGGCTATTCTTTTTTTGTGTGTGAAGACTTAGAGTTTTATATCCGGATTCATTTAAATAATACATTTTACTTCAGGTGTTTTTGTACCTTGAAGGAAGAGTATTATTTATAAAATTCTTTCATTTTTCATCTAAACAAGTCAATGCTTACCTAGAGGCATTCAAGAAATGTGACAGGCCCATTCTTTTATTCCACAGACAATGCTTAGTTTAACACCAGCTTACTTGTACACAGCAGGGATGTTAGAGAACAGAGAAGATGAGAGAGGGCTTAACCTATCCCCTGGTAGTCCAGCATGAATTATTATCTGGGGACCTCAGCTTTAGTTTTACTTCTTTAAAAAGCTGCTTTGAGATTTGACCTTTATTTGAAAAAAAAAAAACTAAGTTACAGAATTTTCATGCAACACAACCCACATGAGTATATGTGAACTATAGCATTAAAAAGAACCATTTAGTTGATTTCACACAATTCCTGTTATTTCTTGTTTAAAATATGTTTTTTAAAATTATACTATCACATCATTTCTGCTTTCTCCTCCCCTCCCTTTCATTCCCGTCCCATCCGTCCCTCCAACTCTTAACATGTACTCCCTTTGTGCTTTCTCATATTCATGGACTCTTTTCTTTAACTGTTGCTGACCTTGTCTCTGAGTTTTATCATAAATGCAAAAAAATATAACCAGCTTAGTTCAATATACATATATATGATTTTGTGGCTATCCACTTGATGTTGGATAGCCAGTCCTAGGGGGTCTTCTCAGGAGTCTAGAAGGTATTTTGTAAATATCCATGAGATTCTTAAAAAGGTATTAATGTTTGAAATATCCACAAGCCAAAGTAACAGTGTCATTGGAGCTGCTGTATAAAGTGTTGGTGTTTTATAAAAAATCTCCCTCAAGTTATTCTACACTGAAGACTGTTGAAAACCAAAGCTTTCAATGTAGGATGGCCTGTGATGATTAAATGCTGCTGATGTGTTAATCTGAAAAGGGCAGAGCAATCAGGAAAGGTGATTTTGTTAAAACATGATACTCAGTGCTGTGAAGTTTACTTCTTGGTAATTGCAAGCCAGTGAATGATTTCAGGCCAGAAACCAGGATCAAATTTCTATTTAAACATGGTTACATTAGGAAGTGTAGGGACATTCAACAGGCATTCCAGAAAGCAATTAGTTTTTTCAATGGGCTTTTAACCTAAGGTAAAACATTAGGAAATTTTGCATATATGTATGCAGTTTTCTTAGAGAATAGTTTCCTTTTGTTGCAGACTCAAAGGAATATTTAAGGTAAAGCAGTTTATGACTTTTCTTTTTTCTTTTTCGCTACATTGGTAGGAATCTGGAGACGGTCAAATAAATTAAGCTTTTTGTAATTCTTATGGTGTTTTTCATTTGTTTTTGTAGATAAACTAATACAGTAATGTTTCACTTCTGCTTCTGTTTAATCAACAGAAAGAATTTCTATGGACTTACACAATAAGTTCATAAGGTAAAGGTGTTTGTTGCCAAGCCTTGAAACCCAATGGCATGGATTCAATCATAGAAACCTATTTGGTGGAAAGGGAAGAACCACCTGTGAAAGCTGTGCTCGGACCCCCGCCCCCCCCACACACATAAAAGTTATGGAATAAAAGGGGGCAAGGGGTATGGCATGCAATACGTCTGGTATAAAGAGCTCTCTCTCTCTCTCTCTCTCTCTCTCTCTCTCTCTCTCTCTCCCCACACACACACACAAAGTTTTGTGTTTCAGTACCATTCCTCTTTAGAAATGAGAAGACAGCAATGAGGTTTACATGGAAAAATTGTTTTTGGCAATTGCTATGGTTTTAATGTTACATAAAAATAATGACTGAAATTATTTTGAAAATGTTTACTATTATTTATTGTGTACATACATGTTTATATGAGTGTTTGTGTGTTTGTATGGTGTTAGTGGTGTGTACATGGGTATGTAAGCACAGTGTGTGGATGGAGGTGAAAAGACAAATCTCTTGAAGGTCTTCTCCCTTTCCATTGTATGGGTCCTGGAAATAGAACTCTGGTCTCCCTTACCGTCTGAGCCAACTTAATATTCAGTGTTCGAACAGACCCTGTCAAACAGCTCCCTGCACTCAAATTCCATAGTGGGGAGAGCTAGACCTTCAGAGGGGCAGACACTACTGGGAAACCAGAGGAGACTACTCTCTGCCCACATTTCCTGACTCTAGAGGAAAACACCTAGCACCATCAGGGTCCCCTGCTCACAGGGACCTAGAAGTAGGGGCAGGCCCTTCTGGTTGCTGCCCTCATGGAGAGCTGACACCTAGCCCTAAGGAGCAACTTCAGGCCCGAGACCAGAGGTAAGACTAACTTTACTGCTCCAAGTGACCTGCCTGGTGGACTCAGGACATACGCCCACAGAAACAGCTGAAAGCCAGTGGAAAGGGATGACTACACGCCTGAAAGCAGAACACTCTGCTCCCATAACTGGCTGAAAGAGAACAGGAAAACAGGTCTATAGCACTCCTGACACACAGGCCTATAGGACAGTCAAGCCACTGTCAGAAATAGCAGAACAAGCTAACTCCAGAGACAACCTGATGGCAAGAGGCAAGCGCAGGACCACCAAACAACAGAAACCAAGACTACATGGCATCAGCAGAGCCCAATTCTCTCACCAAAGCAAACACTGAATATTCAAACACACCAGAAAAGCAAGATTTAGATTTTAAATCACATTTGATCATGATGATGGAGGACTTTAAGAAAGACATAAAGAACTCCCTTAGAGATATGCAGGAAAACGCAGGTAAACGAGTAGAATCCCTTAGAGAGGAAACAAAAAAATCTCTGAAAGAATAGAGGAAAACACAATCAAGCAGGTGAAAAAATTGAAAATGGAAATAGTAACAGTAAAGAAAGCACAAAGGGAGACAACCCTAGATATATAAAACCAAAGGAAGAGACAAGGAGCTGTAGATACAAGCATCACCAACAGAATACAAGAGATAGAAAAGAGAATCCCAGGAGTAGAAGATTCCATAGAAATCATCGACACAACTGTCAAAGATAATGGAAAATGGAAAAAGTTACTGGCCCAAAACATACAGGAAATCCAGGACACAATGAGAAGACCAACCCTAAGGATAATAGGTATAGAAGAGAGTAAAGACTCCCAACTCAAAGGACCAGTAAATATCTTCAACAAAATCATAGGAAAAAACTTCCCTAACCTAAAGAAAGAGATACCCATAAACATAAAAGAAGCCTACTGAATTCCAAATAGATTGGACCAGAAAAGAAACTCCTCCCATCACATAATAGTCAAAACACCAAATGCACAAAACAAAGAAAGATTATTAAAAGCAATAAGGGGAAAAGGTCAAGTAACATATAAAGGTAGACCTATCAGAATTACACCCGACTTCTCACCAGAGACTATGAAAGCCAGAAGATCCTGGAAAGATATCATACAGACCCTAAGAGAACACAAATGCCAGCCCAGGTTACTGAATCCAGCAAAACTCTCAAGTAACAGATAGAGAAACCAAGATACTCCATGACAAAACCAAATTTACACAATATCTTTCTAAAAATCCAGTCCTACAATGGATAGTAAATGGTAAAGCCCAACACATGGAGACAAGCTACACTCTAGAAAAAGCAAGAAACTAATTGTTTTGCAACAAAACAAAGAGAAGACAAGAACACAAACATAATCTCACCTGCAAATACGAGGATAACAGGAAGCAACAATTACTATTCCTTAATAGCTCTCAACATCAATGGACTCAATTCCCTAATAAAAAGACACAGATTAACAAACTGGATATATAATGAGGTCCCAGCATTTTGCAGCCTACAGGAAACATACCTCAGAGACAAGGACAGACACTACCTCAGAGTAAAAGGCTGGAAAAAACTTTCTAAGCAAATGGTCTGAACAAGCAAGCTTGTGTAGCTTTTCTAATATCAAATAAAATCGATTTTCAACCAAAAGTCATCAAAAAAGATAAGGAAGGACACTTCATATTCATCAAAGGAAAAATCCAGCAAGATGAACTCTCAATCCTAGATACCTATGCCCCAAATACAAGGGCACCTACATACATAAAAGAAACCTCACTAAAGCTCAAAGCACACCCCACTCTCAGCAGTGGACAGATCATGGAAACAGAAATTAAACAGAGACATAGACAGATTAAGAGAAGTCATGAACCAAATGGAATTAACAGATATTTATACAACATTCTATCCTAAAACAAAAGGATACACTTTCTTCTCACCATCTCATGGTACTTTCTCCAAAATTGACCATATAATCAGGCAAAAATCAGGCCTCAACAAATAGAAAAAGATAGAAATAATCCCATGCGTCCTATCAGACCACCACGGGCTAAAGCTGGTCTTCAATAACAATAAGGGAAGAAGACACATATATGCATGGAAGTTGAACAATGCTATACTCAATGATAACCTTGTCAAGGAAGAAATAAAGAATGAAATTAAAGACTTCTTAGAATTTAATGAAAACGAAGGTACAACATACCCAAAATTATGGGACACAATGAAAGCTGTGCTAAGAGGAAAACTCATAGCTCTGAGTGTCTGCAGAAAGAAATAGGGGAGAGCATATTGAGCAGCTTGACAGCACACCTAAAAGCTCTAGAACAAAAAGAAGCAAATATACCCAGGAGGAGTAGAAGGTAGGAAATAATCAAACTCAGAGCTGAAATCAAACAAGTAGAAACAAAAAGGACTATACAAAGAATCAACAGAACCAAAAGCTGGTTCTTTCAGAAAATTAACAAGATAGATAAAACCTTAGCCAGACTAACCAGAGGACACAGAGAGTGTGTCCAAATTAACAAAATCAGAAATGAAAAGGGAGACATAATAACAGAATCAGAGGAAATTCAAAAAATCATCAGATCCTACTACAAAAGCCTATATTCAACAAAACTTGAAAATCTGGAGGAAATAGACAATTTCCTAGAGAGATACTAGGTACCAAAGTTAAATCAGGATAAACCATTTAAACAACCCACACACCTATTGTCACTTGATTTTTGACAAAGGAGCCAAAACCATCAAATGGAAAAAAGATAGCATTTTCAGCAAATGGTGTTGGTTCAACTGGAGGTCAACATGTAGAAGAATGCAGATCGATCCATGCTTCTCACCCTGTACAAAGCTTAAGTCCAAGTGGATCAAGGACCTCCACATCAAACCAGATACACTCAAACTAATAGAAGAAAAAGTGGGGAAGCATCTCGAACTCATGGGCACTGGAAAAAATTTCCTGAACAAAATACCAATGGCTTATGCTCTAAGATCAAGAATCAACAAATGGGATCTCATAAAACTACAAAGCTTCTGTAAGGCAAAGGACACTATTGTTAGGACAAAATGGCAACCAACAGATAGGGAAAAGATGTTTACAACTGATAGAGTGCCTATATCCAAAATATACAAAGAACTCAAGAAGTTAGACTGTGGAAGACAAGTAACCCTATTGAAAAATGGGGTTCAGAGCTAAACAAAGAATTCACAGCTGAGGAATGCCGAATGGCTGAGAAACTCCTAAAGAAATGTTCAACATCTTTAGCCATAAGGGAAATGCAAATCAAAACAACCCTGAGATTTCACCTCACACCAGTGAGAATGGCTAAGGTCAAAAACTCCAGCGACAGCAGATGCTGGCAAGGATGTGGAGAAAGAGGAACACGCCTCCATTGTTGGTGGGATTGCAGACTGGTACAACAATTCTGGAAATCAGTGTGGAGGTTCCTCAGAAAATTGGACATTGAACTACCTGAGGACCCAGCTATACCTCTCTTGGGCATATACCCAAAAGATTCTCCAACATATAACAAAAGACATGTGCTCCACTATGTTCATAGCAGCCTTCTTTATAATAACCAGAAGCTGGAAAGAACCCAGATACTTTCAACAGAGGAATTGATACAGAAAATGTGGTACATCTGCACAATGGAATATTACTCCGCTATCAAAAACAATGACCTTATGAAATTCATAGGCAACTGAGTGGAACTGGAAAACATCATCCTGAGTGAGGTAACCCAATCACAGAAAAACATACATGGTATGCACTCATTGATAACTGGATATTAGCTCAAATGCTTGAATTACCCTCAATGCATAGAACACATGCAACTCAAGAAGTATGACCAAGATGTGAATGCTTCACTCCTTCTTTAAAAGGGGAACAAGAATACTCTTGGGAGGGGAGAGGGAGGTAAAGTTTAGAACAGAGGCAGAAGGAATACCCATTCAGAGCCTGCCCCACATGTGGCCCATACATATACAGCCATCCAATTAGACAAGATGGATGAAGCAAAGAAGTGCAGGCTGACAGGAACCGGATGTAGATCTCTCCTTAGAGACACAGCCAAAATACGGCAAATACATAGGTGAATGCCAGCAGCAAACCACTGAACTGAGAACGGGACTCTCGTTGAAGGAATCAGAGAAAGGACTGAAAGAGCTGAAGGGGCTTGAGACCCCATATGTACAACAATGCCAAGCAACCAGAGCATCCAGGGACTAAGCCACTACCTAAAGACTATACATGGACTGACCCTGGACTCCAAATGCGTAGGTAGCAATGAATAGCCTAGTAAGAGCACCAGTGGAAGGGGAAGCCCTTGGTCCTGCTAAGAATGGACCCCTAGGGAAAGGGATTCTTGGGGGGACTGCAGTAATGGGGGGAGGATGGGAAGGGGAACACCCATATAGAAGGGGAGGTGGAGGGATTAGGGAGATGTTGGCCTGGAAACCAGGAAAGGGAATAACAATTGAAATGTTAATAAGAAATACCCAATGTAATAATGAAGGAAAAAGTAAAGAAATAAAAAAATGACCTATGAGGCTTATAATAATTGTGCCCCCATTATTTCAGCTGTAGCTATAACTTTTTGATTTTGCTGCCTATTGGCATCTTAGAAATGCATTCATAATTCTAAAACTAATTTCCTTTATGCAGCTAATACTTTGAGCTCAAATATTTTAATCACACGTATATTGGCAGATTCACTGTCTTCCATATCTCATTGCTTTCTCCTCGATGGGCACTCTTTTGTGATTTTTTTTTTTATGGCACGGAATCTCGGACACTTAGAAATGTCAGAGACTTGGTAAAGTGTCCCTGTATTAATAGGTAAAATCAACTCTGATAGAGCAGCAGGAAGTATATTGCTAAGAATGAAAATGAATATGATAACTTTTCTGGATGCAGCTGGTTTTAAAACAACTCCTAATACCTTGTTTTTATACCCATACATCTGTGCCTCTCTCAACTCTCATCAGTGAACCTTCTTGCAATAGATGATACTTAGAATAAACACCAAAAAGTGGTAAAATGTAGAGAATGGGAAACTATGGGGTGTTTGACTCTAAATGGGATGTTCATACCATAGCCGTTCCTCTAAGGTCTAGGGATCTTCCTATAAGAAGGGATAGAGAGGTTGCTTTAAGAAAAGTGTTTTTCACATACAACAAGGCCGTTGTACATATGAGTTTATCCTATTGTGATGGTGTGCACAATACTTGAACATGCTGAAGTCAGGCAAAATCCTAGCATTTGGGGAAGGTGGGCATGAAATTAGCTTAGGAGCTGTTGGTATTTGATGGCTACTGAGAGAGATATGATCAGATTTATTTAATATTATGACCCTTGGTAGGTTAACCATGCTTGAGGGCAGGCCTGAATATCAAAAGTAATTGAGGAATACAAACTCCCATGTGAGATGGGTGAGTGTAGAGGTGAGGGCAAAGTTGGTGCACATGCAAGGGGTCAGAAGAAATTGAGTATGATTAAAATGCATTGTATGAAACTCATAAACAGCTAAAAAATACATTACCAAAAAGGATAAAAACTATCTATCCACCACTAGCATGTGTATGAATATTGCAATTTAACAAAATTATTTGTAACTTGGTTTCTTCATGTGGAAGCAGATCTTACTAGTAATGTCTGCAATGCGATTAAAGGTTAGTTGACTTGGTACAGAATTTTAAAGGTGTTCTGGCATATATATCATGTTACCAGTAGCATAAATGTGTTATAATTTAGACAAAAGACATCCTTTTGTGTGTTGTTAACAGATATTTAATAAATGGACTACATCGATGACAGAGCCAAGAAGCCAATAACCACAAGGTAGAGCAAAATGGAGACGACAATGGGATGCTAATCTCATCAGAAGGCTCCCACTTTAGGGACACTGGGCGGAGAGCTAAGCAGGTCAGTGAAGTTTAGCAATAAGTCAGCCAGGTCACTGGAGATGAAATCATGGCGAGTACGTGGTTGTGGCTGATGCACTTGGTTACATATGTCAGGCAAGAAACCCAGAATATATGGCTAACTGTGGTGCTTATAAGCACACAAAGTGCGCATTGCCCACAAGGCTCTCTCAGCAAGTACCTGTTAGAGTCATCCTGAGTGCCAAACCCCATCAATACCCTAAACCTCTCCTACCCAAAAGTTTTTGTTCTTTTCCTCTAGCTTATTTTTCCTATATAAGTATGAATTTTGGCTGCGGTTTCTTGTGTTGTACTTGGCTCTCTTCCTCAACTCTCTTCTCTTCCTCTCCTTCTCTCATGGCCTGGTTTAGTCAGGGCCCTTTCAGATGCCTTTCTCTCTCATGTGTCTACAATAAAATCCTCCTCACTATTACCTGGGAGCAATTTTGCCTTCATTGTCATTCAACATCATGATTTAGTTTCACCTTAACAGCTGGTCATTTCCAAAAATAGCTCGCCATATATAACTGGTAGATTCTACATTTTATGTCTGATTAGTTAACCATAACAACAGCTTTTTGGATAAAGACTGGGTGGTTCACATCTCCTTATTATAAATATATATGTGATCATTGCATGTGTATACTATTTAATAAAATACTGACAAGAGTGATAACTACCATTTCAAATTTTACTGTCTAAATAATAATAATAATTTTACATATTAGTAGGATATTTTTGATTCCATGTTTGCCATTGTAATAGTAATTTTACAGATAAAAAACTGCCTCCCAAATTTGTATATTAATTTTTCAATCAAATATGATAAAAAGAAAATATACCAATCTTCTAAAATTTGGGGAAACAAATTATAAATTTTATAAATTTATTTTAAAAGTGTTAATTGTTATTTATATATTTAAAAGATGCACGATAACTGCCATTTGGATAAAAACAACTTGAATATATCCCAAAATTCAGTGATAAAAATGCTCCCATTTAAAGATAATTTTCTTACATGTGTATCTACAAGAACAGTGTTCCCCAAGTGTTTCCTCTCTTTCTTCCCTATCTCCACTTTTTTTTGCCGGGGGTTGATTGTGTGTGTGTGTGTGTGTGTGTGTGTGTGTGTATGTGTACACGCGTAAACTATCTTAGGTTTTCAGGAAGTAAAAAGAGAATTTACACTCATAAAACAAATGTTGTAGAACTGCTCAGTGTTCATGTCATTGGCTAAATTAAAACTGATAGGGCCAGTAAGTCTGGAGATTGTCACCACTGGTGTGATTATCTTGAAGTATTTTGTCTCCTTGGAATTGCTCTGGCTCCATTTCCCAAGGAAGTTAATTCCATGTTAATCCGACTCATTCACACAGGTTTTAAATAGTTTGTGTCCAGCCCTCGGGAGGGAATGTCTCTCTAAGGACTGCTAGGCCATTTAGCCACCAAGGTACCCTCCTGTCCTTAGGAAAGAATGCTAATTACAACAAGAGACTGCTCTTGTCTTAACATAGCCCTGAGTTGAAAGAGTCAATTCCTTCTGTAGGGTTTGTGGAAGAGGTTAAAGAGTATGCCCTCCCGGAGTCTTTGAACTGAGGATTGCCATATGCAGAGAAGTAGCTTGGAAGGATGATTAAATACACACACCTATTTTCATTGCCCATCACCGCTCTACAGGCAGTCTGGTACGTGGTTGACTTCAGGGAACTGGGATCTTTATCATAATACATTTGGTGCAAATTGTTTAATCTTTTAATCAAAACCACTTTCTATATGTGCCGTTGAGGTATATACCTATGAAGATTTGAAGTTTTACTTCTGTTTGCTTCCAAGATGACAATATCGATGTGGCCTGGCATGCGTACTTCACCACTCATGGGCTTTGAAAGGTTAATGTTAAACTGAAATAACAAACATTACATAAATGTAAGTTGGGCATATCATATGTACTTTCGACGAATTATTTTTGAAATAAATTGCTATTAAGAAAAAGATAAGTGTTGTTAATAATTAGGACCCAAATGCTACATGATAAGTTTTAAGGGACTAAAACTTTGTTTAATAGCAACTAAGTGTCTCTGACCTATAAAGCAGGTTTCACTTGGAAGCAATGCTTTTATATCACTTAGTTTTTCAATAAATTTAATTTTTAGATTATTTTTGTGATAATGATCTGATTTTTGTAATTGTATGTCAATGTGACTATGAAAAAGCTGTCGGGCAAGATAAAAAGCAGTGCTAAGTAATTCATTGGCCTAAGTCTGTGGTGGTGTGCGTGACACTTTTACAGAGCATAGGTAGTAGCTGGTTTCTAATACATTTTTAGATGAGTTTATTATGTTTCTCACCTGTGACTGTTTATGCTTACTAACACACATGCGCGCGCGCGCGCGCGCGCACACACACACACACACACACACACACACACACACACACACACACACACACACACACACAAAGAAAAAGCAAAGTGAAAACCAACAACAACCAAAAGCAAAAAACAACAAAACAAAACAAAACAAAAAAGCCCACCAAGAAAACAAAAAAAAAAGAAAGAAAAAAGAAAAGCAATAACAGCAACAGCTACACCTGAACGGAAACAATCCAAAACAAAAACACCTCTCATGAGACATATTCTCAGAGAGGCTCTTAGTAAACAATAGTAAGGGCACTTTGACTCAACTATGTGTAAGAAACTGTAAAAGCTGCTATTCCTTCTTGGGAACTAGTTTTCAACTAGAGAGCAATTTGAGATGCTGTTGGTACATTCCAGAACTCCCCTTGGTCCTAATTAGAACAATTGAAAGAAACTGTTAATTTTGATCAGCTGGGGAGAAACCCCGCTGTTGCCATCACTCATTTCTATGGAGTTCAACTTTCAAGTTCATAAGCGAAAGGGTTAGATTAAAGGGTTTTTTCCTCCCAGTAAATCGTTAGCACAAATGCATCATTTCAAAATTAATACTTTAAGATTGAGCTGTATTTTAAGGTTATAAAGTTGTTAGTTTAAAATCTGACACACAATGGATGAGTAATTCATTTCGCAGTGGGTAGTATATTTTTAGTTTCCATATTTAGAGCTAAATAGAATATTTTAATTTGTTGAAAAGCCATCTTTTTTTGGGAACATGGAGTTACCAGTATTTATGCTATACATATATAAGGATGAGAAAAATTGTCTGAAAGCATTTTAACATATGCAGGGTAGATAGGAATGGGGACACGGTAGAAGTGAGAGGTAAAGTAAAAATGTGGTAGGGGAGGGGCTGCTGTTTATGAGAGAACATGAGTCAGTGAGGAGAATAAGCAAGAGAAAACACTGCTCACAGTTATCTACAACCAAAGATAGTTACGCAAGAATCTGCCTGGAGAGGACAGGAATGTGTTCTGCCCAGACCTATGGGACTAATGCTGGACAGCTTTTCACGCATGGGACTAGCGATAGACGACTTCCCATGCTTGAATTGTTGGTTTCCTTCACTGTCTGTCTTGGAGGTGGCTTCTTCAGTGGCTGCTGCTCCCCAAGTCTAGTTTCTTTGATAACCCTTAGAAGATAACGTGTTGGGATCCAGAAGGAATACCTTGAAATTTGTGTATGTAATTACCTGCCTTATCTCATATTCATTTAAAATAAACTTTTATATTACTCTATGAGCTGATGGACTGTATGGCTTTATATATTAAGATGAATATATTCTTTATGTATTACATGAATATGACAGGGTATAACCAAAGGAATTTGGAGAGTACACTACCAAAATGTTTTCAATAGTTGTCATGAGCTTTTATTCTAAGCAGGAGGTATACAATTCTATATATTATCATTATTCTTTCCTCCACAGAAGGAAGTAAATGATATCTATTAGCTATTTAGAAATATAGTTAATTAAATGTTTCTATCCATGTATGTTCGCCATCTTAATAACAGTTCATCTGAACACCACAGTTCTTATCTTCATCATCACTACTGGGATTTCAGGATGTTATAAGGGGTTGTGGGCATAGATTCATTTGCATGCACACCTCAGAAAATGTAGTCTTTTTGACCACTTACTAAAAAATCCAATAAAACCTCAACAAACCTCTATTCTTAATACTAAGAAGGAAGAGGTTACCTAAAAAGTTACAGCTACTCAATGAATGGACCAAATATAAAGGCCAAGAAGAAACAGAGACTTGGTATCAGAAAGAAGCACAAGAAAGTGCTCAAATTCTTATCAGCAGGAGGATTCATCAGTGGGCTATCTCAAGGTCTGGAGTCTTGGAAGTCACCGTCAAACAATGTAGTCTAGAATAAAACAGAAAAACAAAAATCCAAATCCTTAACAGACAACAAAACCAGGTGGAAATTCGCTGCTGCACTTCTCAGTGTCTAGAACTGTGAGAAAATGCACTTCTCTTTTGTTTTAAAATGAACTTTATTATTAAAAGCTTGCAAATAAAATAAACATCACTTAGCAAAATGAAGCAGACCCAGAGTCTACACGTCTCAATAAATTTCTTTTTGATTAGCACAACCACTCTTTCATTATCAAGTATATTTTTATGTACTTATCCACGATTTCCAATCCTGATTAAACTGGTGTCAAGTATTAGAATCCTGCAGGTTGGCTAGCACAGTGTCAATCATCTGCAATACTTCATTGTAAACCTGTATTTGTCAAGAGGTAGCTTGTATAGGTTAGGACCATGGAAACAACAATAGGAATGGCACTTATATGCAATGATGAGAATTAGCATTAGTTTGATTAGGGAGACAGTTCACAATTTGTACATTTATCAACACATCCCTTACAAACTTCAAATGCCTGCAATTTCTATTTGTTAGGTGCCTTGCTGAGTGCAAGACAAAGAGAAGTATCACTTGACGATTCACAGAGGAAGTGCGTATGGACTGGCCACACTGGTGTTGAAGATGTGAAGGAAGAGACAGAAGACCATGAGGAGCCCAGAGGAAAGAACTGAAAGATGGGTCTATTAAAACATCATCACTTAACCTGTTGTGAGGCTCACCATGGAGCTTGGAATAGAACCTGAGGGTTAGATGGTGAAGTGAGGTTATTAGGAAAATAAACAAATGCAAGGAAGCGAATGTGATCTCTTCCCCCACCTCCTCAAATTCCCTTAGTGTAGCTTAGTGTACTAACTGACATGGCAGGAGAAAGTTTTGTCGCTTCGCTTTTCTCATGATATAAGTTTGACACAACCAAGGGTCACAGGTGGATAGCAGTCTCAAATGAGGGATTATACAGTGCAGAATGGCCTGTGGCCATATTGTGGTGAACTATGTTGGTTGTGGATCAATGGATTTAGTGCCACCCCTGGGCAGGAGGTGACATCTTTCCCTCTCCAGCTGATGGTGATCACAGAGCTTATCAAAGGAACATCAGGCAAACTAGAAGAGCGGTTTAGATAAATCTTTACTCCAGTTTTTCAAAGCCAAGTAGGAGGATACGATTGATATTATTACTAATAGGCAAGTGTATTTATTAAACAGTTACCTCAAGTAGAAACAAATAAGTCATATACCTATGCTAGTGATAATTGGAATGAAATATGGTGACTAAAATGTGGAGCATGCTAGAATTTGTAATGGACTTGTGTCTTGTATCATAAAGTCACCTTTCTACTTGCTTTGAGTCCCTCAAGGATTTTCACTTTGCTGCTTTGATTTCCAGTGCCTGTGGAGAGACCAAGAAATTTCCCTTTCCCTCTCTCTTGTAGTTCTATTCATGAATATTGTTTTTTTACTGAAAACCTTTTTCATGTACTATATTCTGATTACAGTTATCCAACTGTGACTCCTCTGAGATTCTCCCAAAATTCCTTCCCACCTAAATCCTCATATTTTTATTCTCTCTCTCTCAGAATGCAGATATCTAGAAAAACACATAAAATAAAAACAAAACAAAATAGGATAAAACAAACAAACAGACAGAGAAACAAACAGAACAAAATAGTCAAGAAACACATGTAGACACAGATATATACTCAAATATCTCATAAAAGCACAAACCTGAAAAATATATGTGCACAATGGACCTGATACAAAAACAAATGAATGAATAAATGAATATGACAAAGACTTATGAGACAAGGAAACTCCAAAAACTCCATTGAGTTCATTTTGTGTAGGCCATCTACTACTGGACATGAGACCTGACCTTAAGTCTTTCTTGTGAGATTTCTAACAGTCAGACTGGGGTGTTCTCTGACTCTTTTGTCTGCTCTCGGGACCCTTTCCCTCTTACTTGGTTGCCTCTCCCAGCCTTAATATGAAGGTTTGTGCTTAGTCTTATTGTAACTTGTTATGCCATGTTTGGTTGATATCCCCAGGAGGCCAGCTAGTTTCTGAAGGGAACCTGAGGAGGAGTAAATCTGGAAGAGAGGGGAGGTAGGGGAGGGAACTGGGAAGAGCAGAAGGAATGGAAACTGTGGTGAGATGTAATATTTGAGAGAAGAATAAATTAAGAAAAATAAAGGATGGCTTGTATACAAGTGGCTCCATTGGGAAAAATGATTTTTTTTTTCATTTTCAAGTATTAATCAATTGGAGATCACACCTGAATTGGTGATGTGGCTTCTGTCTAACTTCCTTCTCATCCGTGGTACTACATCTGATCCAGACCTGTCCATGTCTTGCGCATGCTGCCATAGTCTCTTCAGTTTCACATGTATGTTGCTTGTGATTTCTTGAAAAGTCCCTGTTATCTTGGTAACATCAAATTCCATTCCGCTCTTAGAATCTTTCCATTTCCTCTCCTGCAAGATCCCCAGAGGTCTGAAGGGAATGATTTGATGGAGAAATTCCCCTTCAGACGGACTCCTTCCAGGTCTCTTACTCTGCATAAGAGTGGGTTTCTGCACACGGTCTGGCTGTTGTATTTGTTTCCGTCTACTGCACGAAGCACCTTCCTTGATGATGGTTGAGCAAGACACTGATAGACGAATATAACAGAATGTCCTTGACAGTAATTGAATTGCTACATTTCTTAAGCAGAACAGCAGTATTTGGTTTCACACTTAGTCCTTGACCAATCTAATCTCAGGTTCTTGGCCCCTGAGCAGTGTCAGGAGTGGGTTTCATTTTATGTTGTAGGCCTCAAAAGCTTTGTTCCACTCTTGCATTAATGTATTAGTCTCTAGACTTCTCTAGAGTCGCAGAACTTAGGGGATGCCTCTTTGTATTAAGGGAGAGTGATAGCCTGCAGTCCAACTATCCCAACAGTGGTTAAGTCCAAGCATCTAGCCACGAGGCGAGGCTAGTTGTTTTAGCTAGTCTTCTATATAAACTAGAATTCTGACGAAATAAGTTCCAACAGATATGCATGAAAATAAGTGCAGAAGAATGAGTCTTCCTTATTCCAATGTCCTAATATAGATCTACAGCAGAAGCTGTGGTCCAGATTAAAGGTGTGTACCACCATGCCTGGATATGCAACTTGTTTGTCCCAGGCTGGCCTTGAACTCAGAGTTCTGCTTGTCTCAGTCTCCTGGGATTAAAGGTGTGTACTACCTTGCCTGTGTGTAAGCTTTTCATGGCCACATCTGGAGGGACAGGGAGAGAAGCCATGGCAGGACAATATGGCAGGTGACGTTAAGATTCCGCTCTGTGTATTTACAGAACAATCTTTGAATTTAAGGATGCTGCTTTTCCACTTAGATTCAACATTATCAGCTTACCTAGCTTCATAATCATTTCGGACCAACAGGAGATGCTGCGAGATAGACAGGAAGTGTGGTTCTGCCTTTGAATCTTTCACTATGTTTAAAATAATCTGGAAAACTTCACCAAAGTCAGTAGAAAAAAGGACAGGCTAAGGAAATCAAGTAATTAGAAGAGGTTTGAGAGGTTGCTTGCTCAACCAACAGAAGCTAAAAGAAAGTATTAAGATACCACTTCTTCCTAAAACATCACTAGTTCCTTCAACCAAGAGTGGCACTGTCCACAGACACAGGATTCTAGTATACATACTGAAGAAACTGAAAATAGAACCACATCAAAGTCACTTGTGGCAGGTAGGCAACTGTGTAATAGTATTATTGCTTGTCAGTCCAAAGGGCTCTACATACCACTGCACATCTCAGGAAGTCATCGCGCTGTAGGAGGCGTACAGAGATTTGGATGGACGCCTTAGGATGTGGGAACAATGTGACTAAAATATGTTATGTTAGCACTTGAGTGGCTGCCAGACTGACGAGTACCTTTATGTTAAAGAAATCACCTTTCTTAGCTTTCCTGGTCTATGCTGAAGTAAATAAAGCTGACAGCAATATGTAGACATAGCTTTATGTATTAAAAATAAATATATATTTTTTGAGACAGACTCTCACTGTGTAGGCTTAGCTGGCCTGGCTGGAGTTCACTATGCAGACCAGGCCGGCTACAAACTCAAAAGAGATCCCGTCTTTGCCTCCTGAGTGCTAGGAGATGAATTCAAGGCATGTGCCACCACTCCCAGTCTTAGGCCCTATTCAAGACATCACTCTCCACACTATTCCATACATTCAGCCTGTAAGTAAATGCATCATCTGTCCTGAACTCAGTCATCAGTCATAAAAGGATATTCCATCTCCATGCGGATATCATCCAGTCATCCCTTCAGATCGAAGAAATCTTCATCCCCTTGTTCATCAAACACGGCGAGCTGTACTCGCATATCATCATTATCAATCTCTCGAAGCTCCAGTCAATGACAGCAAGTAGTGAGAGAACACAAGTCCAAGCTTTCCGACATGGTGTTTAAGTTGAAAACCAGAATCATCTCAGAGATGACCAGGGCTGGAAGAGCAGGAGGGAAGTGCAGCCTTCCTAAGGAAAAGTTCCATCTTACCTACAACACTTGATACAGTCCCAAGCGCATTAGCTCACTTCAGATGTGAACCCGGAAGTCAAGTTCCTCAGCGGGAGTGATGAGAGCATTGATCAGCTGTAGGTATCCCACCTGAAACAAGCAAATTGAGCTGCTACGTCAGCCTCCTTATGGATAAGAAGTCCACTATTTATATACACTCTGGAGCTCCATAAAAGATACAGAATAAAAACTACAGAGAGGAAGTTCATACTAGAGCAACAAAACCTCGCTGAACACAAATCTGGAGAATTTAGGCATCTAAATGAATCCAAGGACATAACATGTTACTACAGAACCTCCATTTTCCTAAGGTACTAATAAGTAGCTGGTTTATCCCACCAACATCACAAGGAGAAAAGTAGTTCTCTGTATTTTAGAGAAAAAAATCATTTTTCTTTAGAAAAAACACCTAAAATGTAAAAAGTATAGCTGAGAACATTATGTATTTTAATAAAGACTTAAAATTTGAAAAAAAAAAGGATCTCCACATCTAGATTCTGGTTAGAAGCCTGTGCCTTCCAGCCTCAAGATCTGGACTACGCGTATATCCTCCATTTTTGGATTATAGTTCATTTCAGATGTAGTCAAGTTGACAAGCAGGAATAGCCATCACAACTCATTTTGAAGGGAGGTAACCACTTTAGATAGAAGGGTAACTTGCCTTTCTCCTTTGGTAACATGCACAGTACCTTCTAGTACCCTGAATACAAGTCAGTAGGTTGAAGGCTCTAGGTAGGTATCTGCTCATCTTCTCCATGTTCAATGAGTTGTGTAGCAATCAATTTGTGCTAAAAACCTTTGGAAGAGCCTAGACTGTTTATGGATTCCCACAGGGGCCCTCTGGCCAACAACACAGTTAGATGTAACCCATTCCAGGAACTAGGGTCTTAAATTGGTGATGGAGGGTCTCTAGCTCAGGTTCTGTCTGCCCCATTATTTGGTGATTCCATTTACATCACCTTCCTATATGCATATGTTTTAGAAATCTCCTACTGAATTAAGTTGACATAATATTCCCCAAATGGCTCTTTGTTTTAGCCATCTCTCCTGATATTCTCTCCCTTACCTCATCTTCCTTTGCACTTCTTTTCTGATGCTCCAGTTCCAGTCTTCCACACAGAGGCCACTCTAACTTTATATTATATTTTACTTTCTTAGGGAGTTTCAGCCCTCTCCACTAGTCCCTTACTCCATATCTAACTTCTGTGTTTATATGGATTTTGGTTGTTTGTTGAAGACTTAACAGTTATCACTCACATATAGGTAAATACATATCATATTTGTTCTTTTACTTATAGGCTACCTCATTCAGGATTATTTTAATCTTAGCTTCATTAGTTTTACTTGCAAATTTCTTGACTTCATTTGTTTTAACAGCTGAATAATATTTCACTGTATAAATGTATCAGATTTTCTTTATCCAACCATTAACAGACATCTAGTCTTTTTTCTAATTCCTGGCTAATATGGTTGATCTAGTGTCCCTGTAATAGTTGGAGAATCCTTTGGGTATATTCCGCAGAGTGGCTTACTGGATCTTGAGGTAATATCTACTCTTGACTTCTGGAGGAATGGCCCCATACAATGTGGCTGTATAAGTTTGTGTTCTCAACAGCACTGTATGAGTTTCCTTTATCACATATTTTTGCCAGCCTAAGGTGTCAGTTTTTTTTTTATCTTAGCCATTCTGACTGGTGTATGTTGAAATCTCAAAGTAGTTTTGATTTGAATTTCTGTGATGGCGAAAGATATTTCTTGACCATTTGACTTTCGTCTTTTGAGAATTCTCTGTTTAGATCTGTACTCCATTTTATTTTGAGCTATTTGTGTTCTTGATGTTTAGTTTTTTACTTATTTATATATTTTAGATATTAGCACACTCTTAGATGTATAGTTGATAAATTCTTTCTACATTAGATGGGCTGTCTCATTTATTCTGATTGGTGGTACTCTTTGCCATACAGAAACTTTTCAGTCGCATGAGGTCCTATTTATTAATTTTTATTCTTAGTACCAGTGTTCTGCTTAGAAGGTCTTTTCCTGTGCCAGTGAGTTCAAGAGTATTCCTTGCTTTCTCTCTTTGAGAAACTCAGGGTTTTCTGACTTTATGCTGAAATCTTTGATTCATTTAGGAGTTGAAATTTGTGCAGGGTGATACGTGTGGATCTATTTTCATTCTTCTGTGAACAGCTATCCAGTGGAACAGAACTATTGGTTGAAAATGCTGTCTTTTTTTCCAATTATATTTCTGGGTTCTTTACAAAAAGTTTGCCATCCATAGGTGTGTATGCCTGGGTCCTCAATTTGAGTCCTTCGGTCAATGTGTTTGTTTTCATGCTGATGCCACACTGTTTTACTTGTAGCTCTGTATTACAGCAGAAATTGTGGCTGCCTGTATTAGAAATAGTTCTGTTATTATTCAGTATTGGTATGAAGCTGAAAATTGTTCTTTCATGTTCTGTGAAATTTTGATGGGGATTGCAATTAAATTTGTAGGTTGATTTTGGTAGGATGGTCATTTTTACTATATTAATTCTCTCAATCCATGTGTATGAGAGAGCTTTCCATAGTCTGATATTTTCTTCAATTTCTTTATCCAGTATATGCCTTTCACTCACTTGGATAGAGATGTTACTCTGAAATACTTTTTGAGGCTATTAGAAGTGGTATTTATTCCTTGATTTTTTTCCTCAGTCCATTTTCCATTTGTACTGATTTTTCTGTTTTGATTTTGTGTCTGGCAACTCCACTGAAATGTTTAGCAGCTACAGGAATTATCTGCTAAAGAAGATTCTTTAATCCCCCTTCCTAGTCTAGCTCCTTGATCTCCTTCATTAGTTTTACTGTTGTAGCAAAGTCTTCCAATACTATATTGAATAGGTGTACAACTTTGCAAAGGGCACGATATTTTCTCATTCCTGATTTTAAAGGAAATGCTTTAATGTTTCTCTGCATATACATTGATGTGGGCTGTGGGCTCAGTGAAAATTACCTTTTTTATTTTGAGGTATGTCCACTCTAACCAAAGTCTAAGAGAGAAGATTATTTTGGAGAAAAATTACGCATACACTCAGATGCTGTATGTTATTTCCTTTCTCTTGAGATTTGCAGGTGTGAGAACTGTGTCCATTTTGTATCTTCACTTCAAGTGTTGTACCTAAATGGGCCACTTCACCTTGATAAAACTGTCCCCAATTCAGACTCACCTGTGATAGGTATTCAGTCTAGCAAGACCCGCCAACAAGGTGAGGGCAAGACACTGTCAATAGTTTTAACCTTAGGAATAGCACTGTTCTTTGAGTTCTTCCTTTAATTGGGAAAGGTGGGAACCATAGTTGTAGATTTCTGTCAGAACTTAATTATAATTTGACATTTCTGTATATGGAAAGCCTTCTGCCAGTCTTTTCTGCCTCTTACCCACCCTATTTCGTACTTGTGATTTAGTCAAAGACTTTCATCTGGTTTTCTATTTGAAGACACTGTTCTCCAAAAACAAGATCATGAAACTCGTAAATTAAGCAGATTCAAAAAATAATTAAAATATGATAATTTCCTTCTTTTCTCTGTTACCTACAGTCCTACCCCATCCCAAATCTCTTCCTTACAACTCCCTCCCGCATCCCCTGACTCCCTCTCAAGTTCATGGTCCCTTTTTATTTTATCATTATTGTTACATACATACACATATGTATGTATATGTATAGTTCTTTGCCTAGGGGTAGGACCCTGCAAAATTTCCTCATTTACACTGGGATGTCAACTTCTTTTGGAATTATTCTTGCTCTGATTGACATCCATATTGTTTATGTTTAAGTGTTTCCAGTCATATCTAGGAAATACACTCACAGCAAAATCCTTGTTCCTTTGGTTCTTATAATCTTTTTGCCTGTTTACATAATTTTCCTCTGACTCTTTAGTTGCAAGAGTTGTTTGTATAGATATGCCAACTGGGGCGAATCACCCTATAATCAGTTGATTTCTGTATTGCAAATTCTAAAAGTTATCCGGGTCTGTAACTTGGTTGTCTCCCAAAAATTGAAGGTAAGGCCTTATTGTTGAAGACACCATGCCTTTCCAACACAGGAATGTAAGACTGGAGCTGGATCTGACCTGAATGCTTCCTTCTAAGGTTTTGTTTTCATAGTGGTAGAAAGAGATAAGCAGCCAATAGTGCTACCTAGATGTAATACCCATGGACCACAACAGTAATCAGCATGGCGAGATATCATCAAAAGTGCAATGATGGGAATCAAATATTGGATGCCATCAAAAAGTGTCTAATCAGATGTAGGACCTATGCAAAGAGGAGGGAAATCATACCTGATGGTAAAAATCTAGCCAACTACCCAGGGCTAGGAAGGCCATGGATCTTTTTCCATCACTTGTGCCGTGTAATCCTTCACTGCCTCTCTCTCTCTCTCTCTCTCTCTCTCTCTCTATATATATATATATATATATATATATACATACATATATATATATATATATATATATATATATATATATATATGTATGTAAAATTAAATGGTGGTTCCTAAGAACCAAATAAGGAGAACTTTGAGCTGAGGCTGGATTAATAAACTTTGAATAATTAAGGAAAAAAATGTTAGCTTTGAAATTTTGAGCATACCTGACTTTTCACTACCTTTGGTACAATTCTATTTAATGAATAACACTAACTATGAGTTTAAAAGCTGTATGTTTACTATTGATAGATAATGTAGTGATATTTTGGTAGCTAAAGAGTAAGTTGATAATGAAATAATGCAGTTTACTGTGCTACATTTCTTTACTGATACTCATGCAAAGGAATTCATATCTTTCCAAAGTTTTGACTGTGGGCGTCCATGTCATAAGCACAAGCACAGCTGTCAGTCATAGTTATGATGTAGCAGAGACCAGTGAGTTGAGGAGATAGAAATTTGATGGTGCTCCCGAAGAATCAGGTAAGGAGAACCCAGAGGCTGCCCCGTGAATGCTATCTAACATAAAATCTAAGGCTGCTAAATATAAACATGTGCCTGTGTCCAAAAGGCCAGGAATTATATACATAACTTTTAAGACAATTTTTGTCTTAAAATCAGAATAAGAGATTGAGATTTTAAAAGCTATAGTCACGAAATTGCTGGATTAAAACTGTAAACAATAAAACTAACAAATATAATACATCTAGGCTGTAGATTTAAATCCTAAAGCTACTTTCTACTCACTAGAAGCTGGTCCCCCATTAACAAACAGTCAGTAAACGAATGAAACTAACTGTAACAAATAAAAGGGAGAGGAGAAGAGGAGAAGGTTTCTAGGCAGTCAGAAATGGGAAAATGTTTTCATAGCAGTCATAAACAAAGTGAGCCAAGTTTTCTGAGCATATTCCAGTGTTTATTTTTTGAGTTGAATGCGTTCAATATGATTATGGAAGAAACCCACTGCTTCTTCCTATCTCCTCTTCCTGCTATAATTTCCTTTTCCTGGTGGAGCAATCAGCTTCATGACACTGATAGAGGCAGATACTCATCAATTACTTGTTTAGGTTTTATACACTGAACAGATCTCTCAAACGATCCTTATTTTACTTAGAATTCAAAAGATTCATTATGTTATTGGACACATGATGATTTCTCATTAAATGATGGACATTTAAGTTTTTCTCTACCATAAATTTTTTTTTGATAGTAGAGCCTGCTAGGAGAGAATTAGGAGAGCATTCGGTTGTAAGTCAGTTAAGTGGATACATTTCCATAGTGGGTTCAAGTGGTCACATGAGGATTATTTTTATTTTTACCAGTAGTAGTGCAAACTCATTTTTTCTTGGCTACAGCCATTTGTACTCTTTAGTTTCAGTCACGACCCGAGGCCATAAGAAGACAATGTATTTCCCTAAATATCTTCTCTCGAGCTACATTAAAACCTATTATCTATGAATTGCAGTAGTAATTTGAATTTAATTTATTTCTCAAGCAGAATAATTTTATATAAACCTATCCCAGTGGGTAACTGAAGATTGATGATCCGCACTATAGTTAAATAACAGAAAAATTCTGATTCTGATCAGCATGAGAGTACAGGCAGGAACACTGATCACCAACTGGCAACATCTGAGGTATGACGCAAAGTAATTCATTTGGACCTGAGATGTACCTTAAAAGAAAACCCTATATATAAATGTGAATTTTATATGTGCTTTTACTATTATAATATGTATGAATGAAGAATAGAAAGAGAAAAAATATCAGAACATATAATGAAGTTTAGAAGAGATGCCATGAGCATATGTATTTAAAAATTACTTGCCTCTAAGTTAAGATCCTCACATATCTATCATTTCAGAAATGATACAATAAAAACTGTGAAAATGTTTACTGATTATTAAATAGCGGTTTAAATGTAGAGTGCACCATGTTTGCATTAGGAAAAATGGTTTCAGAATTATTTAATGCATCAAAAATAATTTCTCCATCGAGATACTTTATACAATCAAAATAAAAAGGATAGTCCAGTGACTATGAGTGTAATGTGCATGCTTCAGAAATTCTCCAAAGGTATATGTAAGAGATGTCTTGTAAGCATGTGGGACTTAGAGGACAGTGAATGAGAGAGGACTGGAATCTTATACGTGGTCTAAAAAGCACTTTCATTTCCCACTTTTACCCCTAGTAAATGAAGACAGGATGAACAGCTAAGATTACTAATTGGTTTTCTGATCAGTTGTACTTTGTTTGATTGATTTGCAATTAATTCTGGCTTGTGGTGCACTGCAGAAGACGGTTGGCGCCAACCTTTGAAAGAGCTGATACTTAAGACCTTGGTGGAGACTTTTAAGAAAGGGTATCAGACTTCCATGTGGAGACTGCATCCCAAGTCTTTCAGGAAGAATTGTGTGCCGAATAATCATCATAAGGAGCATGGAATCTCCCACTGTAAAAGGAAAAATGAAAGATGTCTATTTTACTTTGATCTTGTATCATTAGGTGCAAAAACAGCATATTAAAACTAAAATTGAGAATATCAGATCTTTTTACCTTAATTTCTCAATTTCTTTTTCTTCTATTCATACCAAAAGTTCCATACGAAGTCAATCATGTAGTGACATATATGCTTTAAAGTGTTCTTGCTTGAACATACTCAACTATTCACTAATACACATACATACCCATTTTCAACTTCTGAAGAGAATTAGATTAACTTAGTCTTACTGAAGGAATCATAATTTTTTAAAAATGAATCTTAACCTTTATAGGTCAATTTCAAATCCAATTTTCATCTTAAAATCAGAATAAGAGATTGAGATTATAAAAATCTATAATCATGAAATTGAATTTTTAAGGAAATTAATGAATTAAAACTGTAAATAATAAAACTAACTTCTTACTCTTCATAACATTGTATTTGTTGATTCTCATGTTAATTTCTTTCGACATCGGCAAATGGCCTTCTTTAGTATTATCTTCAGGAAAAAGGTCAATGAATAGATACAGAATTCAGTTGTCATTTATATAAAATAAATATTGTTTTATTAAAGCCAACATCTGCATTTGTGACACAAATTTCTATTTTAGTAGTTTGCTTTACTTTACTTGGCTTTACTTATCTCCCTTTTGAGGTCTGCTTTTCCTTGGAAAAATGTTCAAAACATTTTTTCTTCTATTTATTCACTTTACCTTTTGGACTTGGTATAACTGTTTAATTATGCTAGTTATATGTTGGGGATTGGTTCTAATGCTTTGTCTTAATTTGTCTCCCAAAAGCCAAGTTTTCAGCCACTGAAGGTCCCTGCCACCAGCTGGCTTTGATTGGTAATAACGAATTGCAGTACAGCCAATGGCTGGGCAGGGAGACAGAGGTGGGAATTTTAGACTGAACAGCTGGTGTGAGGGAGAGGAAGGCAGAGGGATCAGATTTAAGACTTGCAGGAGAGAAATCATCCAGGAAGGTAGGTGAAAATGGAAAGTGGCCCTATGGGGGTACTGCCTAGAAGGTAACAGGACAGCAAAGATAAAATACAGGTTTAGAAGGTGTTAACCAAGGAATACCAGAAGGGAGTATGTGCTAGCCATGGGGAAGATTAGAAGTGCGGAGCTATTGATCTAGTCAAAGCATATAAAAATTAACTGGTGTGTGTGTGTGTGTGTGTGTGTGTGTGTGTGTGTGTGTGTGTGCCTTTTATTTGTGAATCCAGAGCTTTAGGCCTGGTACAGTGAGCATGTGACCCTCCAGGAGTCAAAGCAGATTAACTATTCATGGGTACAGTTATATATATAAACCATAGATATAGATAGATGATATAGATAGGTAGAGATCATATAAAATATATACTTTTGAGTATATAATTTAATTGTCCACAAATGTATTAGATGATAATTAAGCATCTTTTTTGCATTTCAATGGTTTCCTTAGTGCCATAAAATTCATATCAAAGCCATCCGTGGGAACAAGTAATTCTACAAGACACACCTTAAGGAGGATAATTAAAGTCACATTCAATATAGTAGGATCTATGAATCAAGGAAGCAGAGTAGAACTGTGTAGAGGCAACAATAAAGATAAATCCCACACAACCAAAGAGCAAGGTAATGTGTAAAAAGTTAAGGAATCCCAATGTGATTCATAAACACCGAGGAGATTATAATGGGACAGGCCTTTGTCTGCTGGGAATGGGGGTGATGGGAGTGAGTATTGCATCCAAGGGGGAGCGTTATGTTGGAAGCATGAAGTTAGAGGCCCAACAAAAATCAAACCGGAAAGTTCTTGTAACTTTCACTAAATAATTTTATTTGTGAAATAAACTTTGTCTTGCTCTGTAGAAATATGTAAACCTAGTAGAGACATTTTTATTTATGAGTACAATGTACTTCAAAAGCATCTATATCCCATTAACCACCACCACCATTTGTGTTGGTCCTCCTCATCCTCCTGGATGCCCTGCCTTTCCTTCAGAGGCTCTCGCTTCTATTGTCACGTTTCGTTCATTTGGGGATTAAGGTAAGATGTGTGATACAAGCCTTTTGAATTGTTTAGTCAGGAGCCCAGGAGGAATGGTATGCAGGAGTTTGGAAGTGTTGAATTTTACAGGAAGTTTACATACACATATGCCCTGTACTTGTGTTTTGTTTTTCTTGTGGTTTATTTCTTTGGTGTGTGTGTGTGTGTGTGTGTGTGTGTGTGTGTGTGTGTGTGTCTTGCTCTTAGAGAAGTGGTTAAGAGAAGTATCTGTAGGCTGTGAAGGGATAACTGATAAGTGAATGTCAGGAAATGACCACATTCACCTTTCACCTGGGAGAAAGAATGTAGCAAGGATCAAGCCGTACACAATGATAAAACTCTGAACCGACAACCAGAGCTTTACGGAGGACAACAATAAAACGTTGTTTAAAAGCTAAAAGGAACCCCAGATGAAAAGTGTTATAGAAGGTAGAAGGGGCATTTTAGAATGGTAAAAAGTAACCATAATGGCAATGAGATACTATTTGTCTTAGTCAGGGTTTCTCTTCCTTCACAAAGCATCATGACCAGGAAGCACCTTGGGGAGGGCTTCATTCAGCTTAAATGTCCATCACCATTGCTGTTCATCACCAAAGGAAGTCAGGACTGGAACTTAAGCAGGTCAGGAAGCAGGAGCTGATGCAGAGGCCATGGAGGGATGTTACTTACTGGCTTGCTAGCTTGTTCTTTTATAGAACCCAAGACTACCAGCCCAGAGACAACACCACCCACAATGGGCTGGGTCCTCTCCCCTTGATCAATAGTTGAGAAAATGCCTTACAGTTGGGTCTCATGGAGGCATTTCCTCAACTGAGGCTCCTTTTTCTGTGATAACTTCAGCTTGTGTCAAGTTGACACATAAAACCAACCAGTAAAATTGACATCTTGTTAACTTGACACGCAAACACATCACTATCAAGCCTCAACCCTTACTTTCTTATTTATCCCCAAGATCTAAATAACTCTAAGAGTCCCACAGTCTTTACAAATTCTTACATATTAAAATTTCAATCTCTTTAAAATATCCAATCTCTTTTAAAATTCAAGGTCTCTTAACTGTGAGTCCACTAAAATACTTTCTTCCACCAAGAGGGAAAAATATAAGGGCATAGTCACAATCAAGAGTGAAATCAAACTCTAACTGTCCAATGTTTAGGATCCACTCACGATCTTTTGGGCTCCTCCAAGGGCTTGGGTACTTCTCCAGCTCTGCCCTTTTTGGCACAAACCTTGTCTTCTAGGCTTCAGATGCATTTACTCCACTGCTGATGTTGTTCTTGGTGGTCATCTCATGGTACTGGCATCTCCAAAACACTGCTGTCTTCTGTTGCAACTAGGCTTCACCAATAGCCTTCATAGGCTCTCTTCATGGTGCCAAGCCTCACCTCCTTTGCATGACTCCTTCAGTCCTGGGCCATCAACTGCAACTGGGGCTGCACCTTCACCAATGGCCTTCCATGGCCTCTCAGAGTCCCCAGCATCAGCAGCTCTTTGTGATCCCTTTATGCCTTCAAATCAGTACCACCTGGGTGACTCTTACCCATTACCAAGTTCAGCTACAGCATGAGATACAACCTTAGCTATCTCTGGAACATAACTCTCAGAAACACTTCCCAGAAGATTTTACCTCAATGATTCTGGTCTTTTCTTAATCACCACTAATTACTTAGCTCTATCTGACCAGCATCAATAGTCCCAGTAATGCAAATGTTTTGCTTCAGTAGTTCTGGTATCTCCTTAATCACAGCTGATTCTTCACCCCCAGCTAACCAAAACCACAGAATCTTCGCAATCAAAACAGCAACAGCCCCGAAAAGAGTCTTTAGCCTTCCCTCTGAAATTTCACAAGCCAGGCCTTCATCTTCTGCACTCTTCTCAACATTATCTTCCAAGCTCCGGTAGAACATCCCACAGAGCTCTTAACATCCCAATGGCTCTTCTAGCTCAAAGTTCCAAAGTCCTTCCACAGTCAACCCCATGGTCAGGTTCTCAGAGGAATACCACACTATGCTGGTACCAATTTGTCTTTGATCTATCATTTTAGCTCATTTTTAAGTTTTAAATCTTTCTTAAATTTTAGAGAACCAGTTTTGTAGAGCTTTTGATATTGAATGCACTGCCTTGTTTTTGTTTCTGTTTAATAAAAATGACTTTATTAGAGCAAAAGTGAATTCATTAGAGGAAGGAATTGCTTGGGATTTCTTCTCTGGTAGCATATCATCTTTATTTTGTTAGCATATTTTTTGTAGCCATTTACAGAGAGGCTGCATACCAAGCAGTCTCTTGGTTATCATTCCTTAGTTACTATTCACTGTAATTTTTGAGACAGGGTTTCTCACTGTCCCGGTTTTCACCAAGTAAGCTGATCAATGAGCTGTAAAGGGTGTCTCATCTTTGTCCCCCAGTTCTGGGATCACAAGCACATCCATCACTCCTAGCATATTCACATGAGTTCTAGGAATTAAAATCAGGTCCCTGTGCTTGTATTGCAAGTACTTAAGTAATGGAGCTGCCTCCCCATCTCTAACACAATCATTAAAGAGGATGATATGACCATGGTTATAGTCATACGGACTTCCCTGCAAATTCAGTTTTAAATCCTGATATTTGATACTGAGACTAACTCCGTCATATTTTTTCAGAAGCAGAATTTAAGATGTCAAGTGTTTTAATTCATCTTTGCTTCTTATTGATCAACAGTCTTACCCACCAGGAGTACCTTTTACAGGAAAATCCAATTTACATTACTATAGTCCTACGATGCATTTGATTTCATCTACTCTAAGGTTGAGTCTTGCTCTCTTATAAATTATCAGCACTACTAATGAAGATCTCTTTAGTAAATGGATATCTGCTTCTTTTCCTTGGGCATTTATAAGAATATTATGTATGACATAAATAAACAGCCATGAGAAGACAAAACAGCAAACAATGATACTAGGATTTAGTGGAGCTAAACGGTTTAGCTACTTGATTAGACGTATTGGGTAACAGAGAAAAGAAGCAAGATTTCAGAGTGTATGCTAGTCGAGAGGGTGATTTTTTTCCTACGGTAGTATTCTTGTTTCTGCTACTGAATGAGTTTCCAGCTTCATTTAAAACTAGCTACATTTATTGAAGGTAATCACTCCCATGAGATGGATCACAAGGGTTTCCTGACTGCAGAGTTAGAAAGGAATCTGTCACTTTACCTGGGTTAGCTTTCTTAACTGACTCCCCGCATGCTTATGTAAGAATGATGTCTTGCATTTGTCCTCAGCAGAAACTCCCATGGGCAATATGTAAAGCAGGATGTGGGAGAGCAAACCCTGCAGAATGAGTAAGGTGAGACATGTGACCTTTTATTTCATTTATAGGTTGTGATATTTACCCATACAACTCCTGGATTTGGAGACCAAGATCATTGATGGGAATAATTTAGTGACATGTCACCTTATTTATGTGTCATTAACCAAGGATGCCAATAATGAATCTTACATCTATAGCTCCACTGGTTGAAAAAAAAGAAAAAGAACTGCATGCTCCTACACTTAAATAAGCCATAATTCAAGCAATGTAATCAATGGAGATAATGAAACGTAACAAGTAGTTCCTATGCCTAGGAAGTAATGATTATTATTTCATATGGCATTCTTACAACTGTTCAAGTGCTCCCCCCAAAAAAAACTGATAAAATTCCCATGAAGATGAAGAACAAAAGTATCAGAGTGAAAAAAGTGTGTGTGTGTGTATGTGTGTGTGTGTGAGAGAGAGAGAGCATTAATAAAATAAAGCATTAATAAAAACACATCACATGTCTATTTCACACTAGCTGAAGTTAGGAGGAAAAGCCTGAGTGCAAAAGCATTCCAAAAAATGTAAATGCAGTTGTCTGCCAGAGCAGGCTAAGATAAGCAATGAAATTCTCAAATTTGACAGACAGGAGAAAGGAGTACATTTCATGTAGGGTTTCAAAAGAAGGGGTGAGAAGTGCATCTCAATCTGAACAATCATCACTGAAGCTGATGACACCATTCATTAGCTAAAGCTTTAGGTTCTGCTGACTGCCAAATGATACATAGTGGTACCACACCAAGGACCACAGTGGAGTGACCCCAAGTGTGGGAATAATTCCATGGAGAAGCTAATCAGTGAGCTTCTAAATAAATATGTTAGATGGCTATTTTACACAAGGTTATGAGAAGTATTAAAAACACCTATAAATTAAATGGTTTACACCAAGCATGTCAGGGTCACTAGGACTCTCTCTTAGATTTAAGACTTTACCCCCAGTTGATCAACCAACTTCCGACAATAATTCGACTGTGTTCTACTCTCTTTATACCTTAGACTCCAGAGTTTTCTTTTGTATGAAGCATTTTCATTCCCCCATTTTCTCTTACATGGCTGCTTCATCTCACATTTTTCTTTTTCCGAGTCTTGCCCCAAGATCATCTCATCAGGAAAACTAAAGACCAGCAGTTCTCAACCTGTGGATAACAACCCCTCTGGCAAACCAGTATCTCCAGAAGTATTTACATTACAATTCACAACAGCAGCAAGATTACAGTTATAAGGTAACGACAAGATAGTTTTATGGCTGGGGCTCACCACAGCATGAAGAAGGGTACTAAAGAGCTGCAGCATTAGGAAGGTAGAGAAGCACTTCTAGAGAGCACACCGTATGAAATGCCTAACACTTATTAACCTACTTTGCCTATAGTAATTGTTTAATTAGTGCTATCACATTAAAGAACACGCCTTCATTTTCTTTTCCCTTTACAAATAAAATTATATCACAATTATACCTAAACATTTTTCTCTTCAATTAGAAGAGTCAGGCTTCTTACTTTCCAATGCTAATCCCTCAAAGGAACACTTCCAGGCCTTCCCCAAACTCCTTTAACACAGACCCATCTTCATCTCTTTGTACATAGCATTCTAACATTTTCTGTAACATCCGCACATGGTTTTCAGCATGTTAAATGGGGTCTTTGTTCTACAGACTCCCAGAAAGTAAATGAGAACCAAACAAACCTTACATTTTCTGTTAGTCTAAAACCACCATGATTCTGTGCTTCCTTTCAAGGCCAGGACCCAACTGAGTATTGAATCCAGCTGCTTGTGATAGAATAAGAAATACACAGGGGAAGAAGGGATGTGCTGCCTTTCTAAATAGATAGAAACATTTAAGAGAAGGCACAATGGTGTGCAAATACCACAGTATATACATTCTGTTATTCAATGTTCGAAGAGAAGAGAGGTAAAATGGAGTTCAGAAGCAAGCAGTGCAGGAAGCATTTCAAAGGTGAAGCAAGTAAAGCTTATGTGTGGGGACGATAGATAGGAAAAAACAAAATGAGAAGTGCATACTGTTCTCCCTCCTAGCATCCCTCATGACTAGCAATGCAGGTGTCACAACTGGAAGGACCCGGGAAAGAAGCTCAACGCAGAGCACTGGTGGTATTTATTTAATGGACTTGTGGAGCTCATAGGCTGTGACTATATTATTTTCCTGAAACTAATACGTCATGCACCTACCGAAACAGAGGCAAGAGTGCTAAGCTATCACCCTCGTCTCTTGCTCATTCTTTGGAACCTTCTAATACTAAAACCACACAGACGATTCGTGAATCTGTGTCCTTGAGAAGTTGTTTTCCTCAACAAAACCATCATTCATCATGACCCTTGTGCTTGCATAGAGAGTGCTGGGAGCTATGACTGAGAATAGTCTTTAAATAGGAGAAATTTAGAGACTGTGTATTTGTTCCGTGAACTGGCACTGGGACTGTTATTTGTTCATTTGAATAAGATTTATCAATTCTGGTTTGAATTTCTCCTTTTTTATTTTTGATACTATTATTTAGTTACAACATGTCTCCTTTCTTTACCACCCTTCTACATCCCCTTTCTACTTTCCTTCAGATTATTGTTCTTTCTCTCTCTTTACTAGTTCTTATTACACATATCTCTGTATATACTTATATATTACTAAATATAGATTTTTCAGTCTGTACAATGCTGGCTGTTCATAGTTTTCTGTTACTTAAATATAATATCACAATCAAAAGCCATTTAAGGGAGAAGCATTTTATTTTTGTTTTCTATTAAAGAGAGATAAATTCCATAATCTATGGCAACAGAAAGATGAGGCTGGCTGATTATATTTTATCCTCACAAAAGAAATTGAGAGAATGTATTGGGGCAAAGATGTAAACACTTAAAGGAGTCTCCTACTGGCATACTTTTCTGTAATAAATACCCAATAAACACCTCATAAGCTCCCAAATCAAAGCTAATAGGGGACTGAGACTCAAATATAACTGATGTATTTGATAGCATCACATGTGAAGTGCCTGAATTCACATGGTTGGTCTTTTGTTTCAGTTCTGTATCAGTTATGAGTCTTTGAAAACATTTGATCCAAGAATGCATTTTAAGGTTAATGGTTTGTAGGCTAGAAGTAACAAAAGAAAAAGAAAAGAAAAATCTCAACTGTGATGGCAAAAAGACAAACAGATACCCATGATATTTTGCTACAATCACACATGAGCAGACAGTGACAGCTATATCATAACCAAATATTTTGGCTGTCAGATGACACATTTCTTTGGAATGGATCATAAAAACTTTCCTGTCAGGGGTTGGGGATTTAGCTCAGTGGTAGAGCGCTTGCCTAGGAAGCGCAAGGCCCTGGGTTCGGTCCCCAGCTCCGAAAAAAAAAAAAAAAGAACCAAAAAAAAAAAACCTTTCCTGTCTCAAAGAAGATAACATGATAAGAGGTATATGACAAATTGAAGAGTCAAGAGCTACCATTTATTCATGGTATTTTGTATGCAAGATCTTTTGAGTTTGTGATTTTTTGCATACTTTCTATATATCATATCACTTAATCTTCAGAAAATTGTCTAAGGGTATTATGAAATTATACCTTTTCCCTCATGGCAACTTTGCAATTAGCAATCAAGATACCTAGTCTGTCATCCAGGACTATGATCCAGCAGGAATGAAGTTTGAGGCCTTGAGAATTAGGATGTTGTCTCTCTATGAGAACATTCCTAATCACAGAAGCCACACAACTTTAGATTCTTAAGTAGATTTAGGAAGCTTGTCAGTACAATCCCAGATTTTCCTGTATAAATCCACCACTATTTTCTACATTGTCTTAGAACTTTCTGCTTCTGTATTTATCAGTCCACATAGATTATGAATTTGATTAAACCAAGGACTGTACTTTCTTGATTCCACTTGCCATTGAAGGAGAACCAAGAGCTTCAGACTCAAAAGAGAAAATAGACCGTGAAACAATTCTCTTCTTGTTGTTACATACATTGCTGTTTCTGCAGGTGAAGCACACATTTCCTCACTGAGTTTGGTGCTATAATAGTGTTAGTAAACCAGGTCATGCCTAGAGTAGGGGAAAGATGAGATAGTCCTTGTCTCCATGACCTCGTGGTCCTGAAAAGGCATTGGGTTAGTAGAGATTGGAGTCTTCTGCCCTATCTCTTATTTTGAAATAATATATATCATTAAGTTATTCATTTGATTCTTTGATTTATTGCCAAATGCCTTGTAACTGTTCTGTATAGACCAATGCAATAGTTGTTTTAGAGAAATCTTGACATAACAAGTTATGCATGGATAGTTCCAGTTAAAATGAGTTTCTGGAAGTTTTATTTTATGAAGAACTTCTATCCTGGTTACACTGAATGCCCAGTTTTGAGTTCCATAAATGATGTGTGGTTACTTTAATGATTATTTTCTTTGACGTGTAGAAGATCTTGAATTTCAGGCAATCCTGGCACTCTGTGTGTTGAATTTGTATCAGTGTTTTTGGAGTGCTTTTCAAACAGTCATCGTCAGTGACTGTATTTTGATGGGCTTCATTTTTCTCTAGCAGTTTATAATCTTCAGATCTTACAATAGGATCTTTGATCCATTTTGAATTGATTTTTTGACTATTGTAGATGCAAGAGATACAGATATAATTTTGTGCTCTTAATAGGAACAGTGACGTTTACTGAAGGAGCTGCCGAGTTTTAAAGCAAACTTTCACTATACAGTTTGCTTGGGTGGGAACTCCCTATATGGACCTGACTGGCCTTGAACTCAGAGATGAGCTGGCCTCCGCCTTTCATGCAATATGATTAAACTTGTGAATCATCATGTCTAGCGAGAGGCTGACCTTTTACTAATTTTTTTGATGCTTTTACTGAAAATTAGGTGGCATTGCTTGTGGTTTATTTCTGTAATTGGAAGTAGTTATATTTGAATCCTCTATCCTATTATACTGGTCTACATGTACTCTTCATGCTTCCGGTTACTACTGTTGTTGTCAGTGTCATAGTGTTTGATGCTATGTCTCTGTTTTACAATTTGAGGTTAGATAATGTGATGTTTCCTACATTGTTCATTTGATATATATATATATATATATATATACATATATATATATATATCTCACATATATGTCTTTTTTGCTTCATGCATTCCATAGCACATACATGCACTTATACACACACACATCATTCAAGCATACAGGTAAGAAAATAAAAGGTGACCCAGAAGCAGAAATGATCCTATTTGGATAGAGAAAAGGGTAAGAGTAAGCTAAGACAAAGGAAGGACAATGGGTAGAGAAACACAGAAGAGTATTGATTTACATGTATGACAATGTCATTATGAAACCCATTTCTTTGTTTGCAAACTAAAATATGATACAAAATAAACATTCTATGGCTTAGAAAATTAAATGGATTTCTTTAATGAATAACACATCCTATTATGTGGGTAATCTGTTCTAAATTCCATAACTTGTCTTGGAGGCTAAATAATATTGCTGCCCAATGTTACAGTCTGTTTCTAAGAATATGTATCAACAAACACTGAAGATCGATATTCACCTTTTGGCACACTGTGCCTTTCTAAACAAAGATGTTTCAAAGAAATCACATTTTATCCAAAACAGACAGTCAGATGGATTCCATTGGTTCTCAGTTCTCTTTCTCCAGGTACTTTTTCAGCTCTTGGGATTGAATGATCTTACTGCCTCAGCCTGCTGACGGTTGGAGAAAGAAGCATGTGTCGGTGCACTTAGCTCATAGTTAGACATGATAATAAATGATCCTGGAGTTTTTATCTAGCAGAAAACATTAGTTAATTCACAATCTTGCAGCTGTTTATCAACTCATTCTCTCATGAATTTACTCAATATGCATGCATATATTGAATATTATGAACTATAGTTTAATAAGAGATTGAAAAGATAAAATGCTGATGTATTTGACTAAATTTTTAAGTGTATAAATGTTATATACCCATGAAGTTACATGAAAAAATATTTTTAGTCCTTTAAGTTTGTGGATGACATATTTCTCCAAACAAAGGTTGCAGAGTTAATCAGGAACATGAGAAAAGCTAAGTAAAACCTGGGAGGCAATATCAATAGTGATAAGAATTTCCATCTTTGAGGAATGTCAACATTCTAGAAAGTGGCATGGAATTTACCTATCCTAAAGTGATGATTAAACAAGCAAGGAACTTAGAATACTGTACATTCACAGTATTAGATAGTCAATCTCAATGGGTCATAACATAGATTATTGACAGGCTATGGTCTACAGCAGTATAAATGGTTCAAGAGCAGTGGTCTGTTTTCCCCAATATGTAAGGACTAAAGGTGACATATGGATCATAAAATGAATGGCCTTTCATCAGAAGTCTGCATGGTAATAGTGGAATCAGGGGTGAGAGCCTGACACCTATTATAGCAGGCAGGAATCCCGCATTTGCACCTGTCTTAGAGGAAGAGCTTTCACATGATAGTCACTGATCACACTGTAGTTGACCACTTAATTATCTTGACTATTAGTGGCAAAATGCATCAGAGGATGTGGAAACTAGAAATAAACACTATAGTCACCAAAATGTGTATGGAAATTTTGGGAACAATGACAGATTTCTCCTCCTACAGTTAGAATTCTGGGATTCAAAGAAATACTTTTAACTATATTTTAACTATATCAATTACAGAATATACTCATGAACTCATGATATTTTTTAAGTGTAGTGTTTTAATGGTGTCAACCACATTCATGAAATTGCTTAGTATTGGTCTTGGCATATTACAAATGCTGTACAGTGTTTGCTTTTATTACTATGAATGTGGTGATATTTCACTATCTAGACAAAAGAATGAACATGATTCTGATGCTTAAACTACACTTATGGTTTCCTCAGAGGTAACCATGTATAAGGAGCTGACTTTGAAAACAAAACCCAAATAAAGGAATATGAAAATTGTCTCCCAACATGTACAAGCCCCAAGATCCTATGCTGAGAGACCATTAATATACTTTTATTTTCCAGCAAACAATTAGTGAAATCTGCTCTGGGGTATATAAAATGCTTCCCATTCATAGTTTAAAATGATCAGTACTTTCTGTGTGAAGTTTTTCATTATTGCTCAGCCTCATCAATGTGTGTGTGTGTGTGTGTGTGTGTGTGTGTGTGTGTGTGTGTGTGTGTGTATTTGGGTAAGGACCCAGCTTTACCCCTTAAAATCTGATCATTTATTTTCTTCTATTATGTGAAATATTGCATTTCATACTATTCTAGACACGTTACTCCTAATAATAATGACGATAAATTCACTTAAGGTCATAAAGCCAATGTGTGGTTTCATGTCTGATGTAAAAGCTTATGCACAACATTTGCTTGGTTTTAGACATTCAGTCTTACTATGTAGACCTGGCTTTTCTGGGTCTTACATGTAGACCAGGCTGACCTCTAATTCAGAGATTCATCTGAATCTGCCTTCTGCATGACAGAATTATCACCAGGCTCACCTTTACAATAATTATTGTGAATAGACTCAATTATTCAAATTCTGGAGATTAACATAAGCAACATGAAGATATAATGAAGATGTGTCATTATTACTTTATGTTATAGCTAAGAAAACCAAGGGATAGAAAAAACAAGTAGGTGGTTCAGAGTCAATCTACTATTATGATACTAGCCGGTGATATAAACATCTGGACTTGCCTAGATGTCTGGACATAAGAATTTACATTACCCAGCACTGAAGAAGAAGGAGGAGGAAGAGGAGGAGGAGGAAGAGGAGGAAGAGGAGGAGGAGGAAGAGGAGGAGGAGGAGGAGGAGGAAGAGGAGGAGGAGGAAGAGGAGGAGGAGGAGGAGGAGGAAGAGGAGGAAGAGGAGGAGGAGGAAGAGGAGGAAGAGGAGGAGGAGGAAGAGGAGGAAGAGGAGGAGGAAGAGGAGGAGGAGGAAGAAGAAGAAGGAGAAGAAGCAGCAGCAGCAACATGTTGGGCAAGCAGATGATTTATCCATAAATGTTACCTACTATATTATAGATATAACTTAGTCATTTGTGCACTAGTGTTCACGATGGGTAAATGATTGCTTAATGAGCAAATCATATTAAACGGCTTCCGGTGTGTTTACAACCACAGCATCAGTGACCCAGTCGCTGACCTGGAAGTTTGGTGTCAAAAGTTCTTGGTGATATCTAACCATGCGTGTCTTATAGATCACCAGTCTTAAAGGGGCTTGATAGATTTATAGATTTATTTATTGTAAATTACTTACTGGAGAGAGACATTTCATTGTAAAACACCCTCGGCTATTGATTCAGTAAAATGAGGGTGTCATCGTTAAACAAATCTTCCTGTATGCCCATGCTATTAAAGCTAATTGACCGTGATTTCTCTCAGAAGTTGGCTGTACACTTCTAAGGAAGGTTTTATTTCATGTTTCTACCATTTACTCATCATCGCAGGGCTGTTCCTCTTACTCAAGCTTTGTGAAAACTGTTTACTTTTTTTAGAAGAAATAAAATAATATGGAAATACTAAAACAAATATGCCTTCTGAAATTATTTTTGCTTTAATATATACCCGGAATCTTCTGAATTTTGAGAAAAAATCTCTTTCTTTCTTTCTTTCTTTCTTTCTTTATTTATTTATTTAATGTATATGAGTACACTGCTGCTCTCTTCAGACACACAAGAAGAGGACATTGAATTCCATTACAAATAGTTGTGAAACACCATGTGGTTGTTGGGAATTGAGCACAGGACCTTGGGAAGAGTAGTGGCTCTTAGCTACTGAGCCATCTCTCCAGTCCTTCATCATTTTATTAGTAGTATTTTCTTTGTCAGCATCTGGAATTTTGTTTTCAATACTATAATCATTGCTCAAACACCTTGTATTAACTTATTTTTTCCACTAATGATTAACATTTTGGTTACTATCCTCCATAAATGTACTTTTTTCTTTAGATTTTTATTTTCCAATTTTCACAGTATGATATACTTCCAATACCCTGGCTTTTATTTTTGTTTTTTAAACCTATCTATATCCATAAAGTTACATGGAGAATGATATTAACATTTGAGATTTCCATATCAGATCATTGAAAACCTCTTATTCAAAAACCTAGCCTGTACTATAGATCAATAATTCAACCATTCTTACTAGGACCTTTTCTGGACTTTTTGTCTAAACTAAATATGGGCAGTATAGAAATGAATTCTTGTTTCTTCTTGATTCTGCTAACCCAATGACTCTGAACAAATGAGTATATTTTGTAAAAACAAAACAAAATGCAAAACAAACAAAAACAGGAAGATCCAAGATCTACTTCCATTAATCTTGAAATTCTGGGCATGGTGCTTATGTTGGTTTCTCTTTCTGGCCAACATTCCATCTTGTCAAGTCTCCCAGGGATTGGATGAATGGTGGGGATTGGATGAATGGTGGCGTAAGTGTAAGGTTGATGATGGAGCTAGGAATGACGGTCATCTAGCAAAGTAACAGGAACTGATTCTTAAATCCATGGTGTCCCTAAAGGGGGAAGAATATTGTAAAAGCTAGGAAATCCTCTGTAAAACAGTCATTCCTACAAACGGCTCTGTACTCAGAACCAGAACAATGACAATATCAATGGACAGAGTAACATTGATAGAGTTTTGTGGAGTTCCCCATAAACAAAATCTACATGTAATTCCTGGGAAATGTAGAATTACCTTTTCCTGGGAATAAGGTGCTTATTGGTTATCCAATGCAGAGTGGCTTGCTTTGATATGTTATATGATTATAATTTGATATATTAGATGACTTATCCATAAATGTTATCTAATATTTTATAGATATAACTTTTTTGAGAAGAAAAATTTATTTTTGTAATCATTGCTGTTAACCCTAGACACCCATAAAAAGCAGTGGATACTAAGTTCAGACAAAGAAGACTGCAATTATAAGAAAAACAAACTGACCATAAATCATAGACAAATGCTAATGGAAACTCCAGATCTAGAACATACTATATAAGAAAATTAGTAAAAACAACCACTATGATTTACATATCACACAAAATAAAAAGCAGTAAATTAAAGTTCATTAAGATTGAAACACCGTGTTAAAGACACCATAGACAAAATGAGAAGATCGTCCCCTTATTAGGGGAAGATCTTACAAAGTAAATATCAGACAATATTTTATAATTCTCAAAATTTTTATAATTCTCAAAATGCAACAATAATAAACCATATTTATGATTTTTTGATAAAATTTGCTATGATAAACTAGTATTAAGATTTTTTAATCTGTGTAATTTGATTTGGTTGTAATGGGTTTTTTTTTCTAGTTTTGCATGTAATATTTCTTTATTTCAAAACAAGTATTTCATTGATATTGTAAAATTTTGGAACGATTCATAATTGAGCCACTAAACTCTCCAGCAGTAACAGTAGAAGAATGTTGATACAACTTTCATTAATGATTTTGACTTTGTATGATAGTTATATCAAGTGTATTTGTTCACCTTTACATTTGCAAAACCAGGAATATTTCTGAAATTTTTAAATTACAAAAAAGTAGATATAATTATTACATACCTTGATTTTAAAATTATATTTTGAAAACTTGTAAGATTAAAAAGTATTCACACAATTTTTAGATCTTTCAAAATATATTTTAAGTACAACTTTAAGGTATGAACCAGTCTTCTCAAGTAAATTGTAGACAACTGTGCAACAGGGTGCAACTAACCAGGAAATGCTTCATGGACTGATATTTTTAAGTCTTTTTTTTTCTTTCAAACACATAGCTCTGAAAAGCTTGAGCCATCTTTATTTATACAAATTTCCAAGGCATTTAAGCCCACACAGTTTCAATTAATTTTTTCTTTTGTCATTTTTCATAGACCATTCACATTTACCCATTTTTGTTTCCTTTCATCTCTGTGTGAACAGTAGTTATAGTCTTATTCTTCATATAGTCTCAGAATGGCAATGATTCATGCCTAGCTCTTAACTGTTGGTACCAAGTTTCTATTCTTTTTTTTTTAATTTTCTATTAGATATATTTCTTTACTTACATTTCAAATGTTATTCCTCTTCCCGGTTTCCTGTTCCTAAGCCCCCATCCCCTCCCCCATACGGGTATTCTCCCCATACATCCCCATTACTTCCCCACCCCATATTCCCCTGCACTGGCAGTCCAACCTTGGCAGGACCAAGGGCTTCTCCTTCCACTGGTGCCCCAACAGGGCTATTCTGCACTACATATGCAATTGGAACCCTGGGTCAGTCCATGTATAGTCCTTCAGTAGTGGTTTAGTTCTTGGAAGCTCTGGTTGGTTGGCATTGTTGTTTTTATGGAGTTGCAGACTTCTTCAACTCTTTCAATACTTCCTCTAATTCCCCCCAAGAGGGTCCTGTTCTCAGTTCAGTGACTTGCTGCTAACATTGACCTGTGTATTGGACATGCTCTGGATGTGTCTCACAGGAGAGATCTATATCTGGTCCCTTTCAGCATGCATTTTTTAGCTTCATCAATGGTGGCTGTATATATATATGGGCCACATGTGGGGCAGGCTCTGAATGGTTGTTCCTTCAGTCACAGCTCTGAACTTTGCTTCCATATCCCCTCCTATAGATATTTGTTTCCCCCTTTTAAGAAGGAGTGGGAGTATTCGCATTTTGGTCATCCTTCTTCTTGAGCTTCCTGTGGTCTGTGGATTGCATCTTTGGTAATTCAAGCTTTTTGGCTAATATTCACTTATTAGTGAGTACATACCAAGTGTGTTTTTCTGTGATTGGCTTACCTCACTCAGGATATTTTCCAGTTCCATCCATTTGCCTATGAATTTCATAAAGTCATTGTTTTTGATAGCTGAGTAATATTCCATTGTGTAGATGTACCACATTTTTTTAATCCATTCCTCTGTTGAAGGCCATTTGGGTTTTTTCCATCTTCTGGTTATTATAAATTAGGATGCTATGAACATAGTGGAGCATGTGTCTTTGTTGTATGTTGGAGCATCCTTTGGGTATATGCTCAAGAGAGGTATAGCTGGGTCCTCAGGTAGTGGAATGTCCAATTTTCTGAGGAAACTCCAGACTGATTTCCAGAGTGGTTGTACCAGTTTGCAATCCCACCAACAATGGAGGAGTGTTCCTGTTTCTCCACATCCTTGCCAGCATCTGCTGTCACCTGAATTTTTTTATCTTAGTCATTCTGACTGGTGTGAGGTGGAATCTCAGGGTTGTTTTGATTTGCATTTCCCTGATGACTAAGGATGTTGAACATTTCTTTAGGTGCTTTTTGGTCATTCGATAATCCTCAGCTCAGAATGTTTTATTTAGCTCTGTACCCCATTATTAATAGGGTTATTTGGCTCTCTGGAGTCTAACTTCTTGAGTTCTTTGTATATTTTGGATATTAGCCCTCTATCAGATGTAGGATTGGTAAAGATCATATCCCAATCTGTTGGTTGCCATTTTGTCCTAATGACAGTGTTTTTGCCTTACAGAAGCTTTGCAGTTTTATGAGGTTCCATTTGTCTATTCTTGATCTTAGAGCATAAGCCATTGGTGTTTTTGTTCAGGAAATTTTCCCCAGTTCCCATGTGTCAGAGACTTTTCCCCATTTTTTTCTTCTATTAGTTTGAGTGTATCTGGTTTGATGTGTAGGTCCTTGATCTACTTGGACATAACCTTTGTACAGGGTGATAAGAATGGATTGATCTGCATTCTTCTACATGCTGCCCTCCAGTTGAACCAGAACCATTTGTTGAAAATGCTATCTTTCTTCCATTGGATGGTTTTAGCTCCTTTGTAACAGATCAAGTGACCATAGGTGTGTGGGTTCATTTCTGGGTCTTCAATTCTGTTCCACTGATGTATCTTCCTGTCACTGTACCAATACCATACAGTTTTTATCACTATTGCTCTGTAGTGCTGCTTGAAGTCAGGGATAGTGATTCCCCCAAAAGTTCTTTTATTGTTGAGCATGGTTTTCACTATCCTGGTTTTTTTTTGTTATTACAAATGAATTTGCAAATTGCTCTTTCTTCCTCTATAAAGAATTGAGTAGGAATTTTGATGGGGATTGCATTGAATTTGTAGATTGCTTTTGACAAAATGACCATTTTTACTATATTAATCCTGCCAATCCATGAGCATGGGAGATCTTTCCATCTTCTGAGATCTCCCTCAATCTTTTTTCAGACACTTGAAGTTCTTGTCATACAGATCTTTCACTTACTTTGTTAAAGTCACACCAAGATAATTTATATCATTTGGGACTATTGTGAAGGGTGTCATTTCCCTAATTTCTTTCTCAGCCTGTTTATCCTTTGAGTAGAGGGAGACTACTGATTTGTTTGAATTAATTTTATACCCCTACACTTTGCAGAACTTGTTTATCAGTTAAGTAGTTCTCTGGTGGAACTTTTGGTGTCACTTAAGTACACTATCCTATCATCTGAAAATAGTGATATTTTTATTTCTTCCTTTCCAATTTGTATCCTTTTGACAGCCTTTTACTGTCTGATTGCTCTGGCTAGGACTTCATGTTTTCATTTTCATTTATGATATAAGTGTGCATTTGCATGTGTATGTGTGTGTCTGGTGACTGTGAAGGCAGAAGACGTGTGAGAGCCTCCAGAACTAGAGTGATAACAGGTTGTAAGCTACTGTGTGAATGCTGGATCTGAACCCAGGACTCCTGGAAGAGCAGCAAGTGCCCAACTCTAATTCTGCTTGTGTCATGCTCTAGCCATGCTATCTCATTTGTCTATTGAAATGATAGAGACAGCACACTGCATTAGGAAAAAAGGACTAGAATGTAATTTTTTCTGCTTCCAAGAAAGATATTCCCAAATCAACGATAGACACTGTCTCAGGGTAAAAAGTCTGGAAAAAGGTATTCCTTGCATATGTAGCCAAGAGTCCAAGAAGAAGGATGACTAAAATGTCGGTGCTTCTCTCCTTAAAATGGGGAAAAATATTCATAGGAGGGGATATGGAGGCAAAGTTTTAGAGTAGAGACTCAAGGAATGGCCATTCAGAGTCTGCCTCACATGTGGCCATTTATATCCAATCACCAAAACTAGATAAGATTGATGAAGCTAAGAAGTGCATGCTGACAGGAAGTGGATATAGATCTCTCCTGAGAGACGCAGCCAGAGCATGTCAAATAGAGAGGCGAATGCTAGCAGCAAACTGCTGAACTGAGAATGGAACCCCTGTTGGAGGAATTAGAGAAAGGACTGAAAAAGCTGAAGAAGCTTGCAACACCATAAGAACAATGCCAACCAACCAGAGCTTCCAGGGATTAAACCACTACCCAAAGAGTATACGTGGTCTGACCCATGGCTCCAACTGCATATATAGCAGAGGATGACCTCGTTGGGCACCAATTGAAGGAGAAGCCCTTGGTCCTGCCAAGGTTGGACCCCCAATGTAAGGGATATGAGTTAGCCATTTGTGCACTGGTTTTCACAATGGATAAATGATTGCTTAATGAGGAAATCATTTTAAATGGCTTCCCATGTGTTTACAACACAGCTCAGTCACACACACACACACACACACACACACACACACACAGACACACACCCATCCCACAAAATTAACTCACCATGTTTTATTTATTTAATTATTTATCTAGTTATTTATTTCCTTTTTGTTGAAACTAGATTCTTTTCTTACATATTATATCCTGATTATATTTTCCCCTTACTCTATTTTTCCTAGTTCCTTCCAACCTTCTTTCCACTTTCGGATCCACTCCTTTTCTGTCTCTCAATCCTGAGGAGATTGAGAACACCAGGAGAGCAAAGCCAGAAGGGATGGAGAACATTAGAAGAACAAGGTCCTTTGAGTCAATTAAACAAGCGACGTATGAACTCACGGAGACTGAAGGAGCAAGGACAGGGCCTACATGCATCTGCAGCAGGTTGTTCTTATACATTTACTCTTGTACACAGATCCACACATGTATGTATATAACAGTGATAATGTTACAAGTATCTTAACTTGAGAGTTTTGAGCGAACATAGATGGTGTTTGGAGGCACTGGATCGATTCATTAGAAGGAAAGTGACCTTACTGTTATACACATATTTAAAAAGCAAAAATTAAAAACTGGTGGTATGGAACCTATCTTTTTCCGGAAGATCAAAGGAAACAAACAAAAAAATCCAAACAGATTTTGTTCCTACTATAAAGAACCAGTGATATATCAAACACACACACACACACACACACACACACACACATGCGCACACGCATGCACACACACACACACACACAGAGAGAGAGAGAGAGAGAGAGAGAGAGAGAGAGAGAGAGAGAGAGAGCACTCTTTTTTCCTTTTTAAATACATATTGAATGATATCAGGCTCAAAATGGTATAGTGCTTTACTAAAATCACATGGTATTTTATTACTGATTAAATTATATTTATGGTTGCTTGGTCAGTGGGACTTTGACTTTCAGATAAAGGAATGAATTTATTCCCAACTTTCTGAGATAGACAAGAACTAGGAAACCAGAATGGTGACACCTGGCATTCACCTCACTGAGGTTTACAGATCACTGTGCCACCTCCCTAGAACTTTAAGAGGCAAAGGAATATCTCCAGGAAAAAGTGTAGACTAATTTTTAAACAGTCCTCTGTTACACACATTATATAGAGCAAAGTTGAATGTGAATGATGGGAGAGGAAAAAATAAACAAGAGTTTCAAGGAAAGTTTATGCTAAGGATGAAGGTATACAATGAGAGAAAGGGGTATGGAGTGTGTATGTATGGCCATTCAAATCTATGAAACAAGGGGGAGTAGACAAAGCGAAGAAAATTCCACTTTTCTGCATGCTATCTCATGAGAATCTTGGATATTCCTTGAAGAACTGCAGGCAATTAGTGACTAAAGAGAAGGAGAATTAGCCTCTCTCATATATAAGCTCCCTGATAAATAATGTGGGTGATGTGTATGCTATAGAATTCTAGTCTTTCAAAAGATACACAGGAGCAGGGTAGTGACTCCCCATTATCCTTCTGCAGTGCTGTGGTAGAAGCGAAGAGATTGGCTTATTTAAGAGTTGCCATTTTGCTTTTCGTTGTTTTCCTACTGGTCAAAGTTATAGGAAGACTTAGGTGCTGTCAGCCTGAGCTGAATCTCTGGAAGACCAAGTATAGTAACACATAGTCTCTCCCTTCTTCACATCCTCACTGCCTACACCAGTAACAAGCACCAATAAACTAGTTCTTAGAAAAAATAAAGAAGGTCTGTCTTATGTGGATACTCATGACTTGCTCAGGTAAGGCAATCCTTTTCCTGGTAATAATTTTAACTCAAGTCTGTTGGCTCCCGAAACAAGACAGGATCAGCAGCCCACCCTCCCCCGCCCTTAGTCTCTTTTAGGCTATTCATTACTATGCTCAGGAGAAGGACAGAACTATATTGTTCCTGGTCACCTTTCTTGTCTACAAATTTATTTGCTATTAAATTCATCCATATTGGCTTCCACTCACCCTGAGAATTTTCTCAAAGTTAGTTATCTTCACATCAGTTATTATGTCTACATGTTTTTGACTCTTCCATAAACTGGCGCGCTTACTGGTATCCCCCCTTACCCTTCCCCCTCCCCTTCTCTATGGGTGTGGAACTGTTGGAAGCCCTGGGTCCTGCTAAGACTGAATCCTCAGTGAACTAGATTGTTGGGGGGAGGGCGGCAAGGGGGGGAGGATGGGGAGGGGAACACCCATAAAGAAGGGGGAGGGGGGAGGGGGATGTTTGCCCGGAAACCCGGAAAGGGAATAACACTCGAAATGTATATAAGAAATACTCAAGTTAATAAAAAAAAAAAAGAAAGAATGACGTTGTTCGTCCCATGAGGTTGCAAACCTCTTGAGCTCTTACAGTCCTTACCGTAAAATTGTCAGCCAACCAGAACCATCAAAGTTCCCACCAATCAAAGAGTGCACAGAGGTACCCATGGCTCCAGCTGGATAGGTAGAAGAGGATTCCCTTATCTGGCATCACTGGGAGGGGAGCCCCTTGGTCCTGTGGAGGCTTGATGACACAGGATAAGGAAATTCTAGGCCCCTGAGGCAATAGTGGTTGGGCGAGTAGGGGAGCACCCTCATAAGGCAGAGGGAGGGAGGAGGGGATAGGGAGCTTGTGGAGAGGAATCTGGGAACATTTGAAATGTAAATAAATAAAATAACTAATAAAAAAACAGAAACAAGGACAAGTGTTGGTATCAGTATTGTGCATTACGGAGTACCAAGTTCCTTGTGAGTAGGAGTGCACACAGAAACACACTAGAATGTTTTTCAAATAGATTTACATGAAAAAGGAATACACTGAAAGGGAAATTGTGAAGGGAAACAAATTATAGCAGCAGCGGTCACAACTTAGGAAGGCAGCTATGCTCACCACTATACCACCAACGCAGGTTGGTCACAACTTAATAAGCAGCCTCTCATTGTTGATGTTGTGTAATGTTGTGGATAGAAAAACATTTCATTTTGGTCACTCTACATTATTATAGTATTTACTTTATCTTTAAGAAATGTCAGAACAGTAATGATGGTATCAATATGATGACATAAACTTTGGATATTTTCATTTAGGGTAAAATATTTACAATAAAATTATCACTTAGAACATGAGTGTGTGTGTGTGTGTGTGTGTGTGTGTGTGTGTGTGTGTGTGTGTAAACCATATAACACATTGCATCATGCCATTTCATAAAATATAATTACCGTGATAGTAAAGGAAATGAACGGCCATCTTCCTGATACCACATTTTTTATTTCCTTGGGAGGATTATATTAATAAAATAATCTCTTCCATCAAGATTAGAGGAGATTCTCTATCAATTTAATTATGTAAACCTGCCTGTGGATTGTCTTTTGGGATGAGGAGTACTTATGAATTTGATGTATCCTTTCACATGACTGGCACCTGCCAGAGGTGTGAGGTCAGTCCTCAGCCTTCGTCGTCGCACCCGAAGTGAAGGAGAAATGGAAGCACGATGGGAATAGACTTCATTTGCCCATTTTGAGCTTAATAAGACACCTTCACACGGATGTTTAGGGCTCTTTAGAGCTGCAGTGGTCCTAATTAATGCTCACCACCTAACATCTCTGAGCTGAAGAATGAAAGCAAGAGAATCTCCAGAGGAGAAAGGTGAATTCAGAAACAAAATGCCTGAGCGACATAACACATAAGATACTTTATAAAATGTCCCCAAACCAAAAAGGCTTATTTTCACGAATATGCTCATACTCCTCTTATTCTTGTTGAATAATTATCTGCAAAAAAGGGAAGGGCCACCATTCTTTTTATGCTTGATGCAGATGCTGAAGGCAAGTCACATTTTAATTTCATACTTGATGCTTTCAGCTTGTGCTGTGTTTTGGGTTAGTGCTGGCCTATTAAGCTGCTAATTTATCTACTGTCATGAAGGCCTCTGGAAATGCTGTTCCATAAATAATAGAGCACTGATCCATAACCACCTCCCATGTAACAGCATCGAGCCTACTGCAGCTAATAGGACCGAGGAGCCGTTGCTAGGTGCCAAAATGCCGCTCGCTTATTTAGGAACTGATACAGCTCTGTCTCCCCGCTAAGATGACAAAACTGTAATTAGAGATTAATCAAGAGCTACATTACTGCCACGGTTTCCTGCAGCCTGACTTTTGTTGCCCACCAGCAGTTAAGTGCATCTGCCTATGTTTACCAGTTCTCTGGAGATTTAGAAATTTATTGTCATATTTACAGGAACAGCTGCCATCCAAGTAGTCAAATTATAAAGAAAGAACTCAAAAGAATGCATATAATTAATGACTTTGTCTTTAGTCTATTAATTTCTTAAATGACATCTCATTGAAAAGGATTAAGTACCATATTGCATAACCTGCTTTTTCCGACTTTGGTTTTGTTACTTTTCATTAAAATATTTCACCATCTATACAGTAGTTTACACAGGGTGAGGACCGATTCCAATATGAGCAGGACAGCCAATACGGTGTAATAGTGGAATCAACCTGAACCGTGGGATTTGTTCTCTATTGGGATGGTGCTGGGTATTAGCATCCTGTAGAGTCCCATGCTACCACCACTGTCTTAATAAAGTGTAGTGTATGGAATTTTCCTATCTGAGGTTATTTTTCCATTCTTTTAGATGTTCGTTCAGTCTGCTTCATTGTGACTTCTTCCTCCTACTATGGTATTTACATATGCCACTGTTTTCCAAATATGTTCAAAAATATTTAAAAACATTATCACAGATATTTAAATTGATTGAACCTTATACTCCTAGAGAATGGTTTCTTTGAATTTGTTGATACCAATAGCAAATATAGTATCAAGACCAACAGTATAATGATCTCAATAATCTAGAATATAAGCAATGCATCATGGCTAATATGCTGATGCATTCTTTTATATAGCTAATGTGTAATACATTTATAGCTGAAGTGAATGTAAATATGTATTTATTTTTCATCTTAGTTGCTGTATAAATAGTTACAAATGAAATTATTGAAAATATATATTATAATTTCACAGAGTACTTTAAGGTCATGTATACGTCACACATGTAGACATCTTTAAATGTTTATATAAATTGGTGATTAAAAATAAGCATGATGTTATTTTGGTTTTATAGATTGGACCACAATTTTATGGGAACAGATTTTCTTCTTGTTATCAATTTGTTCATACAACTGCCACTGGAACTCGTGAAATCTTTAAACACATTATGTCATTAAAACTTATTTCAGAGTGAAAGATTTTTCCATTCAGATTCTAAATAATAATATGATGTCAAATGGGATGTATTACTGAAGTGTTAGAGCCACAAGTAGGAATAAGCATATTTTGCTGAGTGTGCATGCCAAGATCCTTCACACATTCTTTCTAAATATTAAGTAAAATATCTACTCTTATTGCCGTTACTTTCATTTCTCTGAAATTATATTTACAATATATTATGCATACATATGCTCATGTACTCTGATCAAGGAATAAAGAATGATGATAAAATAAGTCTGCATACTGAACAATTTGTGCTGAAGCTTTTCAAAGTTTATTTTTATTTTTTATCGATTGATTTGTTTTATTTTTTTTTTGCCTTTCATTGTAATGTAGCAAACTCTTATTTCCAAAAACAGGAGATATGTTTATTATTTAGCAAGCAATGTTGAAACAGACAAAACTGAAGTTTAGAATTCATTATGCATTCCTTACTGGATCATCTCTGTGAGGAATGGCAGGGACTTCGTGGGTTCCATCCCATTCAACGTTTTGCATGCAGCTCAAAAGAACTCTCTTTTTTGCTGTAGACAGTTTCTGAAGAGGTTCTACTTCTGAATTTTGCCACTAAATATTCCGAAGCCAATATTTTGATAAATACATGTCCAACATATGTATGCTATAGTTAAAGTAAAAACATGGAATTATGAGGTTACATATTCATTTTTAATCATGCAGTTTGTTAACTAATGCAAAAATTGAAGGCAGGAAATTGTAAAATTAAAAGTAAACTCTGAACTACGGTGTTGTGGAAGTAAATCATATCAAATCTAGGTTAGAGTAAGTAGTAAGAAATAGTACCCCTTCCTCATATGTTAGCTCCCATTTAAAGATGGTTGGAAGTATTCTCCACAGTTTTAAAGGAAGCCCCACAAACTACTCCTGTTTATTATAAGCAGGCCAGATATGGGATAATTCCAAAAATGAATTTTATATAACAAGTCTTTATGGATAAAAAATGGACAGTAATAGATTAAGTAGGCTTTATTTGCTAATTTATGCATTTCTTTCCATCATTACATGTTTTAATTTCCAGATTATTTTTAAAAATATCAGTAATGGAGTAGGAGAGATGTCTTGGTGCTAAATAGAACTTGTTGCTTTTATAGTGAATGACAGTTTGGGTACCAACATTGGAGAGACTAGCTCCAGGAACGTCTGACGCCTTCTGGCATCCATAGGCATCTTCACTGGCTTGTGTGAACACATTCACATGCACACACACACACACGCACACAAACACACACATGTGTGCACACACACACACACGTGCACACACACACACGCACACAAACACACACATGTGTGCACACACACACGCGCACACACACACGCGCACACACACACGCACACAAACACACACATGTGTGCATGCACACACATACACACACATGCGCACACACACATGCACATACACACTCAAAACGAACAACAAAGACAAGAGAAAAGAAGCCTAGTAATGACAATTTGTTATTTGTCTTTGAATAAACATAACAAACCTTGTACAAAATAGGAAATCTGTCCTTACTGAATTAATCACTCCAATAGTGTGCTGGGTTCAACTGAGAATAAATATTCCCTATAATTTTTATATGCTTCATTAGATTATCTATTGGTACAATAATCTAAGTAAAATTTATGGACTAGTTTTCAGTAGTTTTGGACAAGAGTAAACTTCTTGGAGCACAGCCCACTGTAATTCTCTTGTGCTACATTTTCATTTTACAGTGTCAGACAAACTATTGTCTGTTTTAGTTTCTCCATCTGAATAAAGGAAGAAATAAATTTTATATTTGAGGACAGTTTGAGATTCTTTTTAGTATTTCAAAATCTTAAAATCCTAAGTGTATAATGTAATTTCAAATACACTTTAACAAATCAAACAGGCAAATACTAAAATAAAAACAAATGTGCCTTCGTGCAAGGTTGAGACCTTGCGATCTTCCTACCATGCCTATTACTGTGGTGGTTAGAGCTGTCTTCTAAAGATCATGTTTAGGCTGCCATGTTGGACAGACATATGTACAAAGCTCCTAGGAGACATAGACTCACATCAAATTCATGCTCCTCTGGCTTAGGGAAATTGTGTAATTATATTAAAATTGAAGGAAAATAAAAGAAATATTCACTTTAAAGACCCCCAAACTATATATAGATTAAAACAAAGAAAAACAAAAAAACCCATCTTCTTCTTTATCAAATACCTTGGGATTCCTCACCTTCTATAAAGCCATGAGTATTACTAATTAACTTTACATCCCTACCACAGCTTCCCCTCCTTCTTCTTCTTCCAATCCCTACTTCTCCTCTTCCCTTCCCTTCCCATTTCTTTCTCCTCAGAGAAAAAGAGGCCTCCCATGGATGTCACCTACCCTTGGCATATCAAGCAGCAGTCGGACTAGGAACATCTTTAACTATTATGGGTAGACAAGGGAGGCCAATTAGGGGAAATGGATCCAAATACAGGCACCTGAGTCAGAGACACCACTTGCTCCCGCTGTTAGGAGTCCCACAAGAAAACTCAGCTGCATAACTGTTAAACGCGTGATTTCTGGTTGGTGCCGTTCAGTCTCTGTGGGCCTCTCTGGGCCCAGGTTAGTTGAGTCTGTAGTCTTTCTTTTGGCGTCTTTGATCCTTCTGGCTCCTACAATTCTTCCCTCTCTGCTTCCACAGGATTCCCAAACTCTGCCTAATTTTTGGCTGTGGGTTAGAGCTATTTTTTAAAAAAAATGTCAACCATTTTTTCCTAAGATACTTTCCTCCATAGGAGACACTACGATAATTATCTCTCATAAGACCTTCTTAGATATTAGCTTAACACCACAGGTAGCTATTGTTACCTCAATGTCTATGTAAACTTTGAGAGTCTAGCTGTATGTAATGTCCATGGCAGTGAAGAGCTGAGGTCAGTTCTACAGAGCTATTAGCCCATAGGCTATCTATTTTCTTAGTAATAGTAGATAATTATTTTCAAAAGAGTTTCACTTTACAAATGCTATATGAACAAAATAATATTGATGGCTTTAATATATGTATTATATATTTTTGTATATCATATACAACACACACACATATTCTCACCTCATTTTTTCTAAGAAAGTATTAGTATTAACTTACCAATTTCTAATTGTGTCAGTGAAGCCAATTGTTTCAGTGGCTTCTCATATAATCCACCTTTTTGTTTGTTTTTCTGAAAGTTAGTCTGAGACTATTCAACATGAATTCAAATCGTAATGGAGCAAACCCTCCTTTCTAATCTATAGGGCACAAAATGTCCAAGATAGCATATGTTTTCTACTTTTGGCTCATGAACTGTAAGCTTTTCAAAATTTTAACAACTGTACCCCAACACAAAATTGTAAACTTATCTAAAACTACATGCGTTTACTCTCTCATTTTCTGGTATGGTGTTTGAGTATCCCCTTTATAAATGCCAATATCATGTAATGATGTCAAATGACAGAATTAATGGTTAAGCATGAGCTCAGAAATCTGCTACTTTCCACTTGAAAGCACTATCGAAACCCTCAACACAGCCTTCCCAAAACTTCACAATACCCGGATTACACAAGTAGCCTTTGAAAGGCAATATTGGGCATGCATTTGCTGACATTTAATGAATTTGAATAGTTGATTTTAACCTGGATAATTTTGTTTTTCACCTAACTCAAATCTCCAAATATACACCATTCAGTAATTCTCAAATTCAGGAATAGTCTTCAGAATAATAATTACAATAATTCAAAATATAACCACAGTTAACACTTAATCGGACGATTGCTGTCTGTCTGTTATTATTGTGTTAAACTGCACTGACTTTGCGAAATTGAGTCTCAGTTTGTCTTACAGTTTGAACAGGTGTTATCGATACCGTTTTGTGAATGACTGGAAATGAAACTAGAAACAATGCACTGCTACCATCTCATGGGTGCTTTCTACAGCAACTCATTTTTGCACGAGTAGTACTCGATTTCTCTCAATGTCTCTTCGGCCCCACCACTGATGCTCTAGAATTCACTTTGTGTAGCTGAAATCCCAATGAGAAGTGACTTGCTCCTCAGCCTTTGTATATATTTCTGAAGAGGTTTCAATTCTTTATATTCGAACCACGACACCGAGCTGCATCTTTTACTTTTGATCCCAAGAGGAAAAGTGGTCTCTATGGCAACAGAAAAGTAGAAGTGTGGTTCCTGACAGGGTTTTTGTGTGACAGAAATGACAGCCATCTTTGTTAAGTAGTGCTGTGTTAAGATGCTATCTTTTGTGTCAAATTTACTGTGATATCCAAAATTGGGGACTTACAACTTTAAAGATGAGATAGCTCAGCAATTAAAGCGTGCATTATCGTGTCCTCAGAAGGAACTTCCTGTGGCCTGCTTTTCCGTTTGATGCCTGATTTATGAAGCACTGTGGACTGGTTTTTCCAAAATCATGATTAGTTAATTAGAAGGTGTCAGTTTTCATGTCACAATACATATTGCAGCATGAATTGTTTTATGCTTTAAAGTGGACACATGAAAATTTCAGTGTTCAAAAACTGTGGTAAGTAAAATTTAGTCAATATTGCCAGTGGCTCTGATCTTTTTGTTTTCCTCAAATGAATAACTAGAAATCTTTGTCCCCTCCACCAGGCCCCCCCCACACACACACAAGGCTCAAAAAAGGTACATATTTACTTTTTGTTAAAATATCAGCTGGTGATTTTCAAAATTGCAATGAAATACCTGACACGAGCTTTCCATGTGCTGTTGGGTGACGGCCCATCGGGTACATTAATATTGTTGTGCTTCTGTTAGGGTCACCCATATATAAAAGTTCTTTTCACTGTGTTGAGCAACCTTTCCTTCCCCAAACCATGTCCTAGCTTTCTTTCTTGATGCTTGACTCTTGGAGGCACCAAATGCAAATGAAACCACTTGTTCCCATTTAACTGGCTTATTTTTATGAGCATGAAGTCCTCCGTGTTCATAAACATTGTAGCCTTTGTCAGAATGCCCTCCTCCTTTAAAGCTTAATCACATTTCTATGTATGCATGTACCACTTTGTTTACTCATTTACCCAATGATGATGATGGTGGATACTTTTACATTTTAGCTTTTGTGAGAAGACCATGGACACGGATTTGCAAAAGTTTCTTAGGATCTCTGCTTTCATTTTGTTCTTGCACAGCATAGAAGCTAAGTCATTTGATCTTTTAGCAATACTTTTGAATTCATGAAGATTCACCATATGGTTTTCCATGAATCTTCTCACTGAATATTCTTATTACTAATACACGAAGATGACAGCTTCTCTATATTTCTGTCAACACTTGTTAAGTTTTTTGGCACCATACTTTAAATATCACCCCAATAATCAGGATAATGCAATTCTTGAAAATATATATTCTAGTGTCAAAATGCCTAGGCTTAAAAGGCAGATCTTATGACACCAGACAGTATATAACTTCTTTAACTTCAGTTTTCTGTGAATGAATAAAAATGGCAATAAATTGGATAATTCTTTTCTGATATGAAAATGGCATATAGCATTTGAAATATTGAACAAAGTTGCTACTATTTAGTCTTGAATAGAGATTAGTTATATTGTCATTAAACTCTTCAAAAAAGTATATAGCAAATGTAACCATTTTATTTATCTTACCTTTTAAACTTCATACATGAGCATTGCATCTACATCACTCCAGGTCCTCACTCCCCTTTTAACTCCCCCTGAATCTCACATTCCTCCTAAATCCATCATATCTTCTTTATTATTATTGTTTACATGTATATAAACATGCCTATGTATGGACTCTGGTGTGAAATATGGCCTACTAAGACCATGTAGAATTGCCTGTGTGCACGTGTCTAGAGCTGACCAGCTGGGATTGAAGAACCAGTGAGGGAGTGCATCCCTGGAGAAAACTGATTTTATCTCTCTTAGCAGTTACTGAACAACTATAGTTCTTCATCTAGGGTGAGACCACGTGAAGTTTCCTTGTCCACGTTGGTGAGTCAACTGATGATATCACTATGCAAGTCTTGTTCAAAGAACACATTGTTGAAATTTCATGGATGCACTTATCTATGTCATTCCCAAAGGCCTGCAGAATCTTTCTGCTCCATCTTCTGCTATTTCCCCGAGTCTTAGGTGTAGAGGTTTTCTTCCTGTTATATCATTGGAACTGAGAACCTCAAAGTCACTTTTTCTCTACTTTATTGTCAGCTTTCTTTCTCTGTCTCTCGGTCTTTCTTTTTCTTTTCCTATTTATTTGTTTGTTATTTGTTTATTTGCATATTTATTTATTTGTTTGGCTGTTCAAGAGGAGTTTGTTTGTGTCACCCTGGCTGTGCTGAAACCTGCCCTGTAGACCAGGCTGGCCTTAAACTCAGAGATTCACCTATGTCTGCTAGGATTAAAGTCATGTGCATCAGTGCCCAGCATCAGCTGTGTTTCTTAGAAATAGTCCTCATCTCTTAGGAAATGGATCTGTTAATGAGGGGCTCAAGCTACAGTTTTCTGTGGGTATAGAAATAATGAAAACATAATGCATGTCCCCAGTTGAATAGTGTTCAGTTGTAAAAAAAAAAAAAAGAAATTTCAGGAACTAAAAAAATACTGTAGTGAGTAAGGTAACCCAGAAATACAAATACAGCATTTTCTACTTGATTTACAGATTCTATCTCTAAATCTTTGGATGTATGTATATAAGCTGAAGTGTCCAAAGAGGTCAGAAAACTAGAAAGGGGTCATTTGGGAGAGAGTGGAGAAGAGCTCCGGGGAGGGTGACAGTCAGAGAAGATGCTACTGGAGGAGAGAATGGGAATAGAGTGAGCGATCCTCACCAAGGAGCAAGGAGAGAGGGAAATAATGGGGAGAGGGAAGCAGAAGAGAGACACTGAAGATGTTTGTAAATCACAGAGCTTACTGAAAAAACATGTACATGTGGGCACTGGGGAGGGTGTTATATCACAAAGAGGTAGGGTAATGGTTCTCCCACTAAGAGCTATGCATACCTACGTACTGGAGTCCCAGGCAGGAGAAAGCTGTTTTGACATTGTTGCTCATCAGAATACGAAAGTCTATTTAAACAACACTGGTTGAGAAATGTAGTTAGTAATTATGTATTTTTGCACCAAATAATGGGTAATGATGAAGAATTTACTTTTAGATATCTTGAAAGTCTATTTAAACAACACGGGTTGACAAATGTAGTTAGTAATTATGTATTTTTGCACCAAATAATGGGTAATGATGAAGAATTTACTTTAAGATATCTTAATGATACACAAATATATGTACTCTGATAGATTATCGAATATTTCATATGGGCAGAAGAAACAAACAAAGGTTCAATGATTAAATTTTCAAACCCTCAATCACAACATCCCTCAGAAACCCAAAGGTCTCCATTCTGCAAATGATAGTAACGTTTTTATTTTGACATAATGATAAATTCACAATCAATCAACCTTTATTAACAAGATATAGCATGCATTTATAACATGTAGAAAACCTCAGCTAAATGTTAGGAAGAAAGAACATTTGCAATCATTCAAAAGGTACAAAATACTTAAAATGTCTGCTGAAGACCTGCAGAAACTAGCTTCACCATAGTAAAATTTGGAATCACACTGAAATGCCATGAGATATACTAGTTTCTACTGAGTTTTTGGCTTCTTATTCTGCTGGGAAAAACAAAATCATTGTGAGGTTGTTATGAAAATATTTTTAAATAAAGAGAACCATGGGAAATGGGAAGAACACTTGTATCCACATAAGATCAGAAGTCACTTGGGATCAAACACAAAATTCAAAAGGCAGCCACAAAGTACAGACGAACGATTTTGTTCTCCACAATTACCATGATTGTAGATAATCTGATTTGCTCGCCAAGGATGTGTGTTCGTGCGTGTGCTCACATGTATGTATGTCTAATCTCATATAAGAGTTGGTGCCTTTGGTGGCTGAATTAGGTCAAAATACAAAACACAAAATAGCTAATAAGTACAAAATATTATAGAGATTTTAAGTCTACAATTGTACTCTATTTTCCCAAGCCCGGAGCTTTGATGAAAATTGTTTGTTACATGGCTAAGTTCGTATCTAGGAGGCTTCTTCTGGGCTTTGAAGATTTTTTTTTTAACCATAGTCTTAGAAATAAAAAAAAAATTGGGCAAATTGCAGTGCTTTTCTGTAATTTTGTAAAACAGGGTGTTTCAAGATAAATTATACCAGTGGACTGTATCTGTCTTGTACCACAAAACACATGTAAAATACCTGTAATTTAGTCATTTCAAGGCATGCATGAAAAGGGTAATAAACACAAACACAGACATCCTAGTTTACAGACATGCAGACTTCACAACTCAGAAAGATCTCAGGCTTACTAAATATCAAAGATGAAATCTTACTGCACACCAAACTACGGAAAATTGCCTTCAAATTTAAGGTACAATTTGTTTCAAATGGGGCAAAGTTGTAGCTGGAAGCATTGAAGCAGATAGAGATACACCTAGATTTATTCTTTTATAGTTAGAGTTCAAAGTTGTACACACACACACACACACACACGCACACACACACACACACACACACACACATCCCACATATAAGCAATATGTGCCCTCCAAATAATAGTTTTGCAGTTTAGTTTGTAACAAATAATGTTAACATTTATTTTAAGATATCTTTATTACAAAGCGTAGTCGGGGGAGAGCTCTTGGGCAGCACCCCACGAGCAAACTTGAGCCTCAGGACCACAGGTAAGACCAACTTTTCTGCTGCAAGAGACCTGTCTGGTGATCTCGGGACACACAGAGGCAGAATTCCTCTAGGACCGGGCACCTCCTGTGTTTACCAGGAGTCCCACAACCGCGGAACCCGGCCTGCAGCAGCTCTCTGCTCCCAGACACCTTGGGAGAGAGACCCGACCGCCTGGTCAGGTGGGCACTCCTGAGGCTGCAGAGCGGAGGAGACCACCAACACTGCCCACCCCTGCCCATATCCCTGGCCCAAGAGGAAACTGTATAAGGCCTCTCGGCTCCCGTGGGGGAGGGCCCAGGAGCGTCAGGACCACTGCATCTGAGACACCGCCGTAACCTGAAGGAAACAGACCGGATAAACAGTTCTCTGCACCCAAATTCCGTGGGAGGGAGAGCTAAACCCTCAGAGAGGCAGACAAGCCTGGGAAACCAGAAGAGACTGCTCTCTGCACACACAACCCTGGATATAGAAAACCAAAAGAAGAGACAAGGAGCTGTAGATACAAGCTTCACCAACAGAATACAGGAGATGGAAGAGAGAATCTCGGGAGCAGAAGATTCCATAGAAATCATTGACTCAACTGTCAAAGATAATGTAAAGCAGAAAAAGCTACTGGTCCAAAACATACAGGAAATCCAGGACTCAATGAGAAGATCAAACCTAAGGATAATAGGTATAGAAGAGAGTGAAGACTCCCAGCTCAAAGGACCAGTAAATATCTTCAACAAAATCATAGAAGAAAACTTCCCTAACCTAAAAAAAGAGATACCCATAGGCATACAAGAAGCCTACAGAACTCCAAATAGATTGGACCAGAAAAGAAACACCTCCCGTCACATAATAGTCAAAACACCAAACGCACAAAATAAAGAAAGAATATTAAAAGCAGTAAGGGAAAAAGGTCAAGTAACATATAAAGGTAGACCTATCAGAATCACACCGGACTTTTTGCCAGAAACTATGAAGGCCAGAAGATCCTGGACAGATGTCATACAGACCCTAAGAGAACACAAATGCCAGCCCAGGTTACTGTATCCTGCAAAACTCTCAATTAACATAGATGGAGAAACCAAGATATTCCATGACAAAAACAAATTTACACAATATCTTTCTACAAATCAAGCACTACAAAGGATAATAAATGGTAAAGAACAACATAAGCAGGCAAGCTATACCCTAGAAGAAGCAAGAAATTAATCGTCTTGGCAACAAAACAAAGAGAAGAAAAGCACACAAACATAACCTCACATCCAAATATGAATACGACAGGAAGCAATAATCACTATTCCTTAATATCTCTCAACATCAATGGCCTCAACTCCCCAATAAAGAGACATAGATTAACAAACTGGATACACAACGAGGACCCTGCATTCTGCTGCCTACAGGAAACACACCTCAGAGACAAAGACAGACACTACCTCAGAGTGAAAGGCTGGAAACAACTTTCCAAGCAAATGGTCGGAAGAAGCAAGCTGGAGTTGCCATTCTAATATCAGATAAAATTAATTTTCAACTAAAAGTCATCAAAAAAGATAAGGAAGGACACTTCATATTCATCAAAGTAAAAATCCACCAAGATGAACTCTCAATCCTAAATATCTATGCCCCAAATACAAGGGCACCTACATACATAAAAGAAACCTTACTAAAGCTCAAAACACACATTGCACCTCACACAATAATAGTGGGAGATTTCAACACCCCACTCTCATCAATGGACAGATCATGGAAACAGAAATTAAACAGAGACGTAGACAGACTAAGAGAAGTCATGAGCCAAATGGACTTAACGGATATTTATAGAACATTCTATCCTAAAGCAAAAGAATATACCTTCTTCTCAGCTCCTCATGGTACTTTCTCCAAAATTGACCATATAATTGGTCAAAAAACGGGCCTCAACAGGTACAGAAAGATAGAAATAATCCCATGCGTGCTATCGGACCACCACGGCCTAAAACTGGTCTTCAATAACAATAAGGGAAGAATGCCCACATATACGTGGAAATTGAACAATGCTCTACTCAATGATAACCTGGTCAAGGAAGAAATAAAGAAAGAAATTAAAGACTTTTTAGAATTTAATGAAAATGAAGGTACAACATACCCAAACTTATGGGACACAATGAAAGCTGTGCTAAGAGGAAAATTCATAGCGCTGAGTGCCTGCAGAAAGAAACAGGAAAGAGCATATGTCAGCAGCTTGACAGCACACCTAAAAGCTCTAGAACAAAAAGAAGCAAATACACCCAGGAGGAGTAGAAGGCAGGAAATAATCAAACTCAGAGCTGCAATTAACCAAGTAGAAACAAAAAGGATCATAGAAAGAATCAACAGAACCAAAAGTTGGTTCTTTGAGAAAATCAACAAGATAGATAAACCCTTAGCCAGACTAACTAGAGGACACAGAGAGTGTGTCCAAATTAACAAAATCAGAAATGAAAAGGGAGACATAACTACAGATTCAGAGGAAATTCAAAAAATCATCAGATCTTACTATAAAAGCCTATATTCAACAAAACTAAAAAATCTGCAGGAAATGGACAATTTCCTAGACAGATACCAGGTACCGAAGTTAAATCAGGAACAGATAAACCAGTTAAACAACCCCATAACTCCTAAGGAAATAGAAGCAGTCATTAAAGGTCTCCCAACCAAAAAGAGCCCATGTCCAGACGGGTTTAGTGCAGAATTCTATCAGACCTTCATAGAAGACCTCATACCATTATTATCCAAACTATTCCACATAATTGAAACAGGTGGAGCACTACCGAATTCCTTCTATGAAGCCACAATTACTCTTATACCTAAACCACACAAAGACCCAACAAAGAAAGAGAACTTCAGACCAAGTTCCCTTATGAATATCGACGCAAAAATACTCAATAAAATTCTGGCAACCGAATCCAAGAGCACATCAAAACAATCATCCACCATGATCAAGTAGGCTTCATCCCAGGCATGCAGGGATGGTTTAATATACGGAAAACCATTAACGTGATCCATTATATAAACAAACTGAAAGAACAAAACCACATGATCATTTCATTAGATGCTGAGAAAGAATTTGACAAAATTCAACACCCCTTCATGATAAAAGTCCTGGAAAGAATAGGAATTCAAGGCCCATACCTAAACATAGTAAAAGTCATATACAGCAAACCAGTTGCTAACATTAAACTAAATGGAGAGAAACTTGAAGCAATCCCACTAAAATCAGGGTCTAGACAAGGCTGCCCACTCTCTCCCTACTTATTCAATATAGTTCTTGATGTTCTAGCCAGAGCAATCAGACAACAAAAGGAGGTCAAGCGGATACAGATCGGAAAAGAAGAAGTCAAAATATCACTATTTGCAGATGATATGATAGTATATTTAAGCGATCACAAAAGTTCCACCAGAGAACTACTAAAGCTGATAAACAACTTCAGCAAAGTGGCTGGGTATAAAATTAACTCAAATAAATCAGTAGCCTTCCTCTACACAAAAGAGAAACAAGCCGAGAAAGAAATTAGGGAAACGACACCCTTCATAATAGACCCAAATAATATAAAGTACCTCGGTGTGACTTTAACCAAGCAAGTAAAAGATCTGTACAATAAGAACTTCAAGACACTGAAGAAAGAAGTTGAAGAAGACCTTGGAAGATGGAAAGATCTCCCATGCTCATGGATTGGCAGGATTAATATAGTAAAAATGGCCATTTTACCAAAAGCAATCTACAGATTCAATGCAATCCCCATCAAAATACCAATCCAATTCTTCAAAGAGTTAGACAGAACAATTTGCAAATTCATCTGGAATAACTAAAAACCCAGGATAGCTAAAACTATCCTCAACAATAAACGGACTTCAGGGGGAATCACTATCCCTGAACTCAAGCAGTATTACAGAGCAATAGTGATAAAAACTGCATGGTATTGGTACAGAGACAGACAGATAGACCAATGGAATAGAATTGAAGACCCAGAAATGAACCCACACACCTATGGTCACTTGATTTTTGACAAAGGAGCCAAAACCATCAAATGGAAAAAAGATAGCTTTTTCAGCAAATGGTGCTGGTTCAACTGGAGGTCAATATGTAGAAGAATGCAGATTGATCCATGCTTATCACCCTGTACAAAGCTCAAGTCCAAGTGGATCAAGGACCTCCACATCAAACCAGACACACTCAAACTAATAGAAGAAAAACTAGGGAAGCATCTGGAACACATGGGCACTGGAAAAAATTTCCTGAAGAAAACACCAATGGCTTATGCTCTAAGATCAAGAATCAACAAATGGGATCTCATAAAACTGCAAAGCTTCTGTAAGGCAAAGGACACTGTGGATATGACAAAATGGCAACCAACAGATTGGGAAAAGATCTTTACCAATCCTACAACAGATAGAGGCCTTATATCCAAAATATACAAAGAACTCAAGAAGTTAGACCGCAGGGAGACAAATAACCCTATTAAAAAATGGGGTTCAGAGCTAAACAGACAATTCACAGCTGAGGAATGCCGAATGGCTGAGAAACACTTAAGAAATGTTCAACATCTTTAGTCATAAGGGAAATGCAAATCAAAACAAACCTGAGATTTCATCTCACACCAGTGAGAATGGCTAAGATTAAAAACTCAGGTGACAGCAGATGTTGGCGAGGATGCGGAGAAAGAGGAACACTCCTCCATTGTTGGTGGGATTGCAGACTGGTACAACCATTCTGGAAATCAGTCTGGAGGTTCCTCAGAAAATTGGACATTGAACTGCCTGAGCATCCACCTATACCTCTCTTGGGCATATACCCAAAAGATGCCCCAACATATAAAACAGATACGTGCTCCACTATGTTCATCGCAGCCTTATTTATAATAGCCAGAAGCTGGAAAGAACCCAGATGCCCTTCAACAGAGGAATGGATACAGAAAATGTGGTACATCTACACAATGGAATATTACTCAGCTATCAAAAACAACGGCTTTATGAAATTCATAGGCAAATGGTTGGAACTGGAAAATATCATTCTGAGTGAGCTAACCCAATCACAGAAAGACATACATGGTATGCACTCATTGATAAGTGGCTATTAGCCCAAATGCTTGAATTACCCTAGATGCACAGAACACATGAAACTCAAGAAGGATGACCAAAATGCAAATGCTTCACTCCTTCTTTAAAAGGGGAACAAGAATACCCTTGGCAGGGAATAGAGAGGCAAAGATTAAAACAGAGACTGAAGTAACACCCATTCAGAGCCTGCCCCACATGTGGCCCATACATATACAGCCACCCAATTAGACAAGATGGATGAAGCAAAGAAGTGCAGGCCGACAGGAGCCGGATGTAGATCGCTCCTGAGAGACACAGCCAGAATACAGCAAATACAGAGGCGAATGCCAGCAGCAAACCACTGAACTGAGAATAGGACCCCCGTTGAAGGAATCAGAGAGAGAACTGGAAGAGCTTGAAGGGGCTCGAGACCCCATATGTACAACAATGCTAAGCAACCAGAGCTTCCAGGGACTAAGCCACTACCTAAAGACTATACATGGACTGACCCTGGACTCTGACCTCATAGGTAGCAATGAATATCCTAGTAAGAGCACCAGTGGAAGGGGAAGCCCTGGGTCCTGCTAAGACTGAACCCCCAGTGAACTAGACTGTTGGGGGGAGGGCGGCAATGGGGGGAGGGTTGGGAGGCGAATACCCATAAGGAAGGGGAGGGGGAGGGGGGAGGAGGACTTTTGCCTGGAAACCGGGAAAGGGAATAACACTCGAAATGTATATAAGAAATACTCAAGTTAATAAAAAAAAAAAGCGTAGTCAGCACCCACAAGTTTTTGAATGCTAAATTTTCTCAATACTCCTTTTTTTGTCATCTACACATATTTCCTAGGAGTAAAATCCTTCCTGTAGTTGCTATGTTCAAGGCTCTCTTGTCTGTGACACTCAACAGAATATCAACACCGTTTTATAAATTAGAAAAATGCATTTTCAATTGGTCAGTAATGCTTCAAACTCAGGCTGAAAGCACTTGAAAAGTAAGTCTAGTAGACTACTGCTCTGTTATTCAGATCCCTCTTATTTTTTCTATGACACTATGGTAGTATAAGGCCCTATAGTCACCTGTCTTGATGATAAATCAGAAGATTTCTAGTGATTTACTTTCCCCCCATATGTCAGCAAGATATGTAAAAGTTTTTGAGAAGGCCCCAAACTGCAATATGAATACGGCTTTAAATGGCCAACTAGGTATAAATAGAACATCAACCTTGAGCTAAGGGAACTAAACTTCTCTTTATATATATTTTTTCTCCATCTTTATTAAATTGGGTATTTCTTATTTATATTTCAATTGTTATTCCCTTTCCCGGTTTCCAGGCCAACATCCCCCAACCCCCCCCCCTCCCCTTCTATATGAGTGTTCCCCTCCCCATCCTCCCTCCATTGCCGCCCTCCCCCCCAACAATCACGTTCACTGGGGGTTCAGTCTTGGCAGGACCAAGGGCTTCTCCATCCACTGGTGCCCTTACTAGGCTATTCATTGCTACCTATGCAGTTGGAGTCCAGGTTCAGTCCATGTATATATAGTCTTTGGGAAGTGACTTAGTCCCTGGGTCACCTCAATTGACTCCTGTTAGGATGATCTCTGTATGAATCTGATAACAGCTGAAGTTTTTATGCTTGTTTGATCATGGGTAGGTAACATCAACATCTGTGACATCATGTGTGTAATTTCATGTGAGGTCAAGAGGACAGCGTTCACTACATCTCCTTACCCCCTGGCTTTCACATTTTTTTCTACCCACCCTATAAAGTTATTCCATGACCCTTGTAGGGTGCTTAATGTAGATCTCCCATCCATGGAAGAGCAATCGCAGTGGCTTGTTTCTAGCATCTTGGATAGTAGTGTGTCTCTGTGTAAAGCATTACCCACTGTAATAAGAATTCACTCTGACTAAAGTTAGGAGCAGCATAAATATATGGACAGAAATATAAATATTAAGAATGCAGTTTTGCAACATTACTTATAAAAATAGTATCAGCAGGTTTTCCTATAGGGCTATGGCATCTCTAGCCATTGATTTTGACCATGTTTGCAGTACCAGGTATGAATTTTATCCCAAGGAGCCAGCCTTGCCTCCAATCAAGACAATTGTTGTTAACTCCATAAACATTCTTGTCACTGTGTTACTGGTAGAAACATCTTGCTTGGCAGGTCAATATCATAGTACACAGTATCTGGCACTTGAAAAGATCACCGAAATAGCCAAACTTAACTCTAGCTTTACTAAAGCTTAGCATGGATCTATCCCTGGTTGGTCACACTGATTTTGCTGTAGCCTAAAACCAAAGTGTATGGTTTCTGCCACAGAAGGATCTAAAAATCTAACTATGGCAGAGAACCAAGAGCAATGGCAGTGCTGTGTCTTACTTGGGGATGCTTTTAGGTCCTCTCCGGTCAATTACACTTGGGGAGATAATCAATGTATAGCACTGATATTTACATTTAAATATCTTCTGGGAGTATCACTGTTCACCAATAAGGGCTGCTGCTTTTCTTGTTTGCCTTCAAAGAGTTAGGAACCACTGAACAAGAGAAAAATTTTGCCTGGTTCTGGAACTTAGCCAAAGACTAAGGGCTAGTGAAGTCAAGGATCTTGGAGGAGAACCACAACCAGCATTTTAATAAACTACACGATCCCTAAGAGCAATTGGAACATTTGTCCTTAAATCCGCAGATGAAAGTATTCCTCACCTCTCATCAAGGAGACTTCTTGAGGACAGAGACAGAAAACCACAGGAAATTAAAATGCAGAGTTATGGAGTACAGTCCCAGAGAGCATAAGTCTACAAAACTCTTCAACACCTAAGAATATATATGAATTAATGAAAAAAGAGAGTGTGGGTTTGACAGAGAGCAGGGAAAGTTATAAGGGAGGGTTTGGAAGCTACAAATTGATATCTAGTATTCTTTAATATCACCTACGTTCTATTGTTTTTTTTACTATATCTTTTTTAGTTGGACTGCAGGATTATAGATTTTGAGGAGTTTCTTAATGTATACTCTATTTTTTTAAGCATTCATCTAGCCCCTATTTTCCCGCCCCTATCACTGCACTTCTTGCTTAAACCTTCTTCCACCACTCTTACTTGCTATTTTCATTTTACCTTTATTCTACTACCCAAACCCCCAAGGCAACTTCTCACTGACAATAATTCTGGGAATTCTAAATTTTCCTTATTGGTTTTCTTTATTGGACAAATTATCATTTGGTAGTGTGCTGTTTAGTATCCACGAGTTTGTATACTTCTCTAGTTCATGTTCTTGGCATTCTGCATTCATTTCATTGTGGCTGGATAGAGTGCAAACTATTATTCCAGTTTTCCTACCTTTTCTGTGGCTTGCTCTGTGTTCCAATATGTGATAAGTTTTCATGAGCTACTGAGTGGAATGCATTCCTCTAGTGTTTGAATGGAATGTGCTGTAGTACTCTGCCATGTCCATTCGATGTATACTGTTCCTTAACTCAAACAATTTTCTGTTTAGTTTCTGGAGATAATGTCTATTGGTGAGAGTGAGGTATTGAAAGCATCTATGATCGTTGTTCTAGGAATTATAAGTTTATTTCTTATGGTATTTCATTTACAAAATAGGGAACATTTGTGTAATATGTATAGACACACATATGTGCATGTGTGTGTGTGTGTGTGTGTGTGTGTGTGTGTGTAGAATTATATTTACTCCAGTGTGTATGAAATGACTTTTCTTATGTCTTCAGCCTCACTTTTGAAGTCTATTGTGTCACATACTAGAATAGCTTTGTCTGCCTGCTTCTTGGTTACATTTGCAAGGAATACCTTTTGCCAGCCTTTTTACCCTAAGATAGTATCTATCATTGATTTGGGGGTATCTTTCTTGGAAGCAGAAAAATTGCATCCTAGTCCTTTTTTCCTAATGCAGTGGGCTGTCTCTATCATTTCAATAGAAGAATGAGATAGCATGGCTAGAGCATGACACAAGCAGAATTAGAATTGGGCACTTGCTGCTCTTCCAGGAGTCCTGGGTTCAGGTACACATTCACACAGTAGCTTACAACCTGTTATCACTCTAGTTCTGGAGGCTCTCAAACCCTCTTCTGCCTCCTCGGTCACCAGACACACACATACACATGCACATGCACACTTAGATTCATAAATAAAAACATTTTCCAAATCTCAGTCCCACACATTACACAGTAGCCCTTAGTTGGCTAAATAATAGCAATTATGAATTCAGGAATTATAAAGCATCTGCGATGATTTTTGGCATATAGGTGAGGTAAAGGACGCTTTATAAGAGTTCCATTTATCTCCACAGCAATGTCAGGTAGTATTATCCACCACAAGTCCTAACACAGTTCCAAGAGAAAGTCAAGTATAAACTTGTATATACCCAACTCCAATCCCAAAAGCCTCTCTACTGTTGCCAAAGGTTATGTGATTGAACCTCAAAACCAGACACTTATGAAATGAAGAGACATTAATGGAGACTCCCACACAATTGAAACACACTGTATATATTGGTAAGGTGTTGCTACAATCATTCAATGCATATTTTACATACCGACAGCCGGGCATTCATCTTTTACTTTTTCTGTTTTATAGAACTAAATTTATGGTGCTCCCTGTTTTACTTGCTGGATATTTTTCTTACCGTATCCTAAGATCATATAGTTAAGACTTTTAGTTGAACCACAATAATCAAGTTACAGCAAAGCTGGCAAACATAAGTAGAATTTTTGGACACTTAATTTTATTTTATTTGAACTTGATGAAATTTAGATGATTTTTTTTCAAAATAATCTCCTGTTGAGATACAGAGAAAGATGAAAAACCAAGACATCTTCTATTCTTCAAATATGCAAAGGTTTTAAAGGATATCATTACTCCAAAGTAATTGTCATAGAATATTAATTTCTTTAGGTGTTCAATTCTTATTTGATGGAATGCCAAGACAGTACAGACACATGAATTACTTCAAAAATTATATCATCATCCAAGCTACACAGAACTGAGGGCAGAGTAGTAAATTCTTACACCGTAGTTCCAACTGTGTGATCCCATGTTACTGTGAGTTTAATTGAAATCTGATGTTTTTACTGTTTAACAATCTACATAAATTACCTTGTCCAATCTACCAAGATGTTATTCCAAACTTCAATTAGTCCAGGCTTTAGGATAAAATCAGGATTTAGTCAATATTTGCAAATGACCTTAAGTAAGAAATTACTGAAAATGCTATAAATATGGTTATGGGGTCACTCTGAAAGTGATGCTTACTTTAAAAGGTAATAGTGTGGGGATAGAAATAAAATTCTTTCTTTGCGATAAACGACAATGCTCCTATCCCAAAGGAAGGGAAGAAGAAGAAGTCTCTTTTGGGAGGACATTTTAGAATGGGATGCATTTTGTGGAAATATGGATGCTCATAAAGGCTTCTTGATATTTATGCCATTAGAAGCATAGCTCCCCATTTCTCACTCTATTTCTGTCCTTAGCCCCAAAATTATTTAATGAGAAAACTTCCTGTCCTTCACTGTACTGATTACCATTTCTGGGAACATCGCCTGTGCATGCGGCATCCACGGCACTGACATCTCCCAGCTGGATGTGCTGATTCACTGGCACTAATTTGTCATTTTCCGAAGCGTTTATTCTCACATATATTTCAGCATGGTGGATTCAGGGGTCGAAGGGTAAAAGCAGGTTACCTATAAGAAGCAGATAATGGGCATGTTATTACCCAGACATCTTTCTTTTTAAAGCTGCTATTCTCGGGGATTAGACAGGTGACCTCCAGTCATGATTTTGATTCTGTAAATTGAAATAGGTTGCAACACTATTCATTGCTCACAGATGATTATGCAGGAAGTTAATGTCATAGGATTTTCTGGCTGACGTGGTTTCTTAAGCTTTTTCTGCCTTATTTCTATCAAGTCCACTGTATGTAAGTTTTCAGAGAAATCTACTAATTTCTGTAAATCTTAAGTGTAAATTAGTAAGCACAGAGAAGTCACCTCCTCCATCTGCCATGTGTATGCCTTAGAGTGCTGACTAAAACTCATCTTGGTTTCACAGTCAAACACTTTGTTAAAATCAAAATTATGCCTGATCCTGCTCCCCCCTTTCCCCTCGCCCTTCTTGCTCCCTTCCAAACCCCTCCCACCCTCTACTTCCTATTAGCATTTTGTTCCCCCCTCTAAGAAAGATTGAGATTACAGGGATGATATACAGAGAATCAGGAATTTGAACAGAGGTGTGTAGCAATGGGGCATGGGGAACTGGGCGGGGGTAGCCACCAACAAGTCCCAGATGCCAGGAAAGCAAGAGGCTCCCAGGATCCAACGGGGATGAGATTAGCTGAAATGTCCAACAAAGGGGAGGGACAACCTAGAGAGACCATACCCGGAGGTTAGACAAGACCCCAGGTTGGCAGATGGGGCTACCCACTCATCTCCAAATTTTTAACCTAGACTGTCTGCTGTGTAAAGGAAATATGGTGAGAAAGTGATGAGCAAAGACTGAAGAAAAGGCTATCCAGAGACTGCCCCACCTGGGCATCCATCCCATGTTCAGACACCAAACCCAGACACTATTGCAGTTGCCAAGAAGTGCTTGCTGACAGGAGTCTGTTATAACTTTCTTCTGAGAGGTTCTACCAGAGCCTGACAAATACAGATGTGGATGCTGGCAGCCAACCATTGGACTGAGTACAAGGACCCCAATGGAGGAGTTAGAGAAAGGACTGAAGGAGCTGAAGAGGTTTGCAACCCGATAGGAAGAACAACAATATCAACCAACCAGATCCCCCAGAGCTCCTAGTGACTAAACCACCAACCAAAGAGTACACATGGAAAGACTCATGGCTCCAGCTGCATATATAGCAGAGGATGTTATTGTCTGACATCAATAGGAGGAGAGGCCCTGTTCCTGTGAAGGCTCTATTCTCCAGTGTAGGGAATGCCAGGGCAGTGAGACAGGAATGGGTGGGTGGGAGGGGGAGCACCCTAATAGAAGCAGGGAGAGGGGAAATGGGATAGGGCTTTTCAGAGGGGTAACTGGGAAACGGGATAACATTTGAAATAGAAATACACAAAGTATCCAATAAAATATTATACACAATTTCTACCTGGTAAAATACAACCAAGTACAAGAATAAGATTGTAACCTTTTAAATCCATATTCAAGTCTAACAATATCTATGTACAGTCCTGATTCTGCCGCATTGATTTGGAAATATAAAATCTATTTCTCTGGGGAACTTTCTGATTTGGGGGAGATTAAGAAAGTACAAAAATAATTTTTCTTAACAAATAACAAAATTTTTCTTAAGCCTATCAACATCAAGAAACAAAATAAATTATGACCATATTGTGAGTCATTAACAACTCATAAAATCAAAATATAATTGCTGAGTTGTTGTGTCTCTATGCCAGTATCGTCCTAGGGATATCAGGAGCTTTTGCACTTCTTCACCGAACAGAAGTCAAAACCTAGGTATAGCTGGAGGACATAGTGTTGTGTGAAAGAAACCAGGAAAGGAACAATAACTATTTTTGTTCTCCTATATGCCAAATTTACAACAACAAAAAAGGTTGATTTCATAGCAGTAGAAAAATAGATGTGCAATATTGACTCAGGGGACTGATAGCAGATTAGTCAGATCCTCCTTTGTGTGTGTATGACTTTTATTTTTAGGTTGATATTGAGAAGCGATGGCTCTTTTCCTTGCCTGTTGCAAACTTTATTGTAGTCTTTTTTGGGGGGGGATTTTATTGGTTCTCTGAGAGTTTTGTGCATTGGGCTTTAGTCATATTCACCCTGCATCCCTAGCTCCCCTAGACCCCCTTCCAACTACCATCCTTACCCATCCATCTTTGTGTCTTTTTCTAAACCAATCAAGGCTGGTTATTGCTGCTCAAATATTCTTGGGTGTGTGGCCTTCTACTGGAGCTCTGTGGACCTAAGAGAGCTCTATAATCCTACAGAAATCTGAACTTACAAGAATAACACTTGTCAATAATATCTCAGCCGAGGGTGGAACTCCATGTAATAGTCTTCTCTTTTTCCTGAGATATAGTCTATTAATAACATATATATTAATAACAAGTACTGTGGGTCCATATGTGCACCTTCTCTGATCTGTCCAGAAGACCTGGCTCCTACATTCATTCTCTCCCCGCTTCCACAATCATCCCCAAGCCCTGAGAAGAGAATGTTGTATAGATATCCCACTTAGAGCTAGACATTCTCTAGTCTCTTATGCTCTGCACCTTGGCTAGTAGTGAAACACGGTGTTAATAACCATCTACTGATGGTCATTAAATAAAAGCTTTTGTACTGAAGGCCGAGGGATGCATTAATCCACAGGTATAATGATGTCCTTAGAGGTTGATTTAAAACTCTGTCCTTTAAGCAGAATAATAGTGGTAGGTTCTCCCCTAGGGTCTATGATTTTTCTCACTATAGGTTCTTAAACCAAATGTTGTATTGAGAGAGAATGAGCTGGCTCTGTTCTTTGTTCTAGTTCCATGAGCATTTAAAGAGTTCCAGTCCAGGAATTCCTCTGCTTTCTTGTTTTCCGAGAATAACCATAAAGGTGCAAATATGTGTTTCTAGTTATTCCAGAAATATTTATTGCAAGAGCCCCTTATATGGCTGGGGGTTTCTAAGCTTCAGAATAATGACTGGATAGCCAGTTCTCTTACAAGACTGGATTCTTTAGAGTTTAGCGTTTTATTATTTTGCTTTTTTCATAATGAAAAATCCTGCTCCTTTACTTTAGCTGACCTAATATAAACATCATTGGAGCAGAAAGCATTATGATCAAAGAACATTATGTGAAAGTAGAAAAATGCCACTGTGAAATCCATTATTTTATAGAAATTAGTGATATTTTTGCTCTGACATAAAATTCTAAATACCACATAATTATTTCGGCTGTACTTCCCCGTCTAGTCTATTCATCGTGGGTGGCTTATTTGTATCCCCAAATCAGAGGTTCTTGGAATTTTAGTAAAGAGTATGCACACTAATGTAATAATTGGAGTTTCATACTGTCTACAAGGTATTCCAAAACTTCAAGAACTATTTCTTTGGCATTTATATAGAAGTTTTCCTGGAGATGTACATCACAATCCTTTATATCCTTGATTCATGGAGCAGTACTATTCATGAATACTTCATGAATTCAGGAGCTGATTTTTATCAAGTGATATGTCACACCTACGATTGTACAGGCTGAGAAATCTGAGGGTGCCCGTTGTAGTAATTCTTCCGTGATTTTAGAATCATTGTAGGAATTGTTCCAAGGATAGAAGTAATAACCGATTGAATAACACAGAAGGTAATCAATAGTATTCAATAAAATAACAAAATTAACCAAGCTAAATTACATAAAGTAAACATAGAAAGAACTAATAAAAGAAACTTTAAATGTATAAAATATTATATCATGTTATAAAATTGTGTATGCATATTTGTGTGTGTATGCATGTGCGTGTGTGTGTGTGTGTGTGTGTGTGTGTGTGTCCTTTTTAAAAGAAATATAAGTTCTGGAAAAGCTAGTGAGAGGCAACAGGAAGAAATGCTTCAAGACATTCTCTAGAGCAGCATCAATAATGAAAACATTAATTCAAGTATTTAAGAACTTTATTAAATCTCCTATCTGAAGTGAAGTATAAGACAAATTATATCTACCTATGTGGAATTGTGCCAACTAAAGAGGAAAGAGAGAACTCGGAATCTTAGAGATATACAGGGAGAAATAATAAAAAAAGTTATGACTTCATATTAGGTATATGGAAAAGTAGAAAAAAATGGACTCATACCTTTAAGTCTACAGGGTGCTTATAGGGAAACTATCCACAAACAATTTTTTTTTGCTTTTTTTTTTAATTAACTTGAGTATTTCTTATATACATTTCGAGTGTTATTCCCTTTCCCGGTATCCGGGCAAACATCCCCCTCCCCCCTCCCCTTCCTTATGGGTGTTCCCCTCCCGACCCTCCCCCCATTGCCGCCCTCCCCCCAACAGTCTAGTTCACTGGGGGTTCAGTCTTAGCAGGACCCAGGGCTTCCCCTTCCACTGGTGATCTTACTAGGATATTCATTGCTACCTATGAGGTCAGAGTCCAGGGTCAGTCCATGTATAGTCTTTGGGTAGTGGCTTAGTCCCTGGAAGCTCTGGTTGCTTGGCATTGTTGTACATATGGGGTCTCGAGCCCCTTCAAGATCTTCCAGTTCTTTCTCTGATTCCTTCAACGGGGGTCCTATTCTCAGTTCAGTGGTTTGCTGCTGGCATTCGCCTCTGTATTTGCTGTATTCTGGCTGTGTCCACAAACAATTTTATGCCCAAGATAACTTCTTTCAAAAAATGAAATACATATATGTCAAGATTTTAAAAAATGAAAAATATGTTAACAAGATAAAATATTATTAAAGATTCACAAGTAATTATCTTCATCTTAAAAGGGATCACTTAAAGTAATTTAAGGTCCTGGAGCTGAATAGCAGCAAAAATATAATTTAATGTGGAAATATATATATCATTCTTTTTTCTTAAATTATTTAAAGATGTATTATGTATGAATTAAACTAAAGAAAATTAAAAGTTCCTTTTCCAGTTTATAAAATATACCTGTAAATTCAGAGATAATGTGGAAATGACTATCATCTTTTAGGTTTCTTATACGAATTAGAAGGAAGGAATTAATGATAAATCATATACCCTATGTGAGGTACTGTATAATCATGTTAGCAGTCATTAAAACTGTAAAAAAAAGCTGTGCAAATGTAAATGTAACATAGTAAACTAACAGATTAGACAATAAATCTAATAGATAATGGAGAAGCATCAAGAAAAACTTGTCACTCTGTGAGCTAGTATTTTTCTACCAGCCTCACACAGCCCCTCCCATTCAGGAGGGAGTGCAGCAACTGAGCCTGGGGCAGTTCCAGGAGCCCTGTCCACACAGCAGGACTATCTCAACCTTATCTAAGGGAGTGTATTTCAAGGACCCCCGTGCTGCCCTGGTTTATAGGGATCTAAGGGTCAGTTGAACTCACCAATGCCCCCTTATGCCCAATCTCCATCCATCACTGTTACCCGCCCTTTATGGAATGTATAAAACTGTACTTTACGGATTGTTCATGGTCCCCTCTCCTTTCTAGGTGGGCAGAGCCCAGCTTGCTGGAATAATGGTAGTCCTCCTGCTATTGCATCGGTCTCTGGTCTCACATCTCATTCACAGGAGTCTCCTGGTAATTAAGACTCAGGTCGAGTCTTACATCATAATATAGTAAGCCTATACTCAACCTGAGCAGATAGGCATAATATATGCAAATCAAGGAACATCTTTATGAAACAGTTAATGGTGACTAGAAATAAATGCTGAGTGCAAAAGCAATGATGTAAGTACGGTACCTAGGACAATGCCGACAAAAGATGGAAGATATTTCCACATAGGATATTTTATAAGCTGCAATGGAATATTATTTTATGTATACCTAAAAATATATGCCACATATATGTGTATATTTATACATTTACACATATGCATGTACTATATACACATGCACATATATACATATTGTAGGTCTATATATATTGAGAGAGAAAATGTAAATGAAGTTATGTATGTGCCAGAGGCCTTGGATGAGCCCTTGTATACTCCTGTCTGGTGGCTCGGTCTCTGGGAGCTCCCTGAGGCCTGGGTTAGTTGAGACTGCTGGTCTTCCTATGGGGTCACTCTCCCTTTCAGCTTCTACGATCCTTCCCCTAATTCAACCATAAGGGTCCCTGACTTCAGTCTAATGGTTGGGTGTAAGTATCTGCTTCTGCCTCAACCAACTGCTGGTAGGGTTTCTCAGATGACAGCCACACCAATCTCCATCTGTAAGCACTTTATAGCATCAGTGATAGTGTCAGGCCTTGGTGTTTTCCCATGAGATGGATCCCAAGTTGGGCCAGTCACTGGACAGCCTTTCCTTCAGTCTCTTCTTCACATTTGTTCCTGCAGTTATTTTAGACAGGAACAATTCTGGGTCAGGAATTTTGACTGTGGGTTAGTAGCCCTGCCCCTCTGCTTGAGGCTCTGTCTATCTATTGGAGGAAGACTCTTGGAGTTCCCTTTTCCCAATTTTGAGCATTTTGACTGTTAAACTCAATGAGTCCTGAGAGTTTCTCACCTCTGGAGTCTCTGGTACTTTCTAGAGGGTTCCCCCACCTCCGACTCCCAGAGGCTACTTACTTTCATTCATTCTCTTGGTCCTCTGGGTTTCTCTCCTGTCTCCTCCCCGCACATCTGAACCTGTTCCCATTTTTCCCTTCCCTCCCATCTCCCAACCAGGTCTCTCCCTCCCTCTGTGTTTTGTGATTATTTCCTTCCCCTTTTTAATTCATACTAAGCCTCCTCATTTGGGCATTTCTGCTTGTTGCGCTTCATACAGTCTGTAGGTCGTATTCTAGGTATCTGTACTTTTTAGCTAATATCCACTTATCAGTGAGCACATACCCTGCATGTCCTTTTGGGTCTGAGTTAACTTACTCAGGATGATATTTTCTAGTTCCATCCATTTACCTGCAAAATTCATGATGTCCTCATTTTTAATAGCTGAATAGGATTCTGTTGTGTAAATGAAGGACATTTTCTATTTTTATTCTTTGGTTGAGGGATATCTGGGTTGTTTTCCTATTTCTGGCTTTTACAAATAAGGTTGCTATGAACATGGTGAAGCACATGTTCTTGTGGTATGGTGGGGCATCTTTTGAGAGTATGCCAAAGAGTGGTGTATTTGGGTCTTCGGGTAGAACTATTTCCAATTTTCTGAGGAACCCTCCAGATTTATTTGCAGAGTGGTTGTACCAGTTTGCAATCCCACCAGCAATGGAGGAGTGTTCCTCTTTCTCATGTTCTTGACAGCATGTGCTGTCATCATAACCATTCTGATTGGAATAAGGTAGAATCTCAGGATCGTTTTGATTTGCATTTCTCTGATGACTAAGGACTTTGAACATTTTTTAAAATACTTCTTGCCATTTGAGGGTATTTTGTTGTGAATTTTTTTGTTTACCTATGTACCCATTTTTTAACTGGGTTATTTGGGTTTTTGGAGGTTAACTTATTGAGTTCTTTATGTATCTTGGATAATAGCCCTTTGTCAGATATAGAGTAAGTGAAGATTTTTTTTCCCAATCTGTAGGTTGCCAATTTGTCCTATTAACTATGTCCTTTGCCTTACAGAAGGTTTTTAGTTTCATGAGGTCCTGTTTATCAATTGTTGGCCTTAGAGCCTGAGACACTGGTGTTCTGTTCAGGAAATATCCCGTGTGCCAATGAGTTCAAGGCTCTTTCCCACTTTCTCTTCTATTAAATTCAGTGTATCTTGTTTTATGTTGAGGTCCTTGATCCACTTTGACTTGAGCTATAAAGGTGATAAATATGGATCTATTTTCATTCTCCTACATAAAGACTGCCAGTAAGACCAACACGGTTTGTTGAAGATGCTTTCTTTTTACATTGTATATATTTTGCTTCTTTGTCAAAGATGAAGTATCCATAGGTATGTGGGTTTACTTCTGGGACTTTGATTCTATTCCACTGATTGACCTGTCTGACTCTGTGCTAATACCATGCAGTTTTTATCAGTATTGCTTTGGTGTAGAGCTTAAGGTCAGGGACGGTGATTCCACTGGAAGATTTTTTATTGTTAAGAATTGTTTTGGCTAACCTGGGTTTTTTACTTTTCCATATGAAATTGAGAATTGCTCTTTCCATGTCTGTGAAGAATTATGTTGGAATTTTGATAGGGATTGCATTGAGTCTGTAGACTGCTTTTGATAAAATGTTTATTTTCACTATGTTAATCCAGCCAATCCATGATCATGGGAGAACTTTCTATCTTCTAAGGTCTTCTTTGATTTCTTTTTTCAGGGATTTGAAGTTCCTATAATATAGGTCATTCACTTGCTTGGTAAGTGTTACATCAAGATATTTTATATTATTTGTAGCTATTGTGAAGGGTGCTCTTTCTTAATTTCTTTCTCATACTGTTCATCATTTATATAAAGGAAAACTACTGATTTTTTTGAAGTAAGTTTATATCCAACCTCTTTGCTGAAGTTGCTTATCAACTGTAGTAGTTCTCTGGTAGAATTTTGGGGGTTGCTTATGTATAGTATAATATCATATCATAATGATACATTGACTACTTCCTTTCCAATTTGTATCCCCTTGATATCCTTTTGTTGTCTAGTCTCTCTAGCTAGAACTTTTAGAACTATATGAACAGATAGGGAGAGAGTAGGCAATCTTGTCTTCACCTTGATTTTAGTGGTATTACTTCTAATTTCTCTCCATTTATTTTGATGTTAGCTCAAGATTTGCCACATGTTGCTTTTATTATGCTTAGGTATGTGATATGAATTCCTAACATCTCCAGAACCTTTAACATGATGGGGTGTTATATTTTGTCAAAGATCTTTTCAGCATCAGTGAGATGATAGTGTGGTTTTTGCATTTAATTTTTTATATAGTGCATTGTTTTGATGGATTTTCATATGTTGAATCATCCCTGCATCCCGGGGCTGAAGCCTGCTTGCTTGTGGTGAGTGATGGTTTTGATGTGTTCTTGGATTTGGTTTACAAGAATTTTATTGAGTATTTTTGCATCGATATTCATAAGCAAGTTTGGCCTGAAGTTCTCTTTCTTTGTTGGATCCTTGTGTGGTTTAGGTATCAGAGTAATTGTGGCTTCATAGAATGAATTATTTAGTGTTCCTTCTGTTTCTGTTTTGTTGAATGTTTGAGGAGTATTTGTATTAGCTCTTCTTTGAAGGTCTGGTAGAATTCTGTACTAAAACTATATGTCCCTGGGGTTTCTTTGATTGGGATGTTTTCTATGAATATTTCTATTTCCTTAGGGGTTGTGGGACTGTATAGATAGTTTACATGCTCTTGATTTAACTTTGGTACGTGGTATCTGTCTAGAAAGCATTCATTTTGTCTAGATTTTCCAGTTTTATTTTTTTGAGTATACACTTTTGTAATAGGTTCTGATTTTTTTTTAATTTACTCAGGTTCTGTTGTTATGCCTACCTTTTCCTTTCTGGTTTTGTTAATTTGGTAACTGTCTCTGTGCCCTGTAGTTAGTTTGGCTAAGGGTTTATCCATCATGTTGATTTTCTCAAAGAAACAGCTATTGTTTTTGTCCTTGTATAGTTCTGTTTATTTCTAACTGGTTGATTATGGACCTGGAGTTTGACTATTTCCTGCCTTCTACTCCTCTTTAGTATGTTTGCTTCTTCTATTTTAGAGATTTCAGGTATGCTTTATAAAGGCACGTAGTGCTATGTATTTTCCTCTTAAAGCTGCTTTCATTGTTTCCCATAAATTTGGATATGATGTGTTTTCATTTTCATTGAATTCTATAAAGCCTATTATTTCTTTCTTAATTTCTTCCCTGACCAAGTTATTATTGAGCAGAGAACTGATTAGTTTCCATTAACATGTGGGTTTTCTGTTGTTTTTCTTATTACTGAGTCTAGCCTTAGTCCTCAGTGATCTGATAGAAGTCATGGGATTATTTGAATCTTCTTATATATGTTGAGGTTCATTTTATGTCTGATTATATGTCTAATTAAAAACATTCCATGAGTTGCTGAGAAGAAGGTATAGTCTCTTGTTTGGGGTAAAATGTTCTGTAGATATTTATTAAATCCATTTTGTTCATAACTTCTGTTAGTTTCACTGTGTCCCTGTTTAGTTTCTGTTTCAATGGCCTGTCTGTTGGTGTAATTGTGTGAGGTTCAATGTGTGTTTTCATTTTTTAGTAAAGTTTCTTTTATGAATGTTACTGCCCTTGTATTTGGGGCATAGATGTTTAGAATTGAAGTATCATCGTGGTAGATTTTTCCTTTGATAAGTATTTAGTGTCCTTCCTCATCTCTTTTGATTAAAAGTCCATTTTATTAGATATTAGAATAGCTATTCCAGCTTGTTTCTTAAGACCATTTGCTTGGAACACTTTTTTCCAGCTCTTTACTCTGAGGCACTGTCTGTTTTTTTTTCACTGAGGTATGTTTCTTGTATGCAGCAAAGTGCTGGGTCCTGCTTGCATAGCCAGTGTGTTAGCCTATGTCTTCTTATTGAGGCATTGAGGCCATTGATGTTGAGAGATATTAAAGAGAGATGATTGTTACTCCCTGTTATATTTGTCCTTGGAGGTTGTATTATGTGTGCATGTGTTTCTCTTCTTTGGGGTTTGTTGTGAGATGATTAATATCTTGAGTTTTTTTGGGCATAGCTATCCTCCTTGCTTTGGAGTTTTCTTCTAGTATCCTCTGTAGGGCTGCATTGGTAAAAAGATATTGTTTAAATTTTCTTTTCTTGGTTTCTCCATCTATGATGATTGAAAGTTTTGATAAGTATAGAGCCTGGGTCAACATTTGTACTCTCTTAGGGTCTGCATGACATCTTTCCAGGATCTTCTGGTTTTAAGAGTCTCTTTTGAGAAATTTGGTATAATTCTGATAGTTCTACCTTTATGTGTTACTTTGCCTTTTCCCCTTATGACTTTTAATAATCTTTCTTTGTTCTTTGCATGTAGTGCTTTGATTATTATGTGATGAAAGGATTTTGGTGTTCTATAGGCCTCTTGCACATTTATGGCCATCTCTTTCTTAAAGTTAGGGAACTTCTCTTCTATGATTTTGTTGAAGTTTTTTACACTTTGTATTTTCTTTGACTGATGTGTCAATATCTTCTATAGTATCTTCTCCACCTAGGATTCTCTCTTTTATCTCCTGTATTCTGTTAGTGATGCTTGCATTTGTAGCTCCTGATCTCATTCCTAGGTTTTACATCTCCAGGGTCACCCCCATTTGTGATTTCTTTATTGTTTTTATTTCCACTTTTAGTTCTTGGACCATTTTGCTCAACTTCTTCATTTGCTTGATTGTATTTTCTTGGTTTATTTAAGAGACTTATTTGTTTTTTCTTTAATGGCTTCTACCTATTTGCCTGTGTTTTCCTGTATTTCTTTAAGGGAATTATTTATTTCCTCCTTAAATGCATCTGTCATCTTCATGAGATGGGATTTTAGGTCATTATCTTGATTTTCATGCTTGTTAGGATAGCCAGGGCTTGCTGTGGTGGGAGAACTGCTTTCTGATGGTGCCAAACTGCACTGGATTCTATTGCTTATTATCCTGTGCTTGCCTCTGGCCATCTGGTTCTTTCTGGTATTAACTGGCCTGGGTGTCTCTGACTGGAATCAGCCTCTTTGGAGGCAAGTAGAACTCTGTGACCTGAGTTAGAGCTACTCTCCTTAGATGCAGGAAGTGTTGTGCCTGGTTAGTATGGGTCTTTTGTGTCTCTGGTTAGGGTAGGCTTCCTATGTTTCTTGTAACTGCTGACCTCCTGTGTCCTTGGTTACTGAGGACCTCCTGGAAGGCTTGCTTGTTTGGATGGGCATCACTGGTCTGGCCTGGTTGGGGAAGTGGGCTGGAAGGAAGGTGGAGTTGGGTGGTGAGAGGGGTAGGTCCTGCATCAGCTATGCTGTATGTGTGTCCCTAGCTGGCACAGTTATTTGGGTGAAATTCTCCCCTGTGTCCTTGGTCACTGCAGATCTTCTGGGAAACACACAGGCCAAAGCATTTGTGTGAGTATTCCTCAGTTTTCTTCTGTCTTATCAGGTTATGTTTCTTTCTACCAGGATTCATATTGTCTAACATTACCTAACTAAATTTTCCAAAACAAAAGACAACCTTTTTGTGCCACAAGTTCAATGGATAATGGGTAGGTGATGGGCAAGCTATGGATGGGATTTCCTACAGTTGGTTATGCTAGGGCTTCAAGGACAGGGAGTAGGTGGACATCTCTTCTTAAGATTCTGATTTAGAGTAGATTGGCAGGAGTTTTCCCAATGAAGATACAGATAGATCCTTATTTTATTTCTGCTGATGCCATTAACAGTATAGACCTGACCTGTCATGGGCTCTCTGTAAAATACTAGTTCATTACTTTGTGCCACCATTTGTCTGATAACACTTGTAGCTGTCACTTATTGGGCTCACTGAGGCCTCAGTAAGGATAAGAAAGTGGTTCTTCTAGGTGTGCCTCTGATGAGCTCCCTTTTGTAGACTTAAGAACACAGGGCAGGTATTCATGTTCATTCTACCATAGACCTGGTGGTGGTTTTAGATCGCATACCTCACACCGAGTTTGGAGCCTTCTGGAGATACAAAGATACAGAAAACTGGGAGGAGCTATCCCATTGTCTGAATACATTTCAGAGTTTTATGTGTAATTATCATTGTCCACTGAGTTATTTATAGAATTCTTACATACATTTGACACTATGATCAAGGACCAAAGGATTTTTACTAATTCATAAAATGGAGCAGCATAAAGGAAACAGCTCACTACCAAGGAATGTGGGAGCCTGCTATCTTTCAGCCAGGCAACTATTTATATTTTATGACTTACATTTCAAAGAACTAGTTCTTCAAAATTTTTGTTCATGAGAACATTAAAACCTTTTATATAATTAGAAAATATTTAGCAAGCATAATTCCATTCTTTTCTGCTATAATTGTCCATATTTTTACCAATGTTTATGAGAGATATAATTATTATTTATCAGAGCCTGCACTTTGATAATTATGTCTCATAAGCAACCATCTTCTGACTCGGCCCTAGCTGATATAATGCATTTAGATAAACGACTTATTATTGAAAGGATAAACACATTGATGACCGTCTGGCTTTGCTTATTAATACATCAAATAAAGTGGTTTTTGACAACCTAAAAGAAGTAATGTTTCTCTTTGTTTCAAAATTTTTTTGTTTAGCCTCCAATTGGCTGATCTCTGCAGTGAATAGTGAAAACATTTGCTTTGTAAATTTGGCTAAGTGTGAGAGAACACGTCTTGGTGACACACAATTGACTTTCCTAAGGTTGAAGGAAATATGATGTACCTTCAAGCTATGCTACAAAGTATGCTTTATTTTTTAAGAAGAAGAATTTTCTAACTTCTAAAGTCAATCTAGAATTGTGTTGGGTAAGAAAGCACATGAGAAAATGGTAATGATACTACATCAAATTCTAAATAATCTGAGGATGAATTCTGTCCTACTCAAATGAAGCAACCTATTATTTTAAATTTTTGTAAAGAAGAGAATGCGCTCACATGTGCACTGTAGATGAGTCTACTACGTGTGTGTGTGTGTGTGTGTGTGTGTGTGTGTATGAGAGAGAAAGAGAGAGAGAGAGAGAGAGAGAGAGAGAGGGAGAGGGAGGAAGGGAGGGAGGGAGGGAGAGAGAGAGAGAGAGAGAGAGAGAGAGAGAGAGAGAGAGAGAGAGAAGCGGGGGTGGGGGTTGACATCAGGTATCTCCTCCTTATTTTTAGAGACAGTGCCTCTTATTGAAGCTGGAGCTTTCCAATTCAGCCAGGCTGGCTAGCTAACTAGCTAAAGACTCATCCTGCTTCCTTGGAACTCTGATGACTAGAGCACACCTGGCTTTTACTGGGTGTGGTGATTTGAATAGGATTGGCTCCCATAGATTCCTGTGTTTGATTGCTTGGTCCATGGGAAGTGGCACTATTAGGTAGGCCTAGTTGTGCAGTCTATTGCTGCTGCCTGTGGGTCAAGATACAGAACTTTCAGCTCCTTCTCCAGCATCATGTCTGTCTGCATGATGCTATGCTTTCTGCCTTGATAATAAAGAAATGACCTGCTGAAAGTATAAGTCAGCCCCAATTAAATAAGACACTAGTCAGACTTGGATCCTTATGTTTGTGAGACAAATTAACTGAGTCATCTACCCCTCCAACCAATAGTAGGATCTTTTAATAGAAAAACCAATAACTGAGTATATTCTGTTATTAAAGAAAGATACTAATTGCATTGTTACCAGTGTTTCCTTTCTAAGGCTATAAGATACTGTGTAGAGACTCACTGCATTCCAGTGCTGATGGGTTTTGGTGGTACCTATTTTGTTGTCTTTGCATAAAACTTTATATGGAAAATGTTAGACTTTCAGTTTGCAGATCACTGATATTTCTGTTTACAGTCTACCCAGAAATAGGAATACATAAAGGCATTGGTCGTGGCCTGAATAGTTGTCCCCCACCCCAATATGTCAATGCCTTACCTTAGACCCTGTAAATATTTTAATTAATATAGAAGCAGATTATTGAAAATGCCATAATAAAAGGAGTTTGAGATATGGAAATTATCTTAACATTGCCAAGTGTAGACAACATTATCTCAAGAACCCTTATAAGAAGGAAGCAGAAGGCCCAGAATTGGTGGACACCTAGAGAACTTAAAACTACAAAAAACTAAAACAAGACCCAAAGACAAAGTAAACAGAAAAAACAAAACAACAAAAAATACTGGCGGAACTATTAGTCAATTGACTTAAGCTGCTACCTGCCATAGTACTTTCCCCTCAGGACTATGAAGGGTATGACAGCCCTTTAGAGCCATTTCAGATATCTGATATCTGAGTGTTTGTGGTGCTTTAAAACATGAAGCTTGTGGTAAAGTTATTACAGAAATAAACTGCTTCACACAGTCCTTTGTAGCTGGGAGAATTTATTTTGGAAGGGGAGTCTGATTCAGGTCATGTGATGTGCACACTCATGCTTGCATTTTTCTGGTCCACATACGCAGGTTAGCAGTTTCTGTTTTAATGTTTGTACTGTTCCATAACCTTCGCCGCAGATGATAAAGCAGTGCATGTTTTCAAAGCCAGAAGGGCATGGAGTGATGCCCTACAAGTTAGTAAATACCAAAAATCTTATCCTGGTTAATAAGGCCTGAGGAAACTGTCATTGATAATCAAAGGAACAAGAAAATCAAAATCTTCCTATGACCCTACCAGAACTAAAGAACTTAGGACTACACCATGTAGAGGACCAGACTTGGCTAGATCCAGTTTCTGAGAGAACAGTGTCTGTGAGAGGTGAAAGCAAAGGACTGGAAGTCAAATTGTAGTTCAAAGCTGGAGGCCTATGTTTTGCCCTGGACAGCTCTAGATTTTGGCTCTGTAGTCTGCTGGAGACAGCGTTTTAGATTGACTTTCTCTCTCTCTCTCTCTCTCTCTCTCTCTCTCTCTCTCTCTCTCTCTCTCTCTCTGTGTGTGTGTGTGTGTGTGTGTGTGTGTGCTCGTGTGCGTGTGTGCTCACGCATGCATGTGTGTGCTAGTTTTGCTCTAGACAGATTTTTCTTGGTACTCTAAAAATCTCTGTTTAGGACAGCTAGCTTTTTGCTAGGAAAAACTCTAAAAGCTCTCTGGATAGTGGATGGATCTAACCAAATTCTTGGATCTTCTGATCAAGTCACACATCCTGTTAAAAAAATTCTAAAAGTAATTTTTGGGTTTTCCAATTAATATGAGAACACTAGAAAAAATTCTAAAAGAACTAGCTATTTTCACTCTAAATAATTTTTGGGCTTTCCAACCATGGTCAGAAATATGCTTTCCAGAGACTTTCAGAGAGCTCAGCTTTTGCTAGAGAAAAAAAAATTGAAAGAACTGCCTGTTCACTCTGCTAGCTTATCTCATGTAGACCAAAAACCCACTTTTTTATTTACGTAGCAATTCAGTCATTGACTGCAGGTTCCCTGTATGAATCAGCACTTCATGATCTTAGCACCCTATTAGGAGACAACAAGCACATTTTCTTTTTTTTCTCATTTTTTAATGTGAAAGAATTCAGAGATCTGCCTGCCTCAGTTAAGCAAAGATGATAACCAGCTGGATGGGGTCCTGCCTAACCTTGCTGTGTCCTAGGCTGACCTTGAACTCAGGGATCACCCTGGCTTTGTATCTTTCTGACAAGCTGGCTCATAGTGTAGCTGCCTCTGTTCCTTTAGATCTGTGAAGCTTCTTATATAATTCATATTGCATCTTTGTAGTTTTGCATAGTTGAGAAATTATACATTTTCAAACCCATATTTTTAGAGATCTTTTCCATAGCCTTAATGACTGTCCAGAAGGTCCCATGGTGTACCATTTTGCTGAGGCATTAGCCACACCTCGGAATCCCTGACATGTGCTGTCTTATTATCATGGAGTCATTACTGTTAACAGGGAGGACATTCCTTGAAGGAGGAATGTAAAAATACATACACACACACACACACACACACACACACACACACACACACACACACGTGTGCGCGCACACACACGCACGATTTTAATCACCTTTAAAATCCATAACAGGTTTATTTAGATATTTTAATTCACACATGAAAATGAAGTAGTCCTGAGTTTGTTCCAGAGGACCTGTATGGTGGAAGGAGAGAACTGATTTCCACAAATTGTCTTCTCTCCTCCAAGTGAACTCTAGCAGATGATTGCCCACTGTCTAAATAAATAAACAGATAAATAAATGAGTAGGTAATTTTTCATGATAAAGGAGATAAAATATATATACCACACTTATTTATACAATTCCATTTTAAAATTGAAGCTATAGTGCAATAATTGTTAAAAAAAGTCTAAATGTGATGAAATATAATTTTATGAAATACCATTAAAATAGACAACAGATACTCCATTTTTTTCTTTTAGTGTAAACCATGTAGTATTTCCATAGTAGACTTGTACACCTATCCCGTGTCAGCAATCTCCATCAAAACTAAGTCATCCTACCTGATGTTTACTGAATACAAATATTTCCTGCCCATTGCCCAGTTGCTACTGCTTCTCTTGTGCACTCCGTATAGTGCATTTCACTAAGCCTTCTCGGCTATGAAGAACAGACTGTGAGAATCAGTCAATATTTTGTCATTTCAATATCGCCACATTTGCCCATGAAATCCTACACAGATGGAGATAAAAGCTCTAGGACAAGCAAAGAGGGCCCTTCCCTTTGCCACAGTGTATTGATGAAGTGCTTCACTGAGGGAAGATCTCATTAATTATTTGATTTACAGAAAAAGAGGGCAGAGCGAAGTGAGTGGCTGCCTAATACTATGATGTACCATCTTGAGACTTAAGATCTTTTAATGTATTCATCGGAGTACATCTGAAACGGGAGCAAGCAAGCTGAATGGCTCCATTAATTTAATTGAAGCCAGCTCAGACAAGAGATAAAACATCCCAGCCTGCTTCTTTTCATGAGCCGTGAGTGCTGTAGTAAACAGGCAGAGATCCAAACCCCAAATAGAAATAAAGGTGCACGGGACACTCCAGTGACTTCAAGGCCATGGGATCTGACAGATGCAGAGATGAATTAACCCTGAAGAGGCCTCAAGGTATAGCACCAGGCCAGTACCGAGCACTGCCTAGGCCTCTTTCAGAAACTGAATGACTCCGGGTTACATGTAAGTAATTTAGACTTCCTAAGGCAAAATTCCTTCCTAAGGCAATATATTTGCTTATGTATTTATTTTCTTCCATTTCTTTTCTTTTTCACCTTTTTCTTTTTCCCTTTCTTTTATTTTTACTAAACATCTAAGAAACTGCCTGCTCATGGAAGGCAGAGATGGAACAGAAACACTGCACTGATCTTGGAGCAGATTTAAAGGATGCTCTTCTGTTTCAGGAACCTGTGTTTGGAAATGTAGCAGTCAGAAAATTGTTTTATTCTCAAAGAGCTTGGAGGCACAGGGCACTCAACATCTGTATTTCACTGAGCAGCCTGAGTATGCACAGACATTAATTCAGCCTTTTAATAGATAGGAAAAACAAACAGGCCGGGAGATAGCCAACATGGAGCAAAGACTGTGTGCTACAAAGTTTATTCTCTGAAAAGTGAAGCCATTGATGTGCTTACTGTAAACTAATTCAAGAATCTGTGAAGTCTTTAAATATCCTCAGAGAGAAAACCACCACGCAAGCATCATTGAATATGATCCTAGTGTATATAGATCATCAAAACCGTGGGGGAGTGTTTCCAGGGGACACCCAACATTGAGAGCAGAGTTGATTTGGAGTGCTGATAGTTTTAAATGAATTAAGGAGTTTTTAAAACTACCCCTTTAAGACACTTACGATGCATAATTGGCTTACTTAATTTGCATATATATATATGTATATATATATGCCACTTTGACTAGAGCAGCAAATGAAATAGTATTTGATGTCTAATTTTGTATTATTTCTCAGCAAAATAGTTTAATTGTGTTGCATTGTTGATTAGAATGCATAGTAGTGATCTTTAACTTAATAGCACAGTGATGATTTCTATAGCTATATCTATAAATAGCTGGGGTCAGCTTTCCATGTCAGTTGGAACCATGAGATTAAGTCGGTCAATGTGGCTACTTGAGAAAAATAGTTTTTTTTCCTGTATCAGCCTGGCTTTGAATTTGATCCTCCTGCCTCTGCCTTCTGAATGCAGAGGATGGAGGGGTTGTCTGTATGCCCGGCTTCAGTTTGGTTTTATAAGCTGCAGTAATATAACTTAGTTGTGAGCATTACTACGTTATCTTGTGTTGCGTGAGACAAAAGAATATAGTCATTCTGCAGAAAGTCTCCTCCATCTGTGAAGTATTTAAACAGATGTCATATTATAGTTATTTACAAATGCACACGATGAAAATGGTTCTGCATCATATTTTTGCTGGCACCATATAACCATCGTTATAGTAAGACGAAGGTAAGCATCAACTATGAAGTATTTTTAATTTTTTTAGTCAATGTTTGCTGTACACGTTAAGTGAACTACATTTATTCTTGCTGATTACATAAATGGCCAAGAACCATGCTTTAGACATTTTTATATTACCAATGCCAGTATCATATTATCTTGTTAGGTATTTTATAAAGTGTGTAGAATAACGCAGGCCCTTAACATCAGTCAACCTAAAATGAAAGGGTGACCAAATTGCCTATTTATTTCTGTTTCCTAATTTGTAAATAGAAATTACGTTAATTGTAACATTAATATAATAATATGTTATTATTAATAATTGAGAGTAATGAGCAAAGACTCTCAAACTGCATTTAGTACATACCATTCGTATTTCACAGGTAATTACATATTCTATTAGAAAACCAAGGGTTCTAGGAGCCTACCTGACTAATGCATGCTGTTAATTCATAACACATTTTAATTGAAATGATTTCATTGCTGTTATTGTATGGAACTTTATAGATTTAAATTTGAAGTCGAAACAATTAAAATAACAATTTATGAGGAAGAAAGATGTAAAACAGTAACTTTTTACCTCATTCGTATCTAACTTTTACTTTTCTCTTTGTAATTAAAAATTTTAAAGATATATTTATATTCTGTGTGAATGACTATATGCCACAGGGCTTTGGGTGCCTTCAGAAGTCAGAGAGGTTTTCAGATTCCTGGACCTGGAGTTACAGGCAGATGTGAGCAGTCCCATATGGGCGTGGGTAAAAAAAAAACAAACTCTGCTCTTTTGCATAGCAGCACTTAATGTTAAGACCTGAGTGAGTTGAGAAACTCTTCAAGAAGCGTACAACATTCACAGCTGTACAAATCATCAGTACTTTGAGATGTTATCTTATACCTATCAGAATGGCTAATATCAGGGAAACAAGTGGCAGCTCATCATGACGAGGACGAGAGTCTCTGGGGAACACTTTTCTTTTCTTTTTATTATTAATCGGTTTATTTGTTGACATTTCAGAGTGCAAAGCTGCACGGCCACTATTTAAGGCAGCGTGGCAGTTCATCTGGAGAATGGGAGTCGAATACTCTTTTGTTACCACTGAAATACTTGTTCAACCATGTTCATTGCTGTTTGCTATTCCGAAAAGTAAAAAATCAGAAGCCACCTAGATGTCTCTCATCAGAAGAAGGCGTAAAGAAAACCTGGTGCAATCAGACATTCTCTGGTAAATGAATGGAACTAGAAAATTCATCCTGAGTGATTAAAGACAAAGATGGTGTGTATTCATTTACATGTGCTTATGGTTGTTACATCAGTGATGATCAAGCTGCAATCTGAAGAACTACAGAGGTTAGGTATACAGTAAGGGGAGCAACCAGTATAGAGCAAGGGGGCAGGCCAGTATAGAGTAGGGGGCAGGCCAGTATATAGAGTAGGGGGCAGGCCAGTATATAGAGTAAGGGGTAGGGCAGATAGATCTCATTAGGAAAGGGAAATAGAATAGTTATGAATACATGGGGGAAAGACCTGAAATGGGATGATGAAGAGAGGAGGGGTGAGACAGAAAGACACTTGGGAAGAAATATGGGCAGAGACAGGTAACATTAAGGACTATCTGAGGGATAGCATGCAAACTTAATACAAGCTTCCTAAAATATATACAATTATGAGATCTATTGAAATGGCACTGTTATATAATGGGGAATTAAGGAGTTCCAACTGGCAATCACCACTCGCCACATGAAACTTCTAGTACAGAGAATGGGATAGGTTTAATTGAGTTTTTGGCCAACGGAGTCCCTAGGCAAACCAGGCTGTTGTCAAAACTATAGGCTTCTCTCCACAAAACTGACAGTGACACCCCATTGATGAAAACATTACTTACACAAGTCACTGAACATCCTGAAGTTGAGCTAGTGACTACAGGGAGCCTTCACACCTGCATGCGGGTGACTTTAGCACAAGAAAGCACCCTGCAGGCTACCAAAGAGAAATGTAAACACCAACCCAGCTACAAAACCCTTGGTTCACCAACAGTGCAAGCCACGCCTGTCCAATGGGAGCAGAAAGCTCATGAGAGTAGCCAGGCAGGATCTGACTAGACTTAAGGCCTGCTCCATGAGGCAGAACCTATATTCAACACTGCTGGGTAACAACGAATATAAGATTAGATATCCTAAGGACCTAGGGTAAAATTAAATATGACTGGCCTAAAACAATAACTCTTAACTATTCTCCTACACTCATATTTCAGTACCTTGCTCAGTTACTAACAGAGAAGCTTCCTTCTGCAGCAGAAGGAAACAATCACAGAGATCCATGGAACAATCAGCCCTACAATGAATGTCTCCACAAATGTCTCCCTTCACGTCTCAGAAAAAACTAAGAAAGAAGAGGTGGAAAGAATGAAAGAGACCGAGGAATGGAAGACAGCAATCATCGCTTCTCGGCCTTTTGGCTAAGATCAAGTGTGGAAGACAGCAACCTATGTGACCCTCTAGATGGCCATGAGCAAAACTCAGATGACCTTGCACAGACTGAAGGAGCATGCACAGGGTCTGCATTTGTCTGCACTAAATCCTTTGCATATATATTATGACTTCTACTTTAGTGTTATTACGGAATTGCAAAGGTGTGATTGAGTGAGTCTTTGATTCTTGGGCCTTCTCTCTCTTTCTTCTGATTTTTGTTATTGTTGTTTGTTTGTTTGTTTTGGTTTTAGTCCAGTATGATGTGTTAGTTTTTGCTTTTATTTTGACTACACACACACGCACACACACACACACACACACACACACACACACGCGCGCGCGCGAGTGCGCGCACACGCACACACACACACACACATATATAATTTACATGTTAATATCCCTTGGAAGCCTGCTTTTTTTTTCTAATCAGGGATAGAGGAAGTGAGGAGGAAACAGGAGGAGGAGGAACCATATCAGGATATATTATGTGTGTAAAACATGTTTTAAATACAAGGCAAAGGAGAAAGAACTGAGATATCTCTCTAGCATCTCTTTAATATGCAAAGTGCTACTATTTCATCACATAAAATTTGAATGGAGATTTTATTGGAAGGTAACACACAGTGTTTGCTCTGAAGTTGTGTGAGGCTATTATAACTTTGATATCTACAATGATGCGTTGTCAACACATGCTGTATCTTTCTAAGCTAGCAGACCATAATGAACTCTGATTAGTACATTAAGAGGTGCCTTCAATCCAATTCCTGACTTCCACTAAGTTTTATAATATATTTAACTAAGATATCAACTGAAATTCATCATTAAGACTTTAACAATATATATCCAGGACTCATTTATATGTTTATAGAATACCTGTCTGAAGATACCTAGATATTCAAAGTTCTGAGATGCTGAGTTACTTCTCAGGATTGTATCCTTCAACGATCCTGGCTCTGTATTATAGTTTTCATTCTCTTTTTGAGAATTCCCTGTGTGTGACCCAGAGAAAAAATATACTATACAGGTAAAAGATATTTAAGTGATGATTTTCATGTGTGTATAACAACTAGTATATAAATATGGACAGTCATAGAAACAAATGTCTTTAAATGAGAAACTTTATTTCAATCTACTGTACACAATATCACAATTATCCAAGGAATACAACAACTTAACCGAGAAATGGAGGCTATTTCAATTTTGACATTGTTAATTGTTATTCAATTATTCACTATGAGAAGCCACCGAATAGAAATAACAATAGTACAAACACCAAATAGTAAAAGATATATTTTTAGCAGAAAAAGGTCAATATTAATTTTTAGGATTGTTGGGACTATACCATATCACCAATGCTTAATTAATAGTGTATAAATTATGGAGTATGACTTATTTTAATAATCTAAAATATTTTGTGTGATACACAGTTTCTGTGAGATTCTCAGTGTATAGTATATGACAATGGAAACTGGACTATCTAATAGTGAACCTTGGGTAAATTTATATTGAAACTATGTTTTATGGTGATAATTCTCAGAATTTTTACCGACTTTCTAAAAATGGGAGAAGGGGTTCTTGTTTCACAAACATGTGTGGTAATCAAGATTTCTTCCTTCCAGAGTGTGAGGGTGGTCATTGATTGTCCACACAGAAAAAAATGTTAAGCAATATCTATCATTTTCGATGTGAAGTTAAATAAAAATGGGCAAATGATAACAAAAACAGATGACAATAGGAGACTAAAGTGTTTAAGAATAAATATTTCTGAAAAAACATTTTTTAAAAAATGGTTTATGGACAAAATGTCAAATGTAATTTTTTAACCTTTAATATTATAAATTATTTGCATAAAACAATCAAGAAAATGATCTGTTAGCAGAAAAATCACTCATAAGTTAATTAAAATAGTTATTTATAATGTCATTAATTCTATTCTTTAAATATTTAAGAAACTTTATAATCTCTGGCCAATATTTATGATAATCTTGAATTCCTCATAAAAATTCTGGTAATGAAGAACCAGAATATAAAGATACATCAATATTTTGACATTAGAGTTAATTAGTCATTGTACTGTTTTTTTATTTCAATTATATACTTAACACTTTTATAATTAACTAAAATTAAGATACTATATGTGTATTCAATTGCTATTTTTAAAAAGCAAGATGATACTACTCAAGAAATTTGAACTTATTATTTATACGCAAAAATATGGTATCTGGTAGTAGTTTTGTCTAGGTAAAATGATAAAGCCCATGTAACAACAACTTCCTCAAAGCATTACCTTAAATTATTCTAGGGAAAAAATCATGACTGGCCCAAAGAATTTCTTCCTCATTTTGTAAAGTGCCTTTCAAAGATAAGAGGGAAAAACAAGAATCATGATGTTGAAACGTGAAGGCAAGTGCCTACATGCTGGCAAATTCCCCTCTTAGATGTGTAATAACCCTCTCATTTGGCATTTTAGTTTTTACTTTTCTGTCTTCAATTGTTACTCTATCTTTATATGTTGCACTCTTCTGAAGGCATGGTGGGTGCTCTGAAATACATGAATAGCAGTAATAAGCAAGCTAATAATATAGCATATTTTTCCACAGGTTAAGCTACAAAAATAATATTGATATTAATCAGAAATCAAAGAAATTGGAATTGTAAACCCTTAAGTTTAGGACATGAAGGAATAAAACAAGACTATAGTACTCAGACCATCTTACTTAACAGCTGGATTGTAGAAAATTGCTCAGAGAATGATGGTTGTGTTAATTTTCCCATATAGTCTCTGCTTCAGGCCATGGAGTCAAGCCCTTATATTAGTAGAAGTAATAGATTAACAGAAAATCTTGAGGTTTTTCTTGCTTTTTCTTAAGAGACAAAGACACACAAACAAACACACACACTAAATTCTATAGAACTTGGTTCACAGAATCACTTCTAATTTGTATTGTAGTTTCTGCCTGTGTAAATATATTGAAACCAGATACCAGAATTTGAGAAATTCATGTAGTGCTCTCTCTCTCTCTCTCTCTCTCTCTCTCTCTCTCTCTCTCTCTCTCTCTCTCTCTCTCTGCATCTTAGTGAAGTAAAAGTTCTCTATGAAGCCCCTTTCCCAGACAAGGGTAGAGACAGACCCACTAGAGATGGCTGAGAAGATACCTGCTGAGTGTAGGAAAGCTTCATAGCAAGGCGTAAGTTCAGTAACCAAAGATGCTATTCGAGAAGGGCTGGAAAAGGTTATCATAACCATGAAAATGAAGGTCTTTCCACAAAATTGCCCACATCAATTTCTGTTGTACTTATATGTGACTCACCAATGTAACATGTTTGAGCTTTCTTAGATAATTATGGAGAATGTGTGATAAAAATAAAGTCAGTTTTAGTGAAAGAGGCAGATATTTCAATTCATTGATTAAGGTCTCTAGCATAATACGTTGAAATGTTTTCAGTGATCAGTAATAACTGTGAAGTATTTTGTTAAAGAATTAGAAAAGTCGGGTGAGCTTTCATCTGACTGAGGAGTCATAAGCTTTACTTCCCAGTGTTTATTTTTGTGTACTCTCTTCATGAACTACATGAAATTTGACTGCTTGCTTCCTCAATTTCTCATTTGGTTTACATGATGAGCCCATCACTAAAGTGAATCCATTGTTCTTAGAGACAATGCCCTTGAGTTGCTGAACTACAGATTCCACTAGACATATTTAGTCAAAATTACTTTTTTCTTTTTTCCGGAATGTGGCATTTGTTGGGTGTCTGTGTGTGCTTATGCTTATGTATGTGCACATCTGCATGAGTAATTAAGCTAGGATCATCTAGAAGAAAGTCCCTTTGTGAATAAACTCCTCTATTGTCTTGTTGAGATCCATTTTCTAATATACTCTTGGCCAAAAATCGTCCTGTTCTAGAAACTAGATTTTAACACAAGCAATCCATGATGCCCTGTTCTAGTCACATATGCAGTTACCATGATGATAGATAGGTTCAGAGAGGACTGTTACATGTGCAGCCCACATGTTTCAAGCCTTTCTAACTCTGATTTCTCTTTAATATGATAAGAGGGCAGTTTTAGCATTCTTGTGTTCCATTTTCCTCCTGGTGGGATATTTTTCACCAACACAGATGTGTTTTAAAACTGTATTCTGAATTTACTTGCAAATTTTAAAAATAGTAAACTTTTACCAAAGGAAAGAAGTCTGCATTCAAAGAACTATACATATCAATCAGAGTACTACTGACATGGGCACAGAGCTTTACCACTTTTCTTACTGTCCCTTCAAAATTTAAGGTGATGCATTTCAAATCTCGAAACTTTAAATGAATGAAAAATTGTATTATCTGAGGAAGAACAAAATCAATAGATATGAAACAGATGAAAATTCTTAAACGCTATCATGGCTATCAATATTAATGTGGTATAAAACAAAGTAAGTTGCATTTATTGCATGAAATATTATTACATTTTGTCTCACTGTGTCTTGTTTTTATCAATATAAACATATTTACGTTGCATTTAATAAGTAAAATGAAATATAGTGTTATCATGTATAATTAGAATCTTCTTTGGGAAGACTACTGCTAATAATAACTGTAATGATAGTATTTAAAGGACTATGAAATTTTAATTTTTTATACAGGATATATCTTTAAAGATCAATAAAAGCAAATTGATATATACAATACTAATGAGTTATTTTTGAGTCATGGTTTCACCATTTCGATCAGCAGGGTAATCACACTTGTGATCCCCCTGACCAGATTCATTAATCCCTCCATCCTCAAGCATTAAACAGGTTATGAAGCACTTGCAGACAAACCAAGCTGATTGGTAGAGATTCTAAGAAGCAGCCTGGAAGAAACAGAGCTACCTGGAAGAGACATCTCCTATCTGTTGACTCGCTCCAATTTGTGCAGGACACTCCATGTTTTTAGCTGTCACCCACCCACCTGAGCTGGGGTAGGATTTGGCGGTGCTGCTGTCTTCCTCTTCTGCTCCTGTAAGTAACCTCTCACCCTTAAACCTGCAAACAACACCTGTAAAATATTGGTCTAGCAAGGTGAATTTTGAGGTTATCCTTACTTTCACCTGTCATTATTTCCTTGTCTGCGGTGGATACATGCTTGTTAATTACTCCCCAGAGGTAGTGTCATGCGACAATGCAAAAGACTATTGGGACACAAAGCTCAGAATACTCATGGTACAGCACACAGACCATATGAAGCCTAACAAGAAGGAGCACCAAAGTGTGGATGCAGCTTTATTTGTTACAGCCAGAAAATGGAAACAACCTAGATGCCCCTCAGTGGAAGAATGGGTAAAGAAAATGTGGTACATCTACACCATGGATTATTAGCTATTAAAAACAACGGCACTATGAAATTTTCAGGTAAATAGATGGAATTTGAAAAGTCATCCAGAGTGAGGTAACCCAGACCCAGAAAGATAAATATGGCAGAGGGAGTTGGGTTTTTTTTGTTTGTTTTGTGTTTTTTTTTTTTACATCAGTTGTATGTCAATAATTTAGATTGGTCTGAAAAGGGTAGGTATTACGTTGTGCTTTAAGAACAAAAATGAGCATCCTAAAATATATGGGTAAAACAGTCTTCAAAGAAGGAAGAAATGCAGAAAAGAAGGACAGTAAAGATACTTGGGGAAAGAGTGAGATGAATTCAGAGAACATGGAGCATATGTTCTGTGGATATATGGAGAACGTATGGATCTGTGCAATGCATGACAAGGATACTGTTAGGCTGATAGCCTACACTAGGAACGGATGCAGAGTTCCTGCAGAAACAAGCATTTACACGGAAGCCCAACAGGACGGAAACCAGCTTTCACCTGTCATATTGCCTTAGTATTTGGCTCTGCCTTTATTTGTTTGGCGTTAATTTTTTCCACATACATAGGGTTTCACTAGAAACCCTCTAAATGCCAGTGTTGAGATGGGCAAAGTGGAGATAAATTACAATATAGTAAGTAAAATAGAAAGGTTAATATGGCACACGAGAAATGCATTGTGGGAAAGCAACCTGTAAACCTGTGAAAGCAGACAGTCATAAATTAGGGCCACAGTCTTCGTTACTGTTGTATAAATGATTACATGTCACATTAAGTATAAGGAATAGGCGAAAATTGAGCATATGTACAAATCTATTCTTTACTCTTCCATGAATACATTAATACATGCAAGTTACTAAAAATTTTGGAACAAGTTCATATAAATAACATAACACCTTAGCATTCCACAGATTTTATGAGGTCAATGAGCTACAGTCTTAATTTTTAAGTCTGTTTTCCAAGTACAGTGTCCTAGGAAGTAAACTAAATCCTCCCTTCTTTATAGTTGTTCTCAATGAAGCCATTGATCTGAAGCTAAGACTGATGATGCTAATGCCTTTAGGGCCTCAGATATTTTATTTGATCAAATTCAAACATGTTGAATAACAATGATTTTTAGAAACTTCATTTTTACTTTAATGTAGAAAAGTAAACATAATCATGTGGTGTTTATTATGTGGTGCTCAATGATGCTATAAAAATTTAATAGAAGGAAGAAATTAAGAAATAATCAGGCAAACAACTTGTTATATATGTAGTACTAAAGCAGGTTTAGGAAATGTTTTCAGAAGGCAACACGATAATTTAAATACGATGTTTAAAATATATTTAACAGGTGGAATAATATATCTTCACTTTTGTAGAATGTGATAAAATGGATTATGCATCAAACCTATACAACCATATTTCCATTATAATTTAATCTCATAAAAATGTATTGCTATTTAAAGTACCCAAGGTCTTTTTCTATAAAGCCTTTTTAAATTTCTCTTTGATTATTATTACAATAGGTTGCTCGGAAATCAAAAATTTCTGACACTATAATCAAAACACATCCTTTGATATTATAAAGAAAATACATAAACCTTCAGTATAAAATTAAAGGCTTATGTAACAGTTCTTAGTGGACTTTTCTCTGGTGGAGTGCATGAGGCTCTAGATTAATCCAAGTAACTGCCAAAATAAAGACAAAATGTCTGCAGAGATTTTTTATAAATAAACACACAAGCATGTGCACACACACATGCACACACACACACACACACACACAAATACACACATGAACACACATTTGTTTAGTATTTGTGTGCTGGTGTGCATGCATTGTGGTCCATAAGTTGAAGTAAATTGGTTTCTGTTGACTCTAAGGTTACCTTAGAGGAAAGCACTTTTACATGACTATAATATTTTTCATAATACAAATAAAAATGCTGTGGTATCTTTCCTTTGAACTGAAATCAAATACACATTTCATTTAAATATACAAAACCATATCTATACATAGTCCAGATTTTACCTGTTCTTAATTATAGAGTTGATAGTATGACTTTAAACACTTTTATAAAATTTTTTTTATTTTTATTTTTTTTTATAAATTTTTAAAATTCATCAACAAGGAAATTTGTTTTAGAGGAACAAAATAAATTGTTCTCCTTATGGATTTCCAGAGAAAAACAATTAATAAACATGAAAACAATTAAATAAACCAGAAAACTATGTAACTGGGAGGAATATTTGACTTATTTACTAACTAGTGATTTGATGATATTTATGAAAATTTAGAATATCATGTTTGTGTAAAATATCTTAAGATAGCTTAAACTCATTCATATGATTAATGGGCTGTGGTCTCGCATGCAGTACCCTAGACTAATAGTCTTAATTTTACTAAAATTTCAGCTGAGAAAAAGTTAATTTGAGTCATCCTAGGTTCAAGGACTATGTTCCCTAACCACAATGGTAACACCATAGGAAACAAAATAACAGAAAAATAAAATAGATATTTTTAGCCACTGGGAACAAGGACAAGGAGAAGGCACAAGGACAAAAGGTAAAATACATTAAATATTCAAATTAATTAGTAATAATTGTAAGAAAATAAACATCTATCATTTAAGGTACTTAGTGTATGACCTCTGTTCTTACTGCTGTTGTCAATGTGCTTGTATAACATGCTTATTAATAATAAAAAGTTGGAAATACATTGCATGAAGTGTCTTGCCCCTAAAATCTCATTATTGCAGAGTTACAGACAGGCAAGGCTGAGCTAAGAAATAAGGTCCGGTCTCAAAAATATTAAAAAAATAAATAAAAGGTGTTAACCCAGGGAGATACCTAGGGATAACATCCACTTAGAGAGTATTTAAGATTAGACTGTTGCACAGTATAGCACTAGAAATACAATGCCTAATGTAGAGGGGAAAAATCAGTAAAATAAATACAGAGGCCAAAATTGAGAGACTCTAAAAGTGGTATGGACTCTGGGTAGAAAAATCTCAAGAAATCTATTATTTTTAAACTTTCTAGAACCAATGAATGAATTTGATATATAGCACAATAAGATGAATACAAAATTATATATATAAAATAATATATATAATGTATAATATAATATATAATAATATATAATATAATATATAGAATATATAATAATATATAATATATATATAATCAATAAATCCTAGAAAAAACTCCTATGGAGTGTAGCTGCTGCAATAACTGAAATTCTTGTCTAATAAAAAATTTACAGAAGTAATAAATTAAAAATTTCAAACTTTTTCTATGAGAAGTCAAATTTATCAAATGAAGTGGCATGTATGTACGGTCTGGGAGATGACACAACAAAGACATCAATTCTATTCTTGGAGCAAACCTTAAGAGTTGGTCTAGCCCAATTCAAGGGCTGCTATACAATAACAATAATAAACACTCTGCTTTTGATTAAAAAATCAATTCATAAATCATTACCCTGTAACAAAGGACTTAGATTGCATAGATATGGATCAAAATATCTTTTAAAGTTACAACAAGCGACATAACTGGAAAAGAAGAACAAAAATGTCCATGAGCAGGAGCAAAAAAGAACGAATATACCTTGCATGTATATCCATAACTAGCAAGGACATTCATCACAATAAACCCAAGGTTTTGAAATATAAAATCATGTATGTCACTGTTTAAAAAACAGAAGACATGTCTGAGATCTAGATTACACAAGTTGACCTTAGAATTGAGATGAAAAGCTTACATAATAAAAGTAAAAATGAACGATGAATTTAACTTTATTTTTTAAAAATTTGTAATAATAGGAGAATGCAAACAAGACATTGGTAGAACATATTTACAACTCACATAGGCAGTAAAACTTCAGTCTTTATAGTAATGTTAACCATTACCAAACCATTACATAGGAAAGTGGATACAATATAAAGATATTACATGTTATTAGGACATAGAGATGATTAATGGGCATATAAAATGATGTTAAATATTAATTATTGTCAAATAACGTCATATGTAGTTGTTTTAAAATAAATTATACAATTGTTTCTGTATACATTGTCAAAATGATTAAATCAAACAATTCTGAAAACATCAGACGGCATGCAACTGCCTGTACAGGAACTGCCCAAGATAAAGTTGGCCAAAATCCTAGAATGGGTGAAGAGAAAGGACCATGAAGTTCTGCTCCACCTGCAGCAAGATTAAGATTAGATGACTGGTGGTGGTGAGAAAATCAGTTTTCTCGAGGGATAAGACCCTTAAAGTCTACCCATTGTTCAGCTGATGGCCCTTTATTCATGCCCATGCAACAGAATTAATTCTACTCAAGAAGTTTAAATTAAAAAATCCCCAGAAGTTGAGAGAAGAAAGTGATGGAGAATAGAGAAGTTGGAAGGGAGAAAAAGGAGAATAGACTTGATCAAAATAGTTTACTTGTGTGTATGTATAATATACGTATATTATATGTATATATAGTATAATATATACATTATGTGTCCAATATATTGTGTACATACATGTACATATACATATATTATGTGTGTACTCGTATACTATATGTACACATAGTATACATGTGTATGTATACAATTATCAATTAACACGTTATTGATAAAAATTAGACATTTGTAAAGACTGTGTTCTACATCAAAGGAAGCACACATATATAAGTATGCACACATGCACACACCGTACACACACACACACACACACAACACACACCACAAACATGACATAGAGGGATAGAGAGTGGGTCAGCAGGTAAAAGTCTACTGTCAACTAGGATGAATTGAATTTTAACCTGGGGACCCACATGGTGTGAGGAAACAATTGAGTCTTATAATATGTCCTCTGAATGTCAAGCATGTGCCATGCACATGTGTGCCTACACATGGAGAGAGACAATTACGCCCCACACCTCCACACACCCACACCCACAGAGAAAGAGAGAGAGAGAGAGAGAGAGAGAGAGAGAGAGAGAGAGAGAGATGTTAAATAAATGTAATTGTATTAAAAGTGTGCACCCATGGGTAGGTATACATCTCCAACAAAATTGGAGAAAGAACTATATCCATAATATGACTAATCTGAATTCGTGATGTCCAAAGCACAGAGAAACAAACATTATATTCCTCATATGATAAAACATGTATGGTATATGATGTGTGGTCTGTTGTTTGCTGGCAGCAGCAGTAGAATACCTCCCGAGAAGTCACACTATAAAACAGCAAGCAATGTAGTACTTGTGACTTTTGCTCTTGTAATAAAACACCATGACCAAAGCAACCTATAAAAGAGTTCGTTTGGCTTACAGTGTCAATGGGAGGGTTCATAATAGAATGGCAGTAGAGCAATAGGCAGTTGTAACAGAAAGCTGTGAGAGTCCATCTCCAACCACACACAGAAGGCGGTGGCAGTGGGGGAGCTGGAGGTGAGCTGAGGTTCTAAGGGCTCAAATTCTCTGTCCCTTTGTGAATCAAATTGGTTTATGAAGAAGTATCTCACATTGGTTAGCATCCATTTAAGGTTCTTTTCTCAGATAGTTAATACATCTTCAACAGTCCTTTGAAATTTATTTATGATAGAAAAGGATTCTCATCTGAAAGCATTTCAATTGTTTTGTTTGTTTTTAATAATGTTCAAATATGATATCCAAAATTTTTTGTTGTGTAAATTAAACCTTCAAAACAAAAAAAGGGGGGGTTCAAATTCAGTGCCCATTGATGAACTCCCTCCACCAAGGACACAGCTTCTGTAACCTCCCTGAAAAGAGTGGTACTAGTAGGTCATCAAATGTTTAAATACATAAAGAATAACTTTCACTAAAACTACCATAAATCCTACACATGTACCATGAAAGGCTATAATGCTCAATTGGTTGGACATGTTAAATATATTCCACTTACAAGCTATTCAAACACAGAAGTTTTAATGACATATAACATTTTATGTAAAGGGTAATTTTGTATGTGAAAATGTGAAACATATGCACACATATTTGTTTAAAATATATAACATTTACAGAATGCATTGTGATTCACTGGCTAAATAATTCATAATGTAAATTCTTGTTATTAACCTCCATTCAAGGGATTTATGGAAACATTATATGATAATTTTATTTGTCTTCATAATGTGAAAGGCCATTGAAAGATGATATTATGTAAAATTTGGGAAGTAAGGCTGGGGGCTGCACAATGGATGCCTGTTTGTCATATAAGTAGACCCTGCACATACTGTCCTTGCAGGAAAAACATGCAACTTGAATTTCATACCATTTCTGGGTTAAAATAGTTTACTTGGTGACGAATGTTAGGAAATTAGAGATGCATATGCATGCTACATCTACGCAGTAATAAAAGGAGTATGTACGATCACTCAACTTCTTGCCTGAGCTGAAATAGAAGAAACTTGCTGGCCATACTATAACATTGTACATTCACAAAATTAGGTACAGAATCTTGCTATCTTCAATGTAGATGAACTGAAGGGAAAACAAATCAAGCTTAAGGTAACATCAAATGCTTTGATAAGCAATAATGAGGACAATGCATGAATCAATGATGGGAGATACAGAAAAGGAAGGTGGCTTCACAAAATTCAGGAGATTCTTAAAAGGATTTGTCCAGCACCATGACTAAAATGCTCAATGCTGTGGCTGTTCTCCATCTTTCCTCACCTCTGTCTACAGTGTTTTTTCCATGACAACCGTACACAATTCCTTTTATCCAAAGTCCATCTCCACAAACTTGGTGTTAAGAACAGATGAAAACTGATACATTAATATTTTTGTCATTAATGCATTGTTTCTTGGGTTGCAGTTGGTTAATTTCATTTCCTGAAATGAATTACCCTGCACTGGGTGGGACAGCCTTTTCATGTGCAATGGGCTATGGACTGTCCTAGTCTAACTTTTACAGATGCTGCTGCATAAACTTTAGTAGGTATTAGCATACAGCATAGTTAGTCAATATAACAGAACACTCTGTCTAGCAGTGAAAACTAGGTCCTATGCTTGTTTCTGGACTAAGACCTACATAAATATTTCATATAAAATGTACAGTTACTACATGCATTAACTAAGACAATTTGTAACAGAAAAAAAAAACCAGAGTTCTGGGGGGTGAAACACATTTAGTGCAGAAAATTTTCACTTTTATTGACTTGAAATGTGCACAACTCATTATTACACACGCAAGTTTAAGCAATAAAATGCTAACTTGGAGTTTTTGAAAATATCTTTATGGTATATAAAACATTTTAGAGAATGCTTATAACTAAGTACTTACACATCACTTTACGATTTTATTTCCATGAGGTGTGGGTGTTACTGCTTTATTTGTGAACACTGTGGAGATGAAACATCACATAGTTTCGAGTGAGCTATTGATGACAGACCCTGCCTAGGCTCATGATTTGATATAAAACAATTGTTTTCAAATCCCATACGGAGGGTTGTTTACATTTTAGACAGAAAGAGTGGCTCATTTCAGAAACAGCCTGGCTGTTTTCCCATGTTTTTTTTCTGCTTTACTAGTTTTGATTTGAAGTTTGATTGCAAACTCAGGTCTCCTGTGGCATTCTGTTTACACTCCTCTGACGGGCCTCACTTTTCTTTCTATTAGTGGGCAACACATGGACTTTGTCAAGTTCTGCTACTGCCATGACCCCACTAACCAGAAGGTACTCGTGAGAGGTGAAGAAATGGTGTCCTCTGGGATATATGGCTACCAAAACTCATTAAATCCGAAGTGGGTTTAAATTCATACACATAGATATTTTGTATACTTAATATGAATTAGCGATTATTGGTAATATTAATGGTCTTACATTAACTGGGGGATTTGTGTACTTACATAGGTTAGGATACTGATTTGAATTGCCAATGAACATTGAATTTATGAGAGTACTTATTCAGAAATGAAGAATCTACAACTGGGAACTTTATTACAGAAACTGACTATATTTGCTATAGAATTTTATTTAGCTGTACTGTATGTGAGATTATGTAAAAGTATTTTATTATGAAGCATAATAGTGATTTATTATAATGTTGACTCTGATACCCCCTTTCCTGATTAATCATCATCATCATCATCATCATCATCACTATCATCATCATCAGAATTATGTATATCCAAAGTAATTCCACAAAACATTTGGGGATAGGGCACATATATTTTAACATTTTTTTGACAGAATCTTGCTGTATAGCCCAGAACTGCCTTGAACTTGTTGTCTATGTTTTAGTCTCTCAAGTACTGGATTTACAACTAAGCCATTTTGGTAATAGAAATTTTAAATAAAAATAATATTTTTTTATTCTTAAACATAACCTATTTTCAGAAAAATCATAATAAATAATCACCTTTGAAATACATGGCTTATGCTCTAAGATCAAGAATCAACAAATGGGACCTCATAAAACTGCAAATCTTCTGTAAGGCAAAAGACACTGTCATTAGGACAAAACGGCAACCAACGGATTGGGAAAAATCTTTAATAATCCTACATCTGATAGAGGGCTAATATCCAAAATATACAAAGAACTCAAGAAGTTAGACTCCAGAGAGCCAAATAACCCTATTAAAAATGGGGTACAGAGCTAAACAAAACATTCTGAGCTGAGGATTATCAAATGGCCAAAAAGCACCTAAAGAAATGTTCAACATCCTTAGTCATCAGGGAAATGCAAATCAAAACAACCCTTAGATTCTGCCTCACAGCAGTTAGAATGGCTAAGATCAAAATCTCAGGTAACAGCAGATGCTGGTGAAGATGTGGAGAAAGAGGAACATTCCACATTGTTCCTCTTCATGGGATTGCAAACTGAAACAACCATTCTGGAAATCAGTCTGGAGGTTCCTCAGAAAATTGGACGTTGCACTACCTGAGGACTCACCTATACCTCTCTTGGGCATATACCCAAAAGATGCCCCAACATATAACAAAGACACGTGCTCCACTATGTTCATAGCTGTCTTATTTATTTATTTATTTATTTTTAAAGATTTATTTATTTATTATATTTAAGTACACTGCAGCTGTCTTCAGACACACCAGAAGAGGGCATCAGATCCCATGACAGATGGTCGTGAGCCACCATGTGGTTGCTGGGAATTGAACTCAGGACCTCTAGAAGAGCAGTCAGTGCTCTTAACTGCTGAGCCATCTCTCCAGCCCAGCAGCCTTATTTATAATATCCAGAAGCTGGAAAGTACCATTCAACAGAGTAATGGATACAGAAAATGAGGTATATTTACACAATGGACTACTACTCAGCTATAAAAAGCAATGACTTCATGAGATTCAAAGGCAAATGGATGGAACTAGAAAATAGCATCCTGAGTGAGGTAACCCAATCACAGAAAACCACACTTGGTATGCACTCATTGATAAGTGGATATTAGCCAAAAAAGCTTGAATTACCCAAGATGCAATCCACAGACCACAGGAAGCTCAAGAAGAAGGATGACCAAAATGCGGATGCTCCCACTCCTTCTTAAAAGGGGAAAAAATATCCATAGGAGGGGATATGGAAGCAAAGTTTAGAACAGTGACTCAATGAATGGCCATTCAGAGCCTACCCCACATGTGGCCCATATATATACAGCCACGAAAACTAGATAAGATTGATGAAGCTAAAATATGCATGCTGAAAGGAACCGGATATAGATCTCTCCTGAGAGATACATCCAGATCATGTCCAATATAGAGGTCAATGCTAGAAGCAAATCACTGAACTGAGAACAGGACCCCCTTGGGGGGAATTAGAGGAAAGATTGAAAGAGTTGAAGGAGCCTAAAAACAACAATGACAACCAACCAGAGCTTCCAGGGAATAACCACTACTGAAAGACTATGCATGGTCTGACCCAGGGCTGCAACTGCATATGTAGCACAGAATAGCCTTGTTGGGGCACCAGTGGAAGGGAAAGCCCTTGGTCCTACCAAGTTTGGACCCCCAGTGCAGGGGAATATGGGGGTCAGTAAAGGGGATATGTGGGGGAAATACCCGTATGGGGGAAGGGGAGTGGAGGGGATAAGGGCTTATGGACAGGAAACTGGGAAGGGGAATAACATTTGAAATGTAAGTAAAGAAATATATCTAATAAAAATTTTTTAAAAAAATGCATAGAATCAATGATAATACCGCTATACTCAAAACACACAAGCTGAAAAATTTCTAGAGTGTGGCTCCATAGTATTAACATGAATACAGTAAATACCTAAACTAACTTCGATATACTATAAGGCATACATAACACAGATATTGCAGAATAGAGTTTTCACTGGATAAGTTTCATTGTTTATGGGTCACCTCTTCATTCATTTACTAATGTATTTATTATGAGTATCCTGTGTGTCAGCCCAGGGTTGAACACTGGTGAAGTGTAGGTAGCCACAGCCAATTGATGCCTTAAAATACAGTTACACTGTAGCGATAAATATTAAGAGACTTCAGGCAGTTTCTTTGTACTATTTATTTACATGTCAGTTATAGGACAAGATGTGCCACCCTTAAATCCATACTATAGAAGAAACACAGAATGTGAATCTAGGAAGATAGATCTACAGTTTGCTCATTTACGTAAAATATGATGCAATATTATATTATTTCCTCATTATAACAGATTCAGAAAAGGAACAGATCAAATGGCTCACAGATGAAGGTCCATTCCAAAGGACAAAATAATGACTGTGAACAATATTACTATATGTATTCAGATTGTGTGCACATATTACATAATCATGAATAACTGTATTGTCATCAATTCGCCACATCACATTGAGGCAAACCACTCTGGAAAATGGGCACATGTGCTCGTGTGCCCACAGTAAGCATCCAGTAACTAAATCTTAAAAGGAAATAAATATCTGTATACAAGTAAAAGTATATGTAATAAATTTGTAAAATATACTTATTAAAAGGAAAATTCATATATAATGCATTTTAACTATATTTAAAACACTTAGGATATGGCTTTTTCTGACTTCACTGCACAGTGTATTCTTCCTGTTTCTAGCACAACTCAATTGGATCTAGCTGTGCCCCAGGTGCATCACTTATCACATGCCCAGCAGCTACTCTGCTAGATACTGAAACTCTAGAAGGGTTCTCTAATTTTAGTTTACATTATATGTTATGGTTTACTGTAGTATTTTTTCAAAACCTACTTTTAAAAGGGTTCTTAAATGCTTCAACCTCCCTTATAGCCCACTGATCAAAGGTAGGGGAGGAAGATGGACTGTTTAGAAGGAGTTCTTTGCGGGGATTCCAATCTTCATTGCCAGCAGTCCAGTACACTAGCAAACACCAAACAGGAAACAGCAGCGGCAACTTGATTCAGAAGTAAATCTGAAGCTCTGCTGACTGGCGCGAGTCTGCTGAAACAGCAAAAAGCATCTGGAACACCACCGGTTCTTCGATGTGTTTCTCTCAAAGAAGATCCGTAAAGAAAGCAATCCTGGAGCATCATCTGTGAAGCCCAGCATCAGCAAAGCCCGAGGAGGACCAAGAAGGTGAGGGAATGCCAGAGCAGTGTCCATTGTCTTTGGCTTCTACTTTCCAACGTCAAGTGTCCTCTCAAGTGTTCTCTCTAGCAAAACATCATGCCCTTTCACCAGTCAGCTTCCAGAAAAACACCATGTGTCTGTTTTCAGCAAGACAACTTTCAAGTGTCTGTTTCAGCAAAGTATCCCCCATAAAAGTTTCCAGAAAAACATCATGTTACACAATGGAGTCCCCAACAAAGCGACAAACTTCCACTCTATTTTTTATGTCTTTAAGGGATTTATGTATGTGCAGATGTGTGTGTGTCTTTGTGCTTATATATGTTTCTTGTGGTTTTCCCCCCCTCGGTTCTTTTTATATCCTGTTTGTTTTGTCCTGTTCATGTCTGTTTGCTTTTATTTTATCTTATTTTATTATTATTTTTCTTTCTTATTTTAGATCCTTGCTTTTCTTTTCTACTGGGAGTGTGTAAAAAAGGTATGGATTTGACTAAGTGGGGAGGTAGAAATCTGGGAGGTGTCAAAAGAGGGGAAACCACAGTCAGAATACATTGTATAAAATTTTTTCAATTTAGAAATAAAAAATATCAATTTAAAACATTCTACATTAGGCTTTTTTATTCACAAAAACTTTTTTGTGTTTTTATTGGATATTTTATATATTTACATTTTTTTCTTTTTTTTTTCTTTTTTCTTTTTTTCGGAGCTGGGGACCGAACCCAGGGCCTTCTGCTTGCTAGGCAAGTGCTCTACCACTGAGCTAAATCCCCAACCCCATGTATTTACATTTTAAATATTACCCCCTTTCCCAGTTCCTCCCTCTTCCATTCCCCCTCCTCCTGCTTCTTGCTAATGCATATTTTGAAGAGAAGCATGAGAAAATGTAGAATGAATGGAACATCAGGTTGTAATTGTGATTTTTATGCCATGATGGTTCTTATGCTTCTCTTTAATTTAAATCCATGAAGTGATTCAGCCTTCTACTTTTATTTACTGCCCAGAATCTCAATTTGCTCTGTGTCCTTACTCTGCCATTGATGTTGATGGCAGCCACACACACATACCAACTATAACCTCAGTCCTAACATTTCAGACAATGTCATGTTTTCCAGTTGAAATATTTTCTTCCTTGGTACCTCCAAGCTGATTTCACTACTCTGGGCTTCCCTTATATTCCCTCCCATCTCCTGTTTGTCTTAGAAAAAGCTACATGTAGTTTACATGAGGTAGAGAAGGAAATGAAGGGTTCCTTTCTTCTTGCTGTCCAAAGTTCTTGCAGTCTAGTAAATTATCACGACAGTAACCCTTGCATCCACTTGCTTGTTCTATGCCTCAGCTTTTGCTGTCATCATACTTTTGATACCTGATATATCTTCTATTTAATCAATTAGTAGGTGAACCTCCTCTCTGTTCACAGTGATTCTACTGATGACTTCACAGCATTTGTCCAATAACTCTTTTGCCTTCTTGAACAGAGCTTCAGACTTAAACCTGCCACACACAGTCACGGAAGGTTTGTGGCACACTTCAGACCCACTTGTATTTGAACTGTCTTCAACTCTTTCTCGCCCATTCATATGCAAGGTACAATCAGAGATCTACTCAACATGCCTCTTTCGTGCAAAGGAAAAGAGTTACAGCATGGTGTTTAAAAACAACATTGTTCGGTAGCACAACTAATTATAAAAGAGTAATTTTTGGGTAGACACAAATTCATTTTTATTCATTTTGATATCGATCGCTTTATTTTATTTTTATCTTAAATGTAAATGAGAGGTAAATGAATCAAGTTTTAAGAAAAAAATATCAATTGGGAGGGGAGAGGAAAAAAAAGAGAGAAAGCAGAAGCAAAGTTTCTCTTTTTGATACATGCTTGTAAAGGTCTCCATAGCTTCAAGTCATTTAGGGCTTTGAGAAGACCCTAACATTTTCCTTAAAATGAAGATATTCTCCCATCTAAATTACCTTTTAGTGCTGGGAGACAAAAATAAATCGATCTTTTGCTATAATAATTTGACGTCTTTGAACTTTTCAAACTGAATCAAATGTCAGATGAGTTGTCCTGACTCAGTGCTATTATTTTAACGCAGGTCACTTTAACGATGCTCTGGCCAATCCCCGTCATTATTTTACCCCTTTGACACAGAAGTTACTTGGTTCTAGTCAGAAAACTATTTACCCTTTGCTGAACGATCATTTCAGACCTCACATTTTCCTTCCTTTAGAATCCACGGTGGAGTTGTTTACCACAAACTTTTACTGGTTCTCACTGTGTTTTTACCTCTCAGAACCCGATAAGCTTCAGAAGAGATTTTCTTGACAGAGAAATATGAGGTGTTTTAAATAAGAACTGCTTTATACAAAAGCTTTGCATAATTTATTACATTTGATTTAATATCACTTATTACATGAAGCAGAAGTAAAACTCAAAAAAATAGTGAAACAAACAAACAAAAAAAACCAAATTGGCTACCAAGGAGCCTGCACGGTTCTGACCGAGGCCCTCTGTGTGAATGCTATGGTTGTGTAGCTTGGTCTTCTTGTGGGACTCCTAACAGTGGGAACAGGAGCTGTCTCTGACTTTATTGCCTCCCTTTGGGAATCTTTCCTCCTATTGTGTTGCCTTTTCTAGCCTAAATAGAAAAGGAAGTATCTAGTCTTATAGCAACTTGCTATGCCATTTCTGGTTGATATCCATAAAGCCGGCTATTTTCTGAAGAGAAATGGAGGATGAATGGATGTGGCATAGTGAAAGGAAAGGCCATGGGGGTACGGGGGGAACTGGAAAGTAAGGAGGAAGAGGAAACTTTGGCCAAGATGCAAAATAAATAAAATTTAAATTTAAAAAGTTCTCTTTGTCTCTCTCTCTTTCTCTATCTCTGTCTCTCTCTGTCTCTGTCTCTCTGTCTCCCTGTCACTCTGTCTCTAAATAGCATTGTAAACAGGTTTTAATCATATGTCATTACCAAACAGCCTAATGATGAGATGGTCTGCCAGGCATAGTATCAGTACTGAATATCATGGCACAGTTGTTCTACCACAGTGAGAACAACAATTACATATGCAGACCCAACATCTGCACATATAAACACTGCTGCCTAATTGCTAGGGTCTACATAAAATATTAAAGCTCAAATGAAATGTTAAGACCTAGGTAAAATGTTAAGGCCTAAATAAATGTTACCTGCCTAGCCTGCCATTTTGTGCTGTTACTAATCAGAAGGAAATGTTCTCTTAAGTGTCTGCTGCTACTAAGAAACTTTCTCAAGTCCAAGTTGAATACATATTCTGTTGTGTACTGTGCCCTTGGAAACCAATCATGACAGAAGTCAGTAGAACTGCTTTGTTTGGTTACCCATAATAAGCTTGTACCCAAAACAACTACCCAGCTGCACTTCCTGCACCTGTGTCTAAGCTTTTATGGTATTTGGTTTTATAAGCTATCCTTGGGATGGATCCCAACCTAAGAGACACCTGCAACAATATAAGAAACTATCTGGAGTAAGGCTTTCATTTTGAATAGGAGTCAAGTTTAGGTTTCCAAGGTCTCCTTGGGAACTGACATCGTACTTGACAGAAAGAGACATTTACTATGTCTATAACTGATATCCTGATTGACAAATTAAGACATGATTGTTAAGCAAGCTAAGTCCCCTGCCACAGTTGAATACCCCAAACAATGGCAGCAGAGTAAGTGTACAACAAAGACGTGTTCCTATCCCTGTATCCTGATTGGTGTGAAAACAACACAGATGTTTGTGAATTTTAGGCTAAAACCATGGAGGAACTTAACTCAGTGTCACAGTTCAGATCTAGATCCTTATTCGTGACCCTGATAGATCAGTCCTAGGGTATATGTTCAATAAACTACCCCTGTCTGACTGAGATCAGTGTTCATGTGGTTTGTGAGGTGAGTCCTGCACTCTAAAAACCAATTACTTTGATATCTGAAGACATCACACGTCAGAGGAAATGTTTTAAAAGTAAGTTTTCAATCTCAACAGCAATGTCCTTAGTGACGAGGAAAGGTGATGAGGTCTCAACCCTATACAAGGAACAACAGGCAACAAAAGAAGGCTGAAAGTCGGTAAGTAACCTTCCCCAGGGACGAGCATACAAAATAGTCACCTGAAAGCACATAAAAACATTAAATAGAATGAGTAGAAAATATTTATGAATACATATGTGTATGTATGTTTATATATAAGAAAAATTAATAAGAAAAAGAGGACAAGAATTTGAAAGCCAGCAATGATGGGTATATGGGAGGGCTGGGATGGATGAAAGAGAGGGGATACATTATGTGATTATATTATAATCTCAAAAATAAAGAAAAGTGCTGCTAATTAAGTTTTTCAAGCAAGTGACATATTTCCTTACAACTCCCAAGTTTATAATTGTTTACTTAGCTGCTGGCAAACATATATAAAACTTAATTCCTCTTTTGAAGTATGTTATCACCTCTCTGGTTCTTAGACAATAATCAGACTAAATGATTCAAGTTACATTATTTTGTATCATATGGAGGCACTTGTTCTCTGACAGTAACTGTTTAAACAGGACTGCACGCTATGCTGTTAAGTTTAGCGGTAATGCCCTCAGGCGTTTAATCCTTGAAAGTAAAATCTTCTGCAAAAGACACATAGTTACCTACTTCCTAGAGTCACTGCCAGCAATTTCTAATCTTTGCATTTCCTGGTACATGTTAGGCTCCCTGGTGAAAGGTCACAATGACAGGGTTTTGTTTTTGTTTTTGTTTTAAATAAAAGTGAATGAAATAGTAATTGCTAATACTTTGTATTATTTTGAAAATACCATATACTTTTGTGTGTTCTTACAAATATTACATTCTTGGCCTATACCACCTAAAAGCTCTATTTTGTCAGAAAGTAGCCAATCTTTACTATACTCTTGACTCATGTGGAAAATTCCTATACCATTTTGACCCCACAGTAACGAACTTATCTTCATTTATAATTTTATGTAAATATTCGAAGCATTCTTCTTGTCTGCCTTCTTTTCCTTTGAAATAATGTCTTAATTTGTTCTTTGAGTATTTCATACAATTCTTTATGATCATATACTTTCCCCAGTCATGACTCCTCCCAGACCCATCCTACCTACACAATTTCGTGTTCTATCACCCTTTAAAAATAAAACAATTTAAAAATTCCCACAGAATCCAATTTGTGCTGGCTAAATATTCAGAAACATGAGGCCTGAACTAGACTGTGCATGATATACCCAGTATCACTCTGTTGGAGAAAACTAATTTTCCTCTTCCAGAAGTTCTTGGTTACAAATAGCTTGTCAGGGATAGAAATTCATGCAAGTTACCCTCCTCTGTATCTCAATTTTTTTCTAGATTGAACTTGTTTATGTCATTTATATGCTATTACGATCTCTGTAATATGAGATTGTTTATATACGTCTGGAAAATATTTCTTTGAAGTAATCCATGGTCTGTGACTTTTAAAATGTTTTTTTCTACAGCATTTGCATATGTCCTTGAACCTCAAGGGTAGAAAAGTCATATAGACAATCCCAATTAGGTCTAAAGGACACCACATTGTCTAATTGTCTGCATGTTGACCAGTTATGGATCTTTGTTTTATTATCTGCTGTAAGAGGGGGCTCTCTGACAAGGGCTGCCTAAATCACTGATCTGTGAGTGCAACACTAAGTCATTAGGGGCCATTTATTTGTTATGTCCATTTAACAGAACAATACTAGTAGATTTTCCCCTAGGAAACTTGACCTATCTAGTTCCTGGTTACTGGCCTCATTGCTAGTGAAAAGTATGGATTCTACCAAATAGAGCCAATTTAAATCCAATCAAAGAGTCGTTGGTTGTTCCTGTGACATATATTATCAGGAAGCTAGTTATTGTACCTTGCTGAATGAGACTGATAACTTCTTTTATAATCTCTGGTCCCAGGGATTGTGCTTTCCAACACTATGAACCCTAGTTAGTAATGGTGAAACAAGCCTTGAGTACTAGCTAGAGTTTTCCAAGTTCTAAGGTATAAGTATGTGGTATCTTAATCAATAGTTGTTACCATCAAGTTTTGGTGAATAGTCAGTAGTAATGAACTGATATTGTGTTTGTGTGTGTGTGTGTGTGTGTGTGTGTGTGTGTGTGTGTGTATGTATGTGTACCAATATTTGTGTGTGTGTGTGTGTGTGTGTGTGTGTGTGTGTGTGTGTGTAGGAGTATCTGTGAGAACCCATTCCTGGTTCTAGGGTTTTTACTTGGTATCTTATTGGAGAACCCTGCTGTTAGGGTCAATGTACCCCAGGGCTAGATGGCTATCTGCATTCAGTGTGCCTGGCCTTGTCTGAAAAAAATGCCCTTGTGCAGAGCTCTCTGCAAAAGCTACATAACTTATCACACGAATTCTTCTCTGGCTTCCTGCCTGCATAATAATTAGGTAGCATACTATGACCAATGCCCTTTCCACCCGGACCCCTCAAATCCCTTATACTTCCTTTTCCTGGGACAATAAAATACAAGTTGTTTTACTGCAGTGGTCTCCAGAATTCCTCCCATCATATGCATAGCTGGCTGACCTCTGCTCACTGCTTTTGCTCCCTTTGTACTCGCAGGCAGGTAGCAAATGACCCCCACCCCGTAGCCAGGAGAAGGGAGACCCACAGATGCATACAGTGTCTATTGAGGTATTGTCTATTTGTTACAGGATGGCTTGCTTAGTGTCAGCTTGACACAAGCTAGTTTTACCTTGGAACCTTAATCAAAAGCTACCATCAAACCAACCTATAGGCTTATCTTTAAGGCTTGTTATTTTGTTTGGTTGATTAATGATGAATGTGATATAGCCCACATACTGTGGGCAGGGTGAACTCTGGAAACACGGTAGTACAAGAAATAAGGTTGATGAAAACATGGAGGCAAGCCAGTAAAGTAGCCCTCTTTCATTCTCTCTACATCATTTCCTGACTCCAGCTTCCTGCTTTGAGTCTCCTGACGCTGGTTTCCCTTCATGGTGGATTATAAAGAGTAAGATAAAAACAACCCATTTCCTTTCCAAGTCACACTTAGCCATGGTCCCTGTCACAGCAAAAGCAAACAAGGTAGGACTTAGGGCAATTCCATTTCCAATGTTGATATTTTATAAAATGGTATATTATAAAACAGAGGCCTATATATTTTTGGAAGCTACTACAGTGTTGAGTGTATATATGGTTTTCTTAAAATGTCTACTGCTAGTTTAACTTTTGGAATCTTGCTTTGATTAAAAGGTCACTTTTTTATAAAAGCCTTTATAAGGCTAAAGTATCATCTTTTGAAAAAAATTGTGTATTCTGGTTATTTGGGCTTCTAAAGATATTAAAACCCTCCCTTAGGGCTATTTTTTGTAATGATATACAATATTGCTATGACATCATCTGTTTAATGGAGTATTAAAACTTACTGCATGTAGTTCACTGTGACTTCTCAGTTATTGACTGATCTTTCTTCACTGTAATTTTGTTGCAGAGCTCTGATGTCCGCAGCATACTCTTCTGTTTCTTTCTCTGCCATGTGAGTGAAGCTATGCAGCACTGGTGACTGGCTTATTTCACTTAACATCATGATATCCAATAGCATCAGCTTCTCACCAATGACAGGATGTCATCATTCTCATGCTTCAATGGCGTTCTTCTGTATAAGCATAACACACTTCCAATTATCAGCTACTGTGAACACTGCTATAAGAAATGTCCCTGTAGATATCTCTTTAAATACTGCTTCAATAAACGTAAGTTTAGTTATTTGTTTGTTACACTGATTTCTATTTCTTTGGACATATACTAAAGAGTAGAATTATTGTGTGACATACCTTTTCTGTTATTTTTTTACCTTTGCTTTTTTTGTGTGTGTGCAACTTAGGTTGGTTTTGTGGTTTGGTGGTGAGCACCTTTAATAACTGAGCCATCTCTGCCTCTAAGAGTGTGTGTGTGTGTGTGTGTGTGTGTGTGTGTGTGTGTGTGAGAGAGAGAGAGAGAGAGAGAGAGAGAGAGAGAGAGAATTTTAATCTCCATACCATTTGTCTTTATGGCTTTTAATTTGCATACTGGCCAAATTATAAACAGAAGATAGTTTTTCCACATTTTCGTCAGTATTTAGCACTTTTTTCTCTTTGTGACAATAGTCATTCTAGCTGACATGGGAGAATAGTCTCTTTGGCTTTGGTTTGTATGTATGAACCCTTGTTGGGTGAAGAACTGACAGTTAATTCTTCTGTTCCTATAAACCATTTCCTCACTGCATTTATTGTTTTCGTGGCTGTTTAAGAGTACTCTACTCTGAACCAATCTGGCTTTTCTTTCTCTCTTTTTTTCTTTTGATTTCAGTGCTTTTGTGACTTTGCTCAAAAAGAAAAATCACAGCTGAGGTGAATGTCACAGAGCACTGCTATACTCAATTAGCTACATGGTTTCTAGATTTTAACGTGAAACTAATGCAGTTTGAACTGACCTTCTATTCTGTCTTAATGGACCACTTGGAGAGAAACAAGACAGCAGTCTTATTTGCAGTACCTGAAAAAGTACCTGGGAATAAATTTAAATAAATATGTGAAGAGCATTATAATGACAGTTAATGAGATACTAGTAAGATGCATCATCAAGTATGAATTTTGCCACCAAGCCTGGCAAGGCAAGTTCTATTCTTGGACATTATGAGGTAGAAGAAAAGAACCGACTCACGAAAGTTGTCCTTTGACCTCCATTCATGTATTACACTCTTATGCCTTATCAACACTCACAACACACAAACATACATATAATAAATGTAATCAAAATTTTACATAAAATTAATGAAACACTGGTGAAAAGTTATCAGTGACACAAATAAAGGAAGAATGCCACAGGCTCATGCATTGTGAATAGTAGTTTTTAAAAGTCCATGCTACTCAAAAGGACTTAGTTTGACATAATACTCATCAAAATAGCGACATCGTGCTTTACTAAAACAGAAAACACAGTCTCATGGTAGTATAAAAGACTTCACAATTCTTGAACAAAGAGGCAAAGCTAGAGACATTAGAATAAATGAAATATATTTATTCAAAATATACTACACGGCTGTAGCTACCCAATCAACATAGCTCTGGGATAAAAATACTACATAAACCAATGAATCAGAATATGGAGTCCAGTTTTAATCTCATTTACCTGAAATCAGAGCTGCTGTGCATACCTCTTATTTATTGCAATGTAACCTTTTCTATGTGTACATTAAATGCTTTTGTTGTTGGGGGGCATGATATTTGGAAATGTTTTCTAACGTTTCTCTAACTTTTCACTATTACATGAGGAAAGATATATGGATTGATAATTCTTCTGAGATTTAAGCATGTGATGGTATATATAAAGATTCATTCCCAAGTCCCTTTCAATACTCCATTAAACCAGAATGAATTTATTGTCTTAGTGGCAGCTCCTTTGTCTGATGTCTGATCTATTCCTTGGCCAACATGCATTCAATAGCTTTTCAATGGGTTTCTTAAGGTTTCATTTTTCTTAATAGTCTCTTAAGGACAATTTATTTTCAAATGCTCCTTGTGGCACTGTCCAAAGTTGTCTTGGATTCCATATTACATCACTTCTTTATCAACCCAACTATGCCCATGTCCTTCCCAGCATATAGCGAAATCCAAGTTCAGTTTGGATGTACACGAAATGTTCATGCAGTGAAATAGATACTTAAGGAGTACATGGCATTAATTTAGTGGCATATTTCTCCTCCAGGAACATAAAAATTAAATGTGATAAGTCTTTTTCATAGAGTAAATCTGGAGTGAAAAGGTAACTCAGGCAGGTGGTCTGTGTACACCCTAAAATGCCTGGGAGCTAGAATCTAATAGATTATCTTTACAAAGCTCCCTTATGACAAAATATGTTCATTCCTCAAAAGTGACCTATTTCAACTTCAGTAAGCCAGCCAGCAACAGATCTTCAGTATTTTACAGTCTTAGAATGATACATTAGCATTTAAGGGTTTTTCCTTTCCAGGTTTCTATGGCAACCCCTGTACCACATACTCATTAGAAAGAAGTTCTGTTTAATTGATCTACTAATGTATTGCTTAATAGTAACTGTTAAGCAGTCTTTTGTTTCCAGGTCATATTTAGGGTTCACATATTTGCATAAAAGCATTTCGTTAGCTGAAACCAATCATTACTAGCAATTTTCTTTCTTTAGTTTAAAATAACTAAACCCTCATTGAGATTTTCTGAATAGCAAATATTTATATCTTGGAGAATAGGCCTTCTGTACGAGCTTGGCTGGCTTTGTTTCTGTGAGCAGCAAGAAAATTACAGAGCTTGAAAATGTTAATCAACGAAGACAAAAAGAAGGTGTCTTTTTCTCCAGTTGAAATGCAAATTTACAGTGACGCTAACTATAGGCCATATCCAATATTTGATGACAAAGTTGTAATGGATAAATATAATTTAGAATGCATAGTAGTTATCCACTGCATAACTTTCACTAATTAGAATTTTCCTATGTTCCCGTCAGCGCAATGGAGACACTTTAGCTGAGCGGTTCCTTGGGCATCTAGCTTATCTGAAGGATCAAGTTTAAGAAGCACTTGTCAAAGGCTTCAAATTAGCCTAGCCGTAAACATTCCTGTGAAGATTCCTTAAGCTCATTGAGAAAATGTGGCACCGTGGTAACATCAAATAGATATTGAACTATACAACCAATGCATTCTGTGCAAGAAAGGTAACTTTTAATATCCCAAGTTGTCCTTTCCATCGATACTGCTATCTCCAGTGTATTAGTAAAGACAAAACACACCTTGAAGAACCTGTAAACTGCTGAGTCTACTCACCTACTATCGCTCATGTACATGCAATATGGCAACAGACTCTATGAAAATAAAAGACAATGTTGCGTGTGGTGGGTGCTGATTTGCATGATGTTTGTGTGAGAATCTGTGGACGTGTGAACCAGTACACTTACAAGTGAGTAGTAAAAATCTTCCTCTACCCAGCAGAGACTTAGTGTACCAGGGTTGGGGGAAGCCCAGGGGCCCCCACCCTCTCAGAGGAGAAGGGGATGGGCTGGGGGAAGGACTATGGCCGGGGTGATCATGAGGCAGGCAATGGGCAGGATGCAAAGTGAATTAAAAGAAATCGTCCTCTACTTCTCTCTACCTTCCTGTCTTGAGATTGTCTGTCCACCCAAGGGTCACAGTTTGGACTAGGCTGCCTGGCGTCTACATTCTCATGATTGCCTAACTATGCCTCAGACATGAATGATATCACAGGCATGCCCTGACTTACGGTTTTGAAAAAGTATTGTAAATATGCTCCCAATTGAAATAGAATCACATTATTTCCCTCCTCCATTTCATCCCCAACCCCTCTCAGCTATTCTCCTCTAAACCTCTCACATGTCTCTTCCACTCTTAAGTTGATAGCATGTGTGTATGTATGTATGTATGTATATATATATATATATATATATATATATAATTTTTGTGTTTGTAAAATACAAGCACAGACAACTTACTGAGTCAGATTTTGATGTTATGTGTATATAGTTTCATGGCTGCTCACCATACACTGGACCATATACCAAACAAAAAAGAGACTCATCCCTGAGCCTGAGACAGGTTAATTCTTCCTCTCCCAGAAGTCATTTAGTTGCCTTTAGTTCTGTGCCTAGAGGTAGGATTCGGTGAAACTTTCCGTGTTCCACATTAGCCACATTAGCATGAGCATTGGTGTTGCCATGGATCGCAGTCTTGTGTAGGCAGCCATTTCTAGGAGAGATTGTTACACGCAGACCTTCTTGTATTCTGGCTTCTCCAGTCTTTCCAACCCTTCTCTAAGACTTCCCCCTAGGAATAGACACAGAGCGATGGCATCACCAGGCTACAATCAATCGATCTCAGTTGTGCTTCTCTATGATGATCTCCATTTGTTGTAAAGAAAGGGTCTTTGATGAGCAGTGCTAGCTATACTTCTCTGTAGATAAAAGTACAAGATTTACAATGTAGTAAGAATTATATCCATTTAGCAGGGTGGCAGCAGTAGATTCTTCTTAAAGGTCACTGACTTCTTTAGCCCTGGGAAGCTGGAGGCTTCCTGTATCGGCATGCTTTCACTCCAATTGAATTTACCTTAAATGTGAGTGTCACTGAATGTACCTTTATGCGTTTCTTTCTATGATAATAATTGTTTTGGTTGACAGAGATTCCAACTGGACCAGATTGTACATTTGCTTCCTTCCCTTAGCACCTTGCGTAGTATTTTCTAGAACCATAAAAGCTGGATGGTAGGAAAGAGGCTTTCAGTTCATATCCAATTCAAATTATCTAAATCTTGTGCCCTGAGTGTGTGGTGTCTAGCTATAAAGGCCTTCAACTTTTGAGAGGTAATCAAAGGGCTATGAACACTACACACACACACATGCACACAAACTTTCAAATGTTTTTTTTTTTTTGAGTAGCCCAAGTGACTCCCAAAATAATATAAGTTTAGTGGTGATTCAAACTCAGATCCTTACACTTATAATGCTAATCAATCCTCTTGCACAGTAAACCATCCCCATCCCCAGATAATATTATATTAATTACATAGAAATATCCGTTTCTATTTTATTAAAGTTTCATTAAGAAACTATTTGTACATGATTAGGATAATTAATTTTTTTTTTTTTGGAGCTGAAGACCGAACCCAGGGCCTTGTGCTTGCTAGGCAAGCGCTCTACCACTGAGCCAAATCCCCAACCCCAGGATAATTAATTTTAAACTGTGTTCCATAGTGAGATTTTTAACTCCAGATTCCACATGTCAGTCTGTCTGGTGTGTACAGAGTCCTATTGGTGTTTGGGTCAATTCTTCCAGGGATATTACCAACTACAGCTCATTTTCCTCACGTCACTTAGAAGAGACTTTCCCTAACAAACAGAATTTCATGAGTCCTTAGTTCTTGTGTTAAGAGTTGATTACATAGGACAAATATAAAAATGAAAGAAAAAGAAGTCCATTTACATGGACATTGAAGATCAATACTCCTAAGATCAATTGTTTGTATTATAATATTAGCAAAATAGAAATTGCCCAAGTTCTTTTAATTAGTAAGACAACAAAAACCATTAATTACATTTTTGGAATAGCATAAACTCTGCACAACACACTTGTTACTTTAGTATATTTTCTGCCATAAATCTTACCATTAGACAAAATTTACTAATGAGTGTTCTATAATACGTAGAGAAGAATTTTCAATACCTCAATTTCCCTCAGTAAAATATAGATGGAGAATCATTACCTCAAATGTCTCAATCAAATGTAGAATGATGATACAGAGGAAGATTGAGAGGTGAATGGACTGTATGTGTACCACTCTTAGTGCACATAACAAAGAATAAGCAAGCAACAGCCTTTAGGTCAGAAAGACCTACTTGAGCATTCTTGAGTAAAAGAGGGGGGCTTACAATCAAGGGGATTTTTGTCATTGGAAGATTAGATACAGAGATGAGAGTGCAACAGATTTTCCATAAGTTGAAGAAATGACAAAAGAAATCATGCACTATTTGGTAGCCATTATTGATAATATTTTCAATGGATTCCCAGAAAAGCTGGTGTGATAAATATTTTGGTATTGATGGCTGAGTTTAGTCACCTACATTTTCAGTGGTAGGTGATGAGGCTAAAGAAGATCTTAACTCTAATAGGTCAGCGTGATTATTTTGAAATCTTTTAAATTGATGTGCAAATGTAATTTATGAATGTTAATGAGAGACTGTTTTGCAATGGATGTTAATTGAAAGTCCATATTCTCTCTGATGTTGGCTGTGGACTTATTGCATATGGCCATTATCACATTGGAATATTTGTATTTTAGGTTCTCCAGGACCTTTATCGTGTAGCAGTGTTGGATTTTGTAACAGGAGATTTCTCTATGCAAATAAGATGATTATATGGTTTATGTATCAGTAACTATTAAATGTGGGAGGATATTTATTCTTGTGTGTATACTGAACAATCTTTGAATATCTGGCTTGATGCCTGCTTGAGCTTCTTTCTCAGATGATTAAAGTACACTCACTTGGATCATCTAGGATGCAGTATTAAGATGTATAATGTAGGGGGTGGGAATTAAAAAAGATGTATAATGTAAAAAATATCTTCAGATATCTGTAATGTGGTGCACTCATTCACCAATGTGGGAGTCAAAGGCAAACATTTTTGGTAGGATCACACTTCTTACCGCAGCATTCAGGTGAATGCTTTTAGGAATTAGTCATAACCTATACCATTAGTACTTATGGAAAAGGTCTAGATCATTGGTTCTCAACCTGTGGGTCAAGACCCCTTCGGGGAGGGTTAAATAATTGTTTCACCAAGTCCACATATCAGCTATCCTGCCTCTCTAATATTTACATTATGATTCATATCAGTTGCAAATTTGAAGCTATAAGGTAGCAATGAAAATAATTTTATGATTCAGTCACCAAAGCATGAGAGACTGTATTAAAGGGTTGTAGATATTAAGAAATTAATAACTGCTAGTTTGTATCATACATTTAAATTTGAAGGACAATTCTTAGCTTAAAATGTTGTACATATAGGAAGGCATACACTCAAAAGGCTATATAAAGTAACTAATACATAGAGAATAAGAAAAATCCAAGAATTGTATACGGAATAACTTCCATACTGAAAAATTTGTAAAAATTTCAGAAAATAATAAAAGCTATGAGTGTTTAGAGGGGGAGCTGAATATTTAGTGTCTAGAAACAAGGTTAAGAATTTGTAAGCATTTATGCTGAAGTAGAAAACACACACTTTGAAAGATGTTTGGTTTAAATTGTTTACAGTGTTAGAAGACAGAAGGGTTCACGTTTGAAGCAATTAGTGATAATTCACAGGACTAATTTAACTGTTTATAGAGAAAACACCCATAGCAATTTGAAATTTTCTATCAAAACAGTATCAAAAATATGTCAACCTACTCTCGTATAAAATGTCAGCTTGATAGAACCTAGAGTCACCTATAGAAGTATCCAATGGGCGTACGTGTGAGGAGTTGTCTAGATTTGGTTAGCCTTTGGATATGTATATGAGGATTTTTCTTGATTAGATGAATGAAGGCGGAAGAACCACACTCTTTCATGGGTTGGGTATTGGACTAAAATAGAAGGGAGAAAAAGAGTGGAAACATCCATCATTGTGATTCCTAAGTCCAGATGTTCTGGGACCAGTTCTTTCGAGCTTCATTAACCTGATTTCCCCAGTATTTTATCATTAAATTAACCACCTAGTAATAACTGAATATTAGTTGTTCTTTCCACTGCTAAAAAAAATGTACATGATGAAAGCAACTTAAAGAAGTGTGAGTTTCATAGCTGTGTGTTCAAAATGTTATCCAAGATAATAAAGCATACACACAGAGAAAATGTGGTACATCTACACAATGGAATACTACTCAGCTATCAAAAACAATGACTTTATGAAATTCATAGGCAAAAGGATGGAACTGGAAAATATCATCCTGAGTGAGCTAACCCAATCACAGAAAGATATACATGGTATGCACTCATTGATAAGCGGATATTAGCCCAAATGCTAGAATTACCCTAGATGCACAGAACACGTGAAACTCAAGAAGAATGACCAAAATGTGATTGCTTCACTCCTTCTTTAAAAGGGGAACAAGGACTCCTGAGGCTGCAGAGCAGAAGAGACCACCAACACTGCTCACCCCTGCCCACATCCCTGGCCCAAGAGGAAACTGTATAAGGCCTCTGGGCTCCCGTGGGGGAGGGCCCAGGAGCGGCAGGACTTCTGCGCCTGAGACACCGCCGGAACCTGAAAGAAACAGACCGGATAAACAGTTCTCTGCACCCAAATCCCGTGGGAGGGAGAGCTAAACCTTCAGAGAGGCAGACAAGCCTGGGAAACCAGAAGAGACTGCTCCCTGCACACACATCTCGGACGCCAGAGGAAAAAACCAAAGACCATCTGGAACCCTGGTGCACTGAAGCTCCCGGAAGGGGCGGCACAGGTCTTCCTGGTTGCTGCCGCTGCAGAGAGTCCGTGGGCAGCACCCCACGAGCGAACCTGAGCCTCGGGACCACAGGTAAGACCAACTTTTCTGCTGCAAGAAAGCTGCCTGGTGAACTCAAGACACAGGCCCACAGGAACAGCTGAAGACCTGTAGAGAGGAAAAACCACACGCCCGAAAGCAGAACACTCTGTCCCCATAACTGACTGAAAGAGAGGAAAACAGGTCTACAGCACTCCTGACACACAGGCTTATAGGACAGTCTAGCCACTGTCAGAAACAGCAGAACAAAGTAACACTAGAGATAATCTGATGGCGAGAGGCAAGCGCAGGAACCCAAGCAACAGAAACCAAGACTGCATGCCATCATCGGAGCCCAATTCTCCCGCCAAAACAAACATGGAATATCCAAACACACCAGAAAAGCAAGATCTAGTTTCAAAATCATATTTGATCATGATGCTGGAGGACTTCAAGAAAGACATGAACACACTTAGGGAAACACAGGAAATCATTAATAAACAAGTAGAGGCCTACAGAGAGGAATGGCAAAAATCCCTGAAAGAATTCCAGGAAAACACAATCAAACAGATGAAGGAATTAAAAATGGAAATAGAAGCAATCAAGAAAGAACACATGGAAACAACCCTGGATATAGAAAACCAAAAGAAGAGACAAGGAGCTGTAGATACAAGCTTCACCAACAGAATACAAGAGATGGAAGAGAGAATCTCAGGAGCAGAAGATTCCATAGAAATCATTGACTCAACTGTCAAAGATAATGTAAAGCGGAAAAAGCTACTGGTCCAAAACATACAGGAAATCCAGGACTCAATGAGAAGATCAAACCTAAGGATAATAGGTATAGAAGAGAGTGAAGACTCCCAGCTCAAAGGACCAGTAAATATCTTCAACAAAATCATAGAAGAAAACTTCCCTAACCTAAAAAAAGAGATACCCATAGGCATACAAGAAGCCTACAGAACTCCAAATAGATTGGACCAGAAAAGAAACACCTCCCGTCACATAATTGTCAAAACACCAAACGCACAAAATAAAGAAAGAATATTAAAAGCAGTAAGGGAAAAAGGTCAAGTAACATATAAAGGGAGACCTATCAGAATCACACCAGACTTCTCGCCAGAAACTATGAAGGCCAGAAGATCCTGGACTGATGTCATACAGACCCTAAGAGAACACAAATGCCAGCCCAGGTTACTGTATCCAGCAAAACTCTCAATTAACATTGATGGAGAAACCAAGATATTCCATGACAAAACCAAATTTACACAATATCTTTCTACAAATCCAGCACTACAAAGGATAATAAATGGTAAAGCCCAACATAAGGAGACAAGCTATACCCTAGAAGAAGCAAGAAACTAATCATCTTGGGAACAAAACAAAGAGAATGAAAGCACACAAACATAACCTCACATCCAAATATGAATATAAAGGGTAACAATAATCACTATTCCTTAATATCTCTCAATATCAATGGCCTCAACTCCCCAATAAAAAGACATAGATTAACAAACTGGATACGCAACGAGGACCCTGCATTCTGCTGCCTACAGGAAACACACCTCAGAGACAAAGACAGACACTACCTCAGAGTGAAAGGCTGGAAAACAACTTTCCAAGCAAATGGTCAGAAGAAGCAAGCTGGAGTAGCCATTCTAATATCAAATAAAATCAATTTCCAACTAAAAGTCATCAAAAAAGATAAGGAAGGACACTTCATATTCATCAAAGGAAAAATCCACCAAGATGAACTCTCAATCCTAAATATCTATGCCCCAAATACAAGGGCACCTACATACGTAAAAGAAACCTTACTAAAGCTCAAAACACACATTGCACCTCACACAATAATAGTGGGAGATTTCAACACCCCACTCTCATCAATGGACAGATCATGGAAACAGAAATTAAACAGTGATGTCGACAGACTAAGAGAAGTCATGAGCCAAAAGGACTTAACGGATATTTATAGAACATTCTATCCTAAAGCAAAAGGATATACCTTCTTCTCAGCTCCTCATGGTACTTTCTCCAAAATTGACCATATAATTGGTCAAAAAACGGGCCTCAACAGGTACAGAAAGATAGAAATAATCCCATGCGTGCTATCGGACCACCACGGCCTAAAACTGGTCTTCAATAACAATAAGGGAAGAATGCCCACATATACGTGGAAATTGAACAATGCTCTACTCAATGATAACCTGGTCAAGGAAGAAATAAAGAAAGAAATTAAAAACTTCTTAGAATTTAATGAAAATGAAGATACAACATACTCAAACTTATGGGACACAATGAAAGCTGTGCTAAGAGGAAAACTCATAGCGCTGAGTGCCTGCAGAAAGAAACAGGAAAGAGCATATGTCAGCAGCTTGACAGCACACCTAAAAGCTCTAGAACAAAAAGAAGCAAATACACCCAGGAGGAGTAGAAGGCAGGAAATAATCAAACTCAGAGCTGAAATCAACCAAGTAGAAACAAAAAGGACCATAGAAAGAATCAACAGGACCAAAAGTTGGTTCTTTGAGAAAATCAACAAGATAGATAAACCCTTAGCCAGACTAACGAGAGGACACAGAGAGTGCGTCCAAATTAACAAAATCAGAAATGAAAAGGGAGACATAACTACAGATTCAGAGGAAATTCAAAAAATCATCAGATCTTACTATAAAAACCTATATTCAACAAAATTTGAAAATCTTCAGGAAATGGACTATTTCCTAGACAGATACCAGGTATCAAAGTTAAATCAGGAACAGATAAACCAGTTAAACAACCCCATAACTCCTAAGGAAATAGAAGCAGTCATTAAAGGTCTCCCAACCAAAAAGAGCCCAGGTCCAGATGGGTTTAGTGCAGAATTCTATCAAACCTTCATAGAAGACCTCATACCAATATTATCCAAACTATTCCACAAAATTGAAACAGATGGAGCCCTACCGAATTCCTTCTACGAATCTACAATTACTCTTATACCTAAACCACACAAAGACACAACAAAGAAAGAGAACTTCAGACCAATTTCCCTTATGAATATCGACGCAAAAATACTCAATAAAATTCTGGCAAACCGAATTCAAGAGCACATCAAAACAATCATCCACCATGATCAAGTAGGCTTCATCCCAGGCATGCAGGGATGGTTTAATATACGGAAAACCATCAACGTGATCCATTATATAAACAAACTGAAAGAACAGAACCACATGATCATTTCATTAGATGCTGAGAAAGCACTTGACAAAATTCAACACCCCTTCATGATAAAAGTCCTGGAAAGAATAGGAATTCAAGGCCCATACCTAAACATAGTAAAAGCCATATACAGCAAACCAGTTGCTAACATTAAACTAAATGGAGAGAAACTTGAAGCAATCCCACTAAAATCAGGGACTAGACAAGGCTGCCCACTCTCTCCCTACTTATTCAATATAGTTCTTGAAGTTCTAGCCAGAGCAATCAGACAACAAAAGGAGATCAAAGGGATACAGATCGGAAAAGAAGAGGTCAAAATATCACTATTTGCAGATGATATGATAGTATATTTAAGTGATCCCAAAAGTTCCACCAGAGAACTACTAAAGCTGATAAACAACTTCAGCAAAGTGGCTGGGTATAAAATTAACTCAAATAAATCAGTTGCCTTCCTCTATACAAAAGAGAAACAAGCCGAGAAAGAAATTAGGGAAACGACACCCTTCATAATAGACCCAAATAATATAAAGTACCTCGGTGTGACTTTAACCAAGCAAGTAAAAGATCTGTACAATAAGAACTTCAAGTCACTGAAGAAAGAAATTGAAGAAGACCTCAGAAGATGGAAAGATCTCCCATGCTCATGGATTGGCAGGATTAATATAGTAAAAATGGCCATTTTACCAAAAGCAATCTACAGATTCAATGCAATCCCCATCAAAATACCAATCCAATTCTTCAAAGAGTTAGACAGAACAATTTGCAAATTCATCTGGAATAACAAAAAACCCAGGATAGCTAAAGCTATCCTCAACAATAAAAGGACTTCAGGGGGAATCACTATCCCTGAACTCAAGCAGTATTACAGAGCAATAGTGATAAAAACTGCATGGTATTGGTACAGAGACAGACAGATAGACCAATGGAATAGAATTGAAGACCCAGAAATGAACCCACACACCTATGGTCACTTGATTTTTGACAAAGGAGCCAAAACCATCCAATGGAAAAAAGATAGCATTTTCAGCAAATGGTGCTGGTTCAACTGGAGGGCAACATGTAGAAGAATGCAGATCGATCCATGCTTATCACCCTGTACAAAGCTTAAGTCGAAGTGGATCAAGGACCTCCACATCAAACCAGACACACTCAAACTAATAGAAGAAAAACTAGGGAAGCATCTGGAACACATGGGCACTGGAAAAAATTTCCTGAACAAAACACCAATGGCTTATGCTCTAAGATCAAGAATTGACAAATGGGATCTCATAAAACTGCAAAGCTTCTGTAAGGCAAAGGACACTGTGGTTAGGACAAAACGGCAACCAACAGATTGGGAAAAGATCTTTACCAACCCTACAACAGATAGAGGCCTTATATCCAAAATATACAAAGAACTCAAGAAGTTAGACCGCAGGGAAACAAATAACCCTATTAAAAAATGGGGTTCAGAGCTAAACAAAGAATTCACAGCTGAGGAATGCCGAATGGCTGAGAAACACCTAAAGAAATGTTCAACATCTTTAGTCATAAGGGAAATGCAAATCAAAACAACCCTGAGATTTCACCTCACACCAGTGCGATTGGCTAAGATCAAAAACTCAGGTGACAGCAGATGCTGGCGAGGTTGTGGAGAAAGAGGAACACTCCTCCATTGTTGGTGGGATTGCAGACTGGTGAAATCAGTCTGGAGGTTCCTCAGAAAATTGGACATTGAACTGCCTGAGGATCCAGCTATACCTCTCTTGGGCATATACCCAAAAGATGCCTAAACATATAAAAGAGACACGTGCTCCACTATGTTCATCGCAGCCTTATTTATAATAGCCAGAAAATGGAAAGAACCCAGATGCCCTTCAACAGAGGAATGGATACAGAAAATGTGGTACATCTACACAATGGAATACTACTCAGCTATCAAAAACAACGAGTTTATGAAATTCGTAGGCAAATGGTTGGAACTGGAAAATATCATCCTGAGTGAACTAACCCAATCACAGAAAGACATACATGGTATGCACTCATTGATAAGTGGCTATTAGCCCAAATGCTTGAATTACCCTAGATCCCTTGAACAAACGAAACTCAAGACGGATGATCAAAATGTGAATGCTTCACTCCTTCTTTAAATGAGGAAAAAGAATACCCTTGGCAGGGAAGGGAGAGGCAAAGATTAAAACAGAGACTGAAGGAACACCCATTCAGAGCCTGTCCCACATTTGGCCCATACATATACAGCCACCCAATTGGACTAGATGGATGAAGCAAAGAAGTGCAGACCGACAGGAGCCGGATGTAGATCGCTCCTGAGAGACACAGCCAGAATACAGCAAATACAGAGGCGAATGCCAGCAGCAAACCACTGAACCGAGAATAGGTCCCCTATTGAAGGAATCAGAGAAAGAACTGGAAGAGCTTAAAGGGGCTCGAGACCCCAAAAGTACAACAATGCCAAGCAACCAGAGCTTCCAGGGACTAAGCCACTACCTAAAGACTATACATGGACTGACCCTGGACTCTGACCCCATAGGTAGCAATGAATATCCTAGTAAGAGCACCAGTGGAAGGGGAAGCCCTGGGTCCTGCTAAGACTGAACCCCCAGTGAACTAGTCTATGGGGGGAGGGCGGCAATGGTGGGAGGGTTGGGAGGGGAACACCCATAAGGAAGGGGAGGGGGGAGGGCGATGTTTGCCCGGAAACCGGGAAAGGGAATAACACTCGAAATGTATATAAGAAATACTCAAGTTAATAAAAAAAAAAATAAAATAAAATAAAATTGCAAATCGGTTAAGAGTAAAAAAAAAAAAAATAAAAGGGGAACAAGAATACCCTTGGGAGGGAAAAGGGAGGCAAAGTTTAGAACAGAGGCAGAAGGAACACCCATTCAGAGCCTGCCCTACATGTGGCCCATACATATACCAAACTAGATAAGATGGATGAAGCAAAGAAGTACAGGCCGACAGGAACCGGATGTAGATCTCTCCTGAGAGACACAGCCAGAATACAGCAAATACAGAGGCGAATGCCAGCAGCAAACCACTGAACTGAGAACAGGACCCCTGTTGAAGGAATCAGAGAAAGAACTGGAAGAGCTTGAAGGGGCTCGAGACCCCATATGAACAACAATGCCAAGCAACCAGAGCTTCCAGGGACTAAGCCACTACCCAAAGACTATACATTGACTGACCCTGGGCTCCAACCTCATAGGTAGCAGTGAATAGCCTACTAAGAGCACTAGTGGAAGGGGAAGACCTTTGTCCTGCCAAGACTGGACCCCCAGTGAACGTGATTGTTGGGGGGAGGATGGGGAGGGTAACACCCATATAGAAGGGAAGGAGGATGTTGGCCCGGAAACCAGGAAAGGGAATAACAATTGAAATGTAAATAAGAAGTACCCACGTTAATAAAGATGGAGAAAAAAAGAATATGGACATTTCATAATATATTAAAAATGTAAAGAAAACAGTAAGTATGATCCATTCCGGTGCAGTGTAAAGTGAAAATGTCTGATTTTGCTTGCCGTAATCTTGTCTTGCCTACAGATGCTGACAATCTAATATTCATCATATTTACCAGTAACTATTCAAATATTAATTTACTTCAAGCATAGTAATAGAAAATTTAGTTTAAAAATGTTTTTTCTGTCAATGAGTTGCCATTACAACTCTTCCTGGTGACACATACATGTATGAAATAAAGGGGTCTTGGTTTTGTTTGTTTTGTTTTGTTATATAAAATCAGTAACCAGAGAAATGAGTGAGAATAACTATCTTTTTCCCTAGGTTATTAAGGAAAAGTGGTTAAAGCTCTACATTACTGTTCAGCAGTGTTTGAGCAAACACTAGAGATTCTAAAGTGATTTTATGGGAGATAATCTTGAGCTAAGTAATTGAGCTGGGTCCTTTTCTACTCATTGCGTATGTTTTACCTACTGGGAAGCAACTACAGAAAATATTAACTGTTCTCTGAAATCTCGGTTATATTTCTAAATATACTTTTAAAAATGTAATATTTAAAAATAATTTAAACAAACTTTAATTGGCCAGAAGTAAGATCTAGGACACATGCATGGTTGCGAAACTTCATCTGGGTAAAGGATGCGTGAAATCCCTGTGTCAAGTCAAGATATTTTCTATTAGGCTGTTGATGTTAATATCATGTGCATCTATATTTATCTGAGTTGCAATATTTTATTTTCATGATAATAATTAAAAATTAAAATCTCTTCTTAACAAATTCCCAGATTGTTATTTTATGTTTCAAATCATATGTCCAATGAGATTTTCTGAGATTTAATCTCAGGTATTAAGCTTACATTTTCTTTCCTCAAAGAATACTTCTATCTATTTTGTATAACATGTGGTTCACTAGTGTCAGAGCATAGTCGAAAAGGATGATGATGACGCATAGTGAACAATGCCTTGGGAACTGTAAGCGAGGCCCCAAGGAACAAAAGCAGAGGACCTTTTACCTCAGGCATATTTTGTTCCCTGGATTGTTCTTGGCTGTGATTTAATGCCTCCCGTGACAAACATTTACATTCGACTTATAAGACACGTTCATTCATGCTTCCCGTGACAAACATTTACATTCGATTTATAAGACACGTTCATTCCTCTTGGATGTCAGTTCGTAGCTGTAGAACCCAATCTGATCAGTGTATATGAATATGGATATAGCTTTCTGCCTTCCTTTTGTGCTTTCCCATTTAAAGTCTATAGCGCATGCCAGGCAGTTTAGTTAAAATTGCTCTGCACTGAGAGAGTTCTGGGAAAGGGCTACTCTGTTAATACTCCGTATGTACTTCATGGCATTTCTCTAACATGCTTTTCTGGTCCTGTGTTTCTAAACTCAAAGACCCTTCCTTGGACTATTGCTTTCTTTGTTACATTCGTGTATAAAAGTACATTGCAACTGAGGTAAGATTGCCCACCCCATTCTTTTAGGTCCTCGGGTCCCAGGTCCAGCAGATAACATAAGCACAGGTAAGCTAAAATGTGGACACACCAGCAGGTTCACATTCTAAACTTTTCACTTGTATTGTCACGATGGATGAGGTATTTAAACCTTTTAAATAGTACGTTTCTTATACTTTCCATTATGGTGAGACAACATAGTGTATTAGGATAGTCTATTATAATCTCATAATTAAATCAGCTATAAAGCATCATTGTCAAACATGTCAATGTCCGTTAGTGGTCAGAATGCATCAAACTGAACAAGGAAATTCCATTCATTGCAGGCTGGAGCTGCATCGGGTAACAATCATTTGAGTTTGTGACAATGCCCCTCGCTCCTTTCCATCTATTGTTTTGATACTCTGTGTCTGCCGAGTTGGCAGATTCCAAGTACACAGCCTAGGCAAACCTGATGATCTCTTACCTTTTGTGTGGTTCCAGTCCTTCAGTGGCACAATACTATCACCACTGTTGTTTTGAAATAGTGACATTTAGCGACTACTCAGAAATCCTTTCCTATGGCTTTTTCCTTTTTGTCACCTCCGTCTCTTTAACTATCCCACTCTCATTGTGAGATAAAAGTGAAATATGCCCAATGGCGAGAGCTAAAAGAAAGGCTTTGCCAAGTGGTTTCTGGGTCCGCTTGCTGGTACTCTTACAGGGTTTGCATAGAGACTCTGTAACCTGACCAACAGAAATCACAATCTAGGTCACAGCTTTGCAGCTGCTGCTGGCATTAAGATATTGATTCTCAACTTGTATGGCCCTTTGATGTCGCCTAGTACATTGATGAAGAGAAAGAAATGCAGTGACAGCTTGTGCCAGAGTACAATACAAGGTGTTTTTCTTTGTGGCAAAGATGTGTGCAAATGGAATTAACTTTGATAGCATTTAGAAAAGACTGTCCTTCCATTCTTTATATTTTTTTTAACTTAATGTTCAAATTATATGAATTGTAAGAATTTTTCCACAGTGTTTTAAAAAAGCTCCCTAGGAGGCATTCTGTTTTTTTCTTTCTTATTTTCTAAAACATTTAACTCAACTGGTATTTTGACTTTTATAAGTATGTTTGGCATTGACCATGACATGCTTATTTGAGGCTGGAGTATTTTTTGGTGAACATCTTCTACAATTAATGATTTTGTTTTCTCCTTTTACTAATGTTTCCAAGGTAAAGTTTACTTCCAGAAAATATATTCATGATGGATCAAGGCAATTTGAGAAGAGGTATTGAAAGCTTGAACAATATGTGAGATGAAACACTTCCCGCTTTGCTGGACATAAATTCCATTGCTGTTGAAACATTTTCGGAGTTCTGAGGTAGTTGGAATAGAAATGAACTCCAAAGACTTAGGGGTTTGAATGCTTGGCCCACAGAGAGTGGCACTGTTAGGAGCTGTGGCCTTGTTGGAGAAAGTGTGCTACTGTGGGGGAAGGCTAGGAGGTCACTGATGTTAAAGGTATTTACAGTTTCCATCTGCTGCCTGTGGATCATGGTGTAGAACACTCAGCTCCTTCTCCAGCAGGATGTCGGCTGCATACATGTAATCAATTGTGTTTCATACCATGATGAGAATACAATAAACCTGTGAAACCATAAGTCAGCCCCAATTAAATGTTTTTGTTTGTTTTATAAGCATTGCCATGGTTATGATATCTCATCACAACAGTAAAATCCTAAGACAGGTTCTTACTTAGTGATGTAATTTTTTGTCACACCTAGTATAAGTTTTACTTCCAAGTAATCACATATAATTTTACATTTAATAGAAAATATTTTGTCTGTAGGACCTGAGAATGTATGTCTGGGTTGCTTTCCATCCATTGTTTACTTCTTATTGTCAGGGTTTACTAAAGGTGCTACTACCCCATGACACAATGTCATTTCTCTTAATGAATTTGCACTTTTATCAAATTAGGTTGTCATGATGTGTACCCTGTTTTGTTTTTGGGGGGGTTTTGCTGTTGTTGTTGTTAACAAAACTATTGTGCTAGTATATTTGCTCTGATTAAATTTAAACACGATAAGTAAGACAAACCTACCCATTTTAATGCTCTTAAAATAACATTGAAGATTGGGAAACTTGTAAGTAATATTGTTCAATTTAAGAATTAATTTCATGTGCATCTCATTCTGAATAAAATTTGCACCCTTTTGAGGGATAATCAATTTATTTACATTAAAGTGTAAAATTTGCAAACTTTGTTCAAAAACCTTCAGACACTTCCACCTTTTCCCAGAATCCCTAAAAAACATCTTTACCCCCTCTTTTTTGTTTTATTTGCGTTTCATGTCATTGAGTGATGTCACATAAGCACTACTTGTATTCCTGTTTCTCACTTGCTACAATTAAAATAATGTCTTATGTTCATTCCCGTCGTTAAACCTGGCAGAATTACTCCCAAATATTGAGTAATTAGTGCATGCTATACATTATTTAAATATATCATCATATATACCAATTTATATCACATACATTTTCAGTGGTCCACCATACAAGAGCTGTATTATATAATCAAAGCACTAACAATGATTCCCTAAAAAGTGACTTTGTTTTATTATTTAATGAGAAAACCTACATATTTGATAATTGAACAAAACAAAAAGTGAGATGTACATGATTATTGACATTATGTAATTCGCCTGGTTTTCTAAACTATAGTTATGCAATCATAAATTGGGGAATTAAGTGAAGAGCAAGATCTAATTCTTACTTCTCATACATTAATATTCTGCAAGAACTTAATGATGCCCTAAGTGTGTACTTGGAAAATATATAGTAAACAGATTGATAGAGAAAATAGATATTTTCTTGAAATCTAATTAGTTGTCTCTCATAAGGCTCTTTTGGGGCTTCTTTGATCTGACAGTATTCATAACACAAATGTGCCGGCTACTCCTGCTTGTCAACTTGACTACATCTGGAATGAACTACAATACAGAGAAGGAGGACACCCCATGATCCAGATCTTGAGACTGGAAGACACAGGCTTCTGACCCAGATCTTGCCACAGAAATCTTCACACTTAGAGGCCATAAAACATTTAAGTACATGTTTTTATCCCAGGAGACTGAGGCAAGAAGATCTCTTGAAGTCAAGGCCACCCTGGGACAAAGCAAGTCCCAGATCCAGGCATAGTGGTACACAACTGTAATCTGGGCCACACCTTCTGCTGGAGGCCTACATAAGGACATTGGAAGAAGGAAGACAAACTCTTCTCTGCCTGCTTGCACTTACTTGCTGCATATCTACTAGAATTCACTTCTTCAGAATTCCAGCTTATACAGCAGCTGAAACAACTAGACCCGTGGAGCTGAGCAACTGTTAGATTTTTGGACTTCCATTCACAACTGCCCATTGTTGGATTAGTTGGTATATGGAGTATAAGTCATTACAATAAATTTCCTTAATGTATATAGACATTCCATAATATCTGTGACTCTAGAGAACCCTGACTAATACAGCAAACCATCACCTTATTCTTTTCATTTTAGTGGGGAATCCTTATGAATGCTGCAGTGACTCTTAATGTGTACACAATTAAAGCTAGGGTATGCAAGTTCATATTACCACCTCATACAGCTCTATAAAAACAAAAATCCAAAAAGATTTATATAAACTACAGAATATCACATATATACATATATATACACACATATATACATATATACACACATATACATATGTATATTTATACATATATACACCATATATACATATGTGTGTGTGTATATATATATATATTTACTCCACCTAATATGTAGGTAGTAAACAGGTATGAAAAGGTGAAAAAAAAGTAATTTATAATCTGGTCAAAATTAGAGACTTCTAATACTCCTCACTGTAAAAATGTGTTTACTGAAAAATTAACAGAAACTAGGAAAATCATAATTTCCTTATAACTGATATATCTTATTAACTGCACAAAATATTTTAAAAGTAGACATTGAATCATTTGAATAAATGTTTTGGCTGATTAATACATTACATAGAAATAAGCTCAGCTTTCTTAAAGATGCTTAATTCATTACCTAGTTATGCATCTTAATGTACAAGAAGTTAATTACATTATTACCATGCTGAGTGTTTATAAGTAAATGAACAACTTATATTTAAAGTTCACTTCAAGTGGGATGAAAATATACATTAAAAGTTCTAGGAAAACATCATGTTAACATATGTATAAAGAATGTGAGTACTTTTAAAATATAACTCAGAATATTGAATAAGCAATAAGCTAATATCTATGCTATTCCCTAGTAAATTTATTATATTATCAATTAATCCATGAGGCATGGGTCCTATTATATCATTCAGATATTATTAACTCAAACTAGTTTAGGATTTGTGGTGTCTCTAAGGTGACAGTTATCAATACTAAGGGGATATTTTGTAGCAAACAAAATCAACAATATATATGCTCTAATGGTTACACAAAGCTTACATAGGGTCAAAACTATATCATAGAAGTGACAAAATTAATAGATAAGATCTTTTGGCAGGGATTGAAGCATGAAGCACTTCCCTGCAGACAGGATTAGGGGCCTCACAGAAGGAGGAAGCAGAGAATTCCTATGCTGCTCTTCAAAGACAGCAGCAACAAGGCACTGTTCTGAAGCCAAGAGAAGTCCTCAGAAAACACTAGAATATCATCTGGACTTACAATTATCACCTTCAGAATTATGACAAATAAACGTAATATTTACAAATTACATAGTCTCCAGTATTCTTCTATAACAGAACAAAGAGATAAAATGCTAACATATTGGAAAATTTAAGACTACTGCCTTCTTTCTACACTCTCTTATATCTCTTGGTTAGGAAGGGACATTATCTATTTATGTATGAAAATATTCATAAAATATTATGTACAATAATAATACATTAACTGAATAGCTTCATTATTTTGATACTTTCCAAATTATGTAGTTAACATTTCTAAAATCATGTCTACTCAGTATATAGCTTGATAAATTCTTTCAAGATCATATAATCACACACATACTTCTTTACACTAATTCAGCAATTAGAACAGGGTCCCAGTGGAGGAGTTAGAGAAAGGACTGAAGGAGCTGAAGGGGTTTGCAACCCCATAAGAACAACCATGCCAACCACCCAGAGCTCCCAGGGACTAAGACTATACATGGACAGACCCATGGATCCAGCTGCATATGTAGCAGAGGATGGCCTTGTTGGGCACTAATGGGAGGAGAATCCATTGGTCCTGCCAAGGATGGTCCCACCAGTGCAGGGGAATGTCAGGGAAGGTTGAAAGGGGGTGGTTGGGGAGGGGGAACAGGCTCATAGAAGAAGGGGTGTGGGATGAGATAGGGGAGCTTATGGATAAGAAAGAGGAAAAGGGAATAACTTTTAAAATGTAAACAAAATATATACAATAAAAAAAGAAAGAAAATATCATCCTGAGTGAGGTAACCCAATTCCAAAAAACAAACCAATAAACAAACAACAACAGAAAAACTCATCAATGGTATGTACTCACTGATAAGTGGATATTAGCACAAAAGCTTGGATTACACAAGATTCAATCCAACAAACCACATGAAGCTGAAGAAGAAAACAACTAAAGTGAGGATGCTTCAGGAACGTCAGGACGGGGTGGGGAAACAAGAAGAGGTGGGTGGTTGGTGGGCAAACATCCTCATAGAAAAAGAGAGAGGGGGTGGGATAGGGGTTTTATGGATGAGAAACCAGAAAAGGGGATAGCATTTGAAATGTAAATTAAAAAATCTATTAAAAAAAGAAGGGAGAACAAAAATATTCATAGGAGGAGATACTGAGATAAAGTTTGGAGTAGATACTGAAGGAATGGCCATTCAGAGACCTGGGGATCCAGCCCATATACATACAGTCACCAAGCCAGTCACTATTGGGGATGCCAAGGATTGCATGCTGACAGGAGCCTTATATAGTTGTCTCCTGAGAGTCTCTGTCAGAGCATGACAAGTACAGAGGTGGACTCTCACAGCCAACCATTGAACTGAGTGGGGTCCCCATTGGAGGAGTTAGAGAAAGGATTTAAGGAGCTGAAGGGGTTTGTAACCCCATAAGAACAATAATACCAACCAACCAGAGCTCCCAGGGACTAAACCACCATCCAAAGGTACACATGGACAGACCCATGGGTCCAGCTGCATATGTAACAGAGGATGGCCTTGTTGGGCACCAATGGAAGGAGAAGCCCTTGGTCCTGCCAAGTCTGCTCCACAACCCCAGTGTAGGAGAATGTCAGGGCCGGGAGGTGGGAAGGGGTTCTTAGGTGGGGCACTCTCATAGAAGGAGAAGGAGGTAGGGGATTTATGGATGGGAAACAGAGAAAGGGAATAACATTTGAAATGTAAATGAAAAATATCCAATAAAAAAAAAGAAAGACTGTCATCGTGCTCTGTGGAAGTCAGTCTTACACTAGCAGCCATCAGATGCAGATGTTGAACTCTCAGCTCTGACTGCACCATGCCTGTCTAGATGGTGTCATGCTCCCACCTTGATGATAATGGGCTACACCTCTGAACCTATAAACCAGGTCCAATTAATTGTTGTCATTTATAAGACTTGGCATTGTCATGGTGTCTGTTCACCACAGTAAAAACTTAAGACAGAAGTGATACCAGGGACTGGGGTGTTGCTGTGATAGGCCTGAGCATGCTTTTGTCTGGAAGAATGTGGATTCGGGGACTTTGAATTTGGAAATCATTGGAATGTTTTAAATGGGGCTTAATGGGCTATCCTAGTAGGAATATAGAAGGCTTTATTACTGAGAGTGATTTGAATTATACAGACCTGGCCCAAGAGGTTTCAGAGGAAAAGAATTTCAAAAGAGACTGTTTTTGTGATATTTTGGTGAAGAATGTGACTACTTTTTGCCCTGTCTGAAGAGTCTGCCTGAGGCTAAAGTGAAGAGACTCGGATGGATTGCACTGACACGGGAAGTGTCAGAAATGTCCATCATAGACTTTGTTCTCTGGTTAAATCTCATGAAGAGCATTTTAAACAAGAATAGCAAGCCGTGAAAGGAAAATATAAAATATATGGTTCTAGTATTAATGGGGTACCATGAAGTGAAATGGAACTGAATCCTGTGTTTAAGAATGTTAAATTGAATTAAGGGAGTAGTGACCTTGGGGCAAGATCCCAACCAACTAAACTTAGGTCCAGGCATGGTGGTATATACTTTTAATCCCAGGAGTCAAAGCTAAACAAATCTCTGAGTTTAAGGCCAGTTTGAAACAAAGCAGGTTCTAGATGAAGAAAAGCTTAAGTCCAGGCATGGTGTAATACTGTAATCCCAGCATTACAGGAGACAGAGTTCTAGAGATCTTTGAGTTCAAGGTCAGTCTACAGACCACATTCCAGAAAAGCCAAGTTTAGTGACAGGGAGTCAGAAAACAGAGGTTACCATGCATAAGGTGGACCGTGTTCCAGCCCTAGAGGCAACAGAACAAGGCAGTGTTGGTCATGTGGCTCTGGCTTTAAAGTGAAAAGAGACTACTGGGACAATTGATGCTGGTTAGCTGGAGCTAATAAATTAGTGGTGACTTAGAAGAGACCAGCATCACTGAGGTAAAATCTTCTGAGAAGTGTTTTCTGAGAGCACAAAGAAGCTGTGTTCCAGAGACAGCCAAGGTTGTACCTCGTGCTGCAGCTGTACTTGGTAATGTGTAAGAGTCACCCAGGTGGTACTGGTTTTGAAGGCATGAAGGGGTCATGAAGAGCAGCTGAGGCTTGGTACTGTGAAAGGCCACGGAAGGCCATTGGTGAAGGTTCAGCCTCAGTTGCAGTTGATGGCCCAGGACTCAAGGGGTCAGGTAAAGGAGTTGAGACTTGTCACCATGAAGAGAGCCTGAGAGACTACTGGTGAAGCCTAGTTGCAGCAGAAGACTCCAGTGTATTGGAGATGCCAGTACCATGAGATGATCACCAAGAACAGCAGCGGCAATAGATCAACCTGAGGTTAGAGTGCTACAGGAGGCAGAGGAGCATTAGCCCAGAAAAACATATGTGGATCCCAGACATTGAAACAAAAAGCTGTAACACTGAAGTCGCCTTGGTATAAGTATAATAAAATTTTGCTTATACTGATAAGATGTAGATGATCATGATGACAATATTAGCTTACACTGCACTTCTGTTTTGATAAAAACCTTGCACTATAAATATTACGAGACTCAGACAGAGACCATTTTTATTTAAAGTAAGGGTTTATATTTATTTAAATTTAAAAGAAAAATTTAATTATTTGCTAATCACATTCTGTTAAAATATTTTCAGTTCTATCCATTTACTTTTTTTTATAAGTCTGTCCAAATGATTTATGTTTCTTCTCCATATTTGTACAATTAATTCTAATGGAATATTTTTGTGGAACTTTAAGTGAATTGCATGGAAATAAAATTTACATGCATTTTAAAGTAATTCTGTGACTCTTATCTTACATAACTAAGTATTTTCTATATGAGATAATAATTTGGTAATGTGAATTTTGGGTTTTTTTAACTGAAAAAGTTTATTCTGGTAGCTAATTGATGTTATGTTACATAATAATGAATCTGGAAATGGGATTAAAATCACAAATTCTCAAACTGTCCCCTTAGTATTTTAAAGCACTTCATTGTTTATGTGAAGACACTTCTTTGCATTAGAGCTGAATTTTTAATGTGTTGGAAAATCTATCAGAGTAGTAAATACCAAAACAGCATGAGCTTATATGTCTCGCCCAAGTACGCTGGGGTGGGGGTGGGGCAGAAAAAGCACATCTGTATCTTATATGACATTAAAATAGGCTCATTTCTTCATTCAAGATTCTTTCTAATATTAAATAAAATGTGAATGTACATTCATTATATGAGTTATCTATCATCACTATAGAATCTTGTCAATATAGCTCACTGAGAAAAGCAAGAGATAAATACATAAAGGCTACGAAAAGACACATATAAAATACACACTAAACACTTCATGCTTTATATTTTGATTTACTGACACTTAAGTATTGATGCTAGTCAAGAACAAATATACACACTTAAAACATCTTTTGAAATTAAAAGCATAATGACAAAGACTAATAAGCAAAAGACAGAAGACATTACTTTTGATCTCTGGGCTAACATTCTATTTAACTTGGTAATTTTCATAAGGGGAACTGAATTAATAGATCAATGATTTCAGCTCTGTTCGGGGTGTACAATTTTGTCTTACATCATCTCTAAAACTTCCAGTGACAACAATTTATTATGTAAATGCATGGCTGTGAGGAGCTTAGGTAGAAATCTACTAAAACAATAAACAGCTATTAGTTTGTATATGTTTGTTAAGTGTTTTAGATTAAACTCCTAGATGGGTACTTGGAAGTTATTCATCACAATATGCTCAGACATCCATCAATCAGTGCTTCAGATGCTTGACTTTCCTGATACCAGAGGAGTTCAGGGAGGTCAGATACACTTATATTCAGAATTTAAGATGAAGACTTATTATTCTTGAAGCATCAGTACATACTTGTACTTTTCCAAATGTATTTTATAATTATAATTTGAGCATTACTTATATACAAGTTCCTAGATTCTGAATACAAACTATAATTTCTCCTTTTCCAATACTATCTTTCTGGAGAGTTTGCTTTCATATTTCAATTCTCTAATCTTGACCACACTTTTCCTATGTGATTCATAGGAAATTGCTCTCCTGAAGCAGTTACTGGTTATATTTAATAAATCTAATTTTATATATATTTTAATTTATCTAACTTTTGTTATTATAAAGTAATATTAATTTCTCATTAACTATTAAAAAATAGATTAAGGGGAATGGGTATAGCTTGGTCAAAGAATCCTTGTTTTAAATGAACAAATTCATGATTCCTAACTTTAGAACTCTAAAAATCAAATAAATAATATTTGATATTTAAATATTAATATTGGGAGTGCATTTTAAGTATAATTTTTCAAATTAAAATGTAATTCTTTTATTTTTACATTTCTTAAATAATAAAAGGCAAACATTTATTTCTAAATTGTGTTATAATTTGTAGGAAAATGCATCAAGTTTGATGACAAGTTTAGCTTCTTACAAATATGTCATATTCAAACACAAACATTCTTTTCACAGTAGACTGAGACTACTACAGAAAATCATAGCTGTTCAAAATGCAAAAAGCAACTGATGATGGGGTGCTACCCTCACTTGACACATCTCAATGAAATACAATCACCTGAGACTCAGAAATCATCAGAGAAGAAGGGGTAGAAAGATCCTAAGAACCAGGAAACCAGACAATCCTCTGCTAGAGTGTATTCTATACATGACAGAGAATCTGCAAATTTTAGCAATATAGATCTGTATGACAACACCAGTAGTTGATGTTTCAACACAAATGAGAAAAATTTCACCTGGCCATGCTCTTATATGGAGAGCTATAGACAATTACTAGATACTGAGAGATGGAGAATGCTTTGCTTTTGGGAACCAGTAATCTGATTCTTATATACATTCAATCATACTACAAAGACTCATCAGATTGTGTGTGTGTGTGTGTGTGTGTGTGTGTGTGTGTGTATGTGTGTGTGCATGCATGTGTGCATACAACTGCCATTACAATAATAATGAAAAAAAGAGTGGAGTAGAAGGAATAGGTGGCAAGGTTTGGTAGGAAGGGATGTGGAAATGAAATAAATTACGTACTCAATTATGAACTTCTCAAAAACGACAAATAAAAATTTAAATTTTTTCATGAACATTAAAATAAAATAAAACTTTTCATATTCCAATAAAAATATGCTAGCATAAACTAATTCGAGAAAACAAATGTTAAACAACTCTACAAGATAAAGAGCATAGCATGTTGCAATTTGTCTCACAAATTAACAGACATATTTCTAACATTTTCAGACTCTGATGTATTATACTTTTCTTTCTAAGAAGCAAACAAAGAACCTAAACAAGAAAGACAGAAGTCTATATACATATACATCCACTTACAGGAAACAGGTTAAAAAGTAAATCTGTTCTTAACACAGGATAGGATGCTATCAACTATTGCTATTACAGAATGCAAAGTAAACCCAATACCATGGATAAGCAAGACAAATTATTAAGAGAGAATGAGAGAAAGAGAGGAAAGGAGAGAGAGGGGAGAGAGAGAGAGAGAGAGAGAGAGAGAGAGAGAGAGAGAGAGAGAGAGAAGGCTTTAGAAGTTGTTTGTTGTTTCAGAACTTTCCAATGACAAAAAATACTAGAAACAGATGTATAGGTAGAAAGGCGACTGGATGGATGGGTGGATGGATGAACAGATGGATAGAATGATATACTGATGGATAGACAGATATATGGATGATTAGGTGAAGATATGGATGGACACACAGTTGGATGGACATATGGATTGATGGATAGATTGATGTACATATGGATGTATGGATGGATGAATGGGTCGATGGATGGACATATGGATGGATAGATGGGTGGATGGATGGACAGATGAATGGATGGATGGGTGCATGGATGGATGGATGTACATATGGATGGATGGGCAGACAAACACATAGACAGACAAATGATAAATAGAGGATATACAGATAGGCTATAGAGAAGTAGTTTGGGTCATGTGGTGACAAAGAATCACAAATACAAAATCTGAAAAGCTAGTATGGAAGGAGTTGAGATGAGGAAGAGGGTGAATGTTACAAAGATACATTAAATATTCTCTAAATATTAATAAATTATTCCGAAATAGAATTAAGTCATAAGAGGTAATATGACTGTTTTTAAAAAATAATTTCCCCTTCAGGTCATAAGAATGTGATGTGTATAATATACCCATTTTGGAATTAAGTCTTCCTCTCAGCACTAATACCAGAAAAAATAAGCTCCAGGTTCTTAATTTATGGTTTATATTTAGAAGGTTTGGTTAGTAATGGGAGTGACGTGACATTATAATTTGGGTACTAAACCACATCTATAATCTGTATCAGTTTTGTGTCCACTGTTAAAATATCTGTTTTCACGAAATGTAAGTTCAACATTAAACATGTATGACAAAGTAATGTTCATAAAATAATGTAAGAAGGAATTAAAAATGTACAATATTTGAAGGAAAATAAAATCTAACAAAAATATGTCCTGTGAGCCATGTGTTTCTGTTCATGCATAAATGTGATATAAAAAGACATGCTTAAAGCATTAGTGGTTTTAAGGGATGAACCAGCACATTAAATTATGATCTTTATTAATTTAGTGACATTTTTAGTCATGGCTTAATTTTCACATTATACAAATTATCAACCATGGTGCTTCATAGCATGTTCTTCATTTAAATACAAATAGTCTTGACTTAGAAAATTTTCTCTAAAATTGACCAACATTTTCATTTAAAATATTTTCACATATAGATAAAAATATTCTTAGTTAAATATGCATGTATTTGTGTAACATTGAAATGCCTGCTTTTATTGTCATGATTCAAACAAAATTCATGTATTGAGTCCTGAAAAAGACAATGTACGTTGAGAAGACTGTATTAGAGATGACAATTTTTCCAAAAGTGCTTACCATTGTGTGTTTACTTGGAATTACTGATGTAAAAATCTTACTGCTAGGTTCTACATCTGAAATAGCTGTTGCACATATAAACACCCAAATGCTGGATTTATCTGCACAAAATGTCGGAACCAGCCAAGTTTCCAACATGGAGTGGAGAGGGATTGTGGGGAAGTATCTTTCATTCACCTGATGTAACTGTCATCTCAGAGTTTTACTACTGAATAAACTGTGCCTTTCTGCTCTTTTTAAAGATAGAATTTTTACTTCATTTAGAATTCAAATTTATATGAATTTCCTGATCCAGAAAACCAAGAAAACTAATTTTTTTACAAATCATTTTTATAGGATATTTTATTTATGTACATTTCAAATGTTATCCCCTTTCCTGGTTTTCTCTTTAGAAACCTCTTTTCCCATCCTCCTCCCCCTGCTTTAATGAAGGTGCTCCCCCACCCACCCAACCCTTCCTGCTTCCCTGCCTTGGCATTCCCCTACACTGGGACATTGAGCCTTCACAGGACCAAGGGCCTCTCTCACCATTGTTGCCAGACAAGACCATCCTCGGGTATATATGCAGCTGGAGTTGTGGGTAGCTCCATTTGGTTGGTGATTTAGTCCCTGGGAGCTCTAGGGAATCTGGTTGGTTGATATTGTTGTTATTCCTATGGAGTTGTAAACTCCTTCAGCTCTTTCAGTCCTTCTCCTAAGTCCTCCATTGGGGTCCCTGTGCTCAGTCCAGTGGTTGGCTGAGAGCACTGCCTCTATATTTGTTAGGCTCTGGCAGAGCCTCCCAGGAGACAGCTATATCAGGCTCCTGTCAGCAAGCACTTTTTGGCATCTGCAGTGTCTTGATTTGGTGTCTATGTGGAATGGATCAGGTGGGGCAGTCTCTGGATGGTCTTTCCTTCAGTCTCTGCTCCAATCTTTTTGAAATTTTTCTGTCTGGTTTAACTCAGCTGTTTGCGGGCAAGGGTGGTCAATGCTCCTCTTCAAGCTGACTGATTCGATCTGACTTCTCTAAGCTTCTCACTGAATTGTTTTGCTTGGCCTCTAACTCTGGTAATCGGTTCTAATCTTCTGATTTCTTCTCATTTTCTGGCTCATTGGTCTTCCCCTGTAACCCGTCTCTGTAAAACTGTCCCTGTAAAACCTTCCTCTAAATGCTATAAACTGAACTGCAAACCTCCACTCCACTGAACTGCCTCTCAATCATTGACTCAAATGAACTGATTGATTAGAATTTGGAGATCTATATGCCTATGTCTCTTGCATACTGGGATTAAACATTTGAATGATCATGCTTGGACCTACACTTTTGTTAACCAGAAACTTGCTCTATACCAGGCTGGCCTTGAACTCAGAGAACTGCTTGCTTCTGTCTTCTGATATTAAAGGGCTGTCTATTCCAGCCAGGCCACACAGACCTAGAAGGTCTTTGGATAGGATCCCTTGCCAAAACAGCCATGTTGCTAGATGAAAATTTCTCTATAGGAAATATATATAGAAGATGTGTCTGGTCTTACTGCAACTTGATAGGCCAAGGCTGGTTGATACTCATGAGAGGCCTCCCATTTACTGAAGAGAAGTGGAAGAGGAGTGGGTGAGGGGGCTTTAAGAGGAGGTGTGGTGCAAAAACCAGGAAGACGGGAGAGGGGAAACCGTGGCTCAGATGTAAAGTTAATAAATAAAATAATGTTTTTAAAAAGGAAGAAACTGGTCACTTTTCTTTGAGATCTGCTTACCCTAAACTATGGCCGATTTCTATTTCCTGTCCTCATCAATTCACCATTTCCTTCACTGAAGAGGTAACCCTAAACTACTATTACACTGTTGGGGCAATGGCAGTATTAGGAGTGACATTGGGGTACCTGTCCATTGATCCTGTCTATAAGACCTCAAATGTGTGTTAAATGTTTTATTTGTACCACTGCCAGATGTAGAGAGGAAAGGAAAACTTTGAGTTCCACTTGGGAATAGATACCAGGGAAAAATCAAAGGCAAGATTTAATATCATTTCAAACCCAAGGCAGAGCCCCAGAAGAGGCAGAGCAGAGCATATGTTTATTTAATGTTTAAATCAATGTCTCTTAGAATCTTTTGATGGGCTCACAAGAGCATCCATCTCCTGGGCTCCTTCTCATGTTTTACTTTTGCCTTTCTATCACATATTGAAGGGAGATGACCCAGGATCTGCTCTCAGACATTTTAGGATCAGCTGGAGTGTTTAGAATCATATTTTGAGCTCCATCTTAGATGAATTCTACAGAAGGAGGGAGGGAAGGACGGAGGGAGGGAGGGAGGGAGGGAGGGAGAGAGAGAGAGAGAGAGAGAGAGAGAGAGAGAGGAAATTTGATCACACATCTTCCTATCCTAAATCCTAAATCATCTGTTGTAGTTCTGAAACATTCCTGAACATTATTAATAATGACTTTCCAAAAATATTTTTAAATTATTCCAGAAATCGCTAAAGTCAGAAGTTTATAACCCATCATGGATAAATAAATAATATTTGTTTGGCTGCTTGTAAATGCATGCTTTTTTTTTGCATGCTTTCAAATTATTTTCTATTTGAAAAGAATAGCATTCATTTCTGCAGCATCAACTCTTTTGCTGCATTTAAAAAATAAAGTAGGCTATTTTCTCTTATGTCACCCAGTGAGTATATACATCTCTTGTCTCCAAGTCCCACTGTAACACAGCCTTAGTCCTTTGCACTGAACTCCAAGTAGTAGTGAGGTGATGAATTTACTAAGGTTCTTACTTCTCTGTTTTTGGAAGATACAGAATATATATTTAAAAGGAGCGTCAAAATGAACTGCTTTCAAAAGTGGGTAGTAAGAAGCAGAGATGGGCTGGTTTAGAGCTTGCCTAGCAAATAGTTAGCGTTTCTAGACAACTAGGAAAATGTAGAATGAGGTGGCAGTAACTGAGTGCAGCTGGTATGAGTGTGTCACACTAAACAAAAACAATGGATACAAGGACAGTAATCAAATTCTACAAGGACAGAAGGGAAGTAACGCATACTACTCTGGACTCAGAGGACTCAACTGTCACCTAGGCTATATCACTCAAGCAATAGCTACAAAGTTACTTCACAAAGGTCACATCACCTTTAAAATGAGATGCCTAAAGTGTATATTCCCAAAATATACCCTTCTTGTCATTTGTACAGGTCAGTCATTTTAAGTTCTCAGTCTCCGTCACATTTACGTTTCTCATAGATTGGTTGACTTCTCTCATTTTTTTTTAATAATAAAAAGTTGTTGAGTATCATGAATGCAAACACATCCTGTTCCCGACCCTTTTTCCTTTCACCCCTAGGTGACCACGGCCTATCTGAACTGATAAACTTAATCTTTGGTATTTAAGCACTGCATACTTACAATGACTAATCCTTATCAATCACTGAAGGTGGTTGTGGTAACTTTGAAACGGTTGTTGATAGTGTAGCTATTTCGTCCAGTTGCAACAAAAGAATGTAGTAAGTGTTTGAAGTGTGGGTACGTGATTATATTATTTGACAATTATACATTTTCCAAGATAAGGTTAAATACCAATCAGAAGGAGTCAACATTAGCTCATGAATGGCGTGATTACCCACAATCAACCAACTTTGAAGCCTTCTGCATGGGCGGGGGAGCAATCAGCTCTGCTTTTCTGTCATTATCAGTAGAGTTGCTTTTGAAATCGCTGCGGTTTGCATAGTTGAAGATAGAGCGGAAATCTTGTTTTCCTACCAACATTTCATTGACTGCTTGTTCTTCACCCATAGTTTCTGACACTTTATCTCCCTAGCAGCTGGACTTTCTACCTGGCCGGTGTCGAGTGGTTTCATTAGAATCTAATTGATTTTGCAATAGAAGGGCTCGATGCTAGCATGTGTCTCATAAATTATACTTGTTTCTTCTCTCCCTTGATGGTGTCAGAGTAAGTAACACTGTGCTTAAATGAAAGCACGTAAAGGTGGCAGAGCCAGTCGCAATACAGTATTCGTTCCTTATCTAAAGAAAAGATAGTTCTTATTTCATTCCTTGCCAAAAGTTACCTTACACAAGTTGATTATTAAAAGAAGTTACGAGAGCTTACGTAATTACCTCCCGAACTCAAACAATGGCTTTTCAAAATGAAAGGCAATATTATATCATGCAACTCAAACAGACATATGAATGATTTTTATGAGTCTTAGCTTAATAAATGTTCCCCCCCACCCCCAGGTGGACCATAAAGTTTGTGTCTAGGAAGCTGACAGTTACCTTTGAATATTCGTTTCTATGTGTGCATGTGTGTATTTAGTTCGCATCCCTGAACTTCAGCACGGCAGTGTTCCAGCCTTTAGACAATATTTTTGGTCCTTTCCTTTATGAAAAAAAAATGTTTTTAAAGTCAAAATTACAACCCAATATATGTAGTCGTTCTTTTTAAAATCAAAATCGAACTCAATATACCTAAAGCCCAATTGTAAGAAAAATAGAGCATGTTTGACTTTCCATAAGAAAACCCCAAGACTTAATGAGCTAAAGAAAGCCCTATGTGAAATCCACTGGTCTACTATTTTGTTGTCCATGGGATTTAATAACCGTGTGGAAAGCATTGTTCAGAAACCTAGAGGGTGGTCCCTTCAGGTGAAATCTGAAAGGTAACAGCAAGGCAAGATGGGGACCTCCTCTCCCTATTCACGTTTAATCTCTTTCTTTCATGAGCACTAAATCACAGCCTTTGAGTTGATTAAATTAAAAATTCAATTAAATACATATTTCTAAGTGTACACACTTGCTTTGAATGGAAAAGCATCTTGTGGAAGACAATCGGTTTTCAGAGGGAATATTCAGGTGTGCATAGCTGTTGCTATTTTCCATAAGTTATTTAGCATGTTTTAAATTGGAAAATTTAATATGCACTCCAGAGATCAAAGGACCAATAGCTAAAAGCTGAATAAGAATGTCTTCGTGCAATTTTCTATCATTCGGTTACTTCGAGGATGAAAGACTATCAAGAATACTGTGGCCAAAGAAAATATCCTTTTATCATTTCTGAGTTCTTTTTTTTTTAACTTACTCCCTGCATTAATCATTCTGTAAAGCCTGGCTCTTTATTTTTAATCCTTTATTTCTAATCGAGCACAAACAGGAAAAGTCATCCCCAAGATTCTTTATCTTTAAGATTGTCCTGTACGTCTAACATTAAGAATGTGGTTGGAACTACCTTTAATTGAGGCAACATGAAATGTAGGCACATATAAGTTTATATCGAATCATATAATATATTAGAAATCATTTGCATGATCCTAAATCTTCCTATTAACATGTTAGATATAGAAAGCTGTTAATATTGTCTAATTTGAAGACTATATGAGGGCTTTATGCTTTACGGATGCAAATTAAACATGTTGATTTCCACAGTAAAATGTAAAATGGAGTTAAGGCAAGTATATCTTAGAATTTAATTATGACATATTTCCTCGGAGCTATATACAACATGTTAAAGATTCGAAAATGAAGGAATACACAAAAAGAATGCTGAAATACAGTCCCCAGTCAGTCATTCCCATAAGGGGAAGAAAACTCTAGATTTCATCATCCCTGTCCTTGATTTAGACTACTGTAAAGTCTAAATCAGACATACTACAGAGTCAGGAGATGTTATCAAATTATATCTGAAACTGGGACAGAAGAACTTTCTCCTGTATTTTAATTCTTGGTGGTTAGAATATCGGTTAGGATTCTTTGGGGTCCGTGAGTACTTATTAATTTTATTTTTGTTGATTAGTATGTGATTTCTATAACATAGTGCCAAAGCAGATCTAAAGGAGAAAGCTTCATGCATTAAACATGTCGAGCCCCTTGCTGACTACAGCATCTTCATGACACTAGATTTAAGTACAGACAGGGGATCAAAGGATGTTTCTGTGTTTATCATACTTCTTAAGATGCTTTGTGAATTCCAGACCAGCTGGGGAAAGGGGTTCTCTCTTGACTCTTAGATGCATTGGTATACATATATTAGGGGTTGATTTTCATGTAGTTTCAGTTACAACATGGGCAAGTCATACAAAGAAGCTGAGACAGAGTCCATATCATCTACAAGTCAACTTTTATTTTTCAGTATTAAGCATTGTAAAAAAAAGGGGGTGGGGAATGATATTTTCACAGTTTCTTAGTTCATACCAAGACAATAAAAATACAGTTTTAATCAAAAATATAGGAAGCGTAGAAAAAGTTTCCAGTCATGGGTCATTTTGTAGAAAGGATGAGAGATTTTGATTAAATGTGGGTTTAAATTATAAAACTGATGACTGATGCAATACAGACTTTCTGCAAACTAGCTACTAAGATATGAATAAAAAAATTCTATATTTTGTTCTAGGAAGGTGGCCCAAGATTTAAGACTGTGCAACTAGGAGTCATTACAACTAAGTTTTTATCCAACTTCCATATAGTTTACCTAGGGTTTACCAATAATATTTGCTGATAAGAACTCACGCAAGGTATTTGTAAGCCTTTCTTATATGTGAGTAATCTTTCTGATGAACAATAAATTCATTATTTGGTGAATACAGTAAATTCATATAAGAAGGAGTTCTTTATATAGATGTATGTTAAGCACCCTGTAAAATTCAGTATGTGTTTGACCATATGAATAAACTATTTGTTGTGTGCATAAGACAATGGACACTGGCTATGGATTTCAAGTCAGAGCCCATTGTTCCTGAACAGTGCAGTGCCTTCGTGTTGCATTCCAGATTTGCGTAATGATCAATTTCAGTCAGTGCTAAACAATTTCATGGATCTTAAAATGCAGTATGGGCTGTTGAATACCATTTCTCCTATTTCTATTGGACAAGGGATTTTTGTGATACCTAAGGAAAGTATTTTAGCAGGGAGTTTCTTTAGAGAAACCCATCCTCATCACACAAATAAAATGTAGCTACTTGTCAGGAAAGAGGGAGACAGTAAGTTAACATTCTCCTTTAGCCTCTTGTCCTTACAAAAAGTATGTCCAGGCTGTTCCTGGATTTTGAAGACCATTGCAAATGGATAATCCCTTCCAGTTTTGACTCGTAAGAAACCAGCACCAATAACAAAATAGCATATTTGGGCAGAAAAAAAATGGCTCAGTGCTTAAGAACACTTACTGCTCTTGTAGAGGACACAGCTTCAATACGCAGCACCCTCACAGCAGCTCACACCTGCCTGTAACTCAGGTCAAGGGATCTGATACTTTCCTTATCACTCTGACATCATCCGTGCTATGTAGAGCCCAGGGACTCACCTAGGCTCACACACATACATGTACATTTTTTAAAATTAATTTTAAATGAGGATATTCTGTAAGAGGTATTTTCAGATCTGGTCTTTTAAAAAACAAAACAAAACAATAACAACCACAAAAACAGGACATGTATACCCTCAGACTCAGGGAAGATCATAGCCCCTTTTTGGCTCAACTGTTCTGTGACACACAAGTAACATTTGTACACGTAGGCACTCTTAGGAAATGCTATACCAAAACCACACTCCACTAAAGTATCCAGCACTCACTCCATCAGCTCAGGGCCTGCTTTTGTTCGACTGATTGCTTATCTTCACAGTTGAGAACATACATAAATTCAACATTGGCTGATATTCAAAATTATTTCTTTTATGAGGAGTTGAATAATTAGATTAAGATAAGATACCTTTCTGTTTCTTCCTTAACTTCCATTGTCCCTTATTGGTTTTTGGTTTGTTTTGTTCTTTCTTATTGAGCTAAGACATCTAAAAGCGCAGGGGATCCTTTACGACGCATTTTTTCTGAATTTCAGTGAGATCTTAAAATGTCAGTTATTTCCTTAAAATAACACCAGTAAAATTGAAAGATCGAATTTCTGAGGGAATTGGTGTGGTTTCTTTCAGGTTTACAGAGAGCTGAATAGGGAGTAGAAAGACCATATACCCACGTTGTGCTCTGTCCAAAGCCCTCCAGTGGTTTTCTCAACATTCCGGTGGAATGTGCAGTACAAAGGACCAATCTCGGGAGCTGGAGAGAGGGCTCACTGGCTGCACTTCCAGAAGAATCGGGTTCAATTCCCAGCACCCACACGGCATTCCAGTTCTAGGGGATCCGATGCCCACACACACACACACACACACACACACACACACACGCACGCACGCACGCACACACACACATATTGGCAAACACCAATGCACATAGAATAAGAATAAATAAATCATTTTTAAAAATGATTAGTCCGTATCAAAACACAAATGCTGATAAGATACAATATATGCAGGAAAATTGCATCGCTGTGTTATTTTTTTCTATGTGTTTGCTTAAGTGTCCGTCTCATACCCATTACCTTTCCTGTCAACCAATGTTGCTTCCCTAAAAGTCCCTTATGTTGAAAGTCCCGTCCCCAGCGCCGAGCACCTGCCGACCATTTTATTTTCTCTGTTGTCTTTCATTTCTAGTGAATCATACAGTAGCTCTTTCAGACTGGCATGTGGTAATTAACACGATGTGTTAAAAGTCCTGCATCTTTGGTAAGTTGATGTTTGTCCATCGTGTGGACAGATCACAGTGTGTTTATCCAATCACGTGGGAGAGGATATATTAGCTGCTTCCGGTTTTCCATGAAGCCATCGCAGTCATTTATGCCGAGGCTTTACTGAATACGCAGATGTCACCACTTTTTAGTATATGGGTGGGAATACAAAACCAGACACCGTGGTAAGATGATGTGTTGTTATGTAACTACCAAACATTTTTAAAAATAGCTGTACTGATATGCATTCCTCTCCTTCTGGCAGTAAATGAGGGTCTCTATACCTTCCAGATCTGAACATATTCTTGATGTTAATGGTTCATATTTTAGACTCACTCATAGGCACACAGTGGTACCTCCTGATTTGTTTTGAATATTCCCAATGACATATGATTTTCTCATGTTTATTGACATCTATTTGTCTTCATTGTCAGTGTATCTGTTCAGAAACCTCAAAAAAATAAACAAAAAATATATTCCATGACATAGAGAAATTGTTAAATTTGGTTCCTTTAAAAATTATTTCCTTCCTTGGTGAAAGATAATTACACTAACATAACTGTAAAAAATAGCAAGAATAAAATATTGCAAATGCTTATCTGAAAAAGAAGTTTTAATTTCTTCAATTTATACAAACACTTTTTATATTATACAATAAAATATTATTAAAAAGTGGGCAAAATACTGAGCAATTAATATTTTAATTAGCAATAATTTCTTCATACTTATAAATTTAAGATTAAATATAGAACTCTATAAAAAGTGATGACCTACTTAGTTCTCTGCAAATTAGTTTCCCTTCTCGAAGGGATTCATTTTGGTCTCAAAAATAAAATGATGGTTTTAAGCAATCAAATTTAATTTATTAAGACTGGAACTACATCAAGAAATGTGATGAGGCTTGAGACCCCATATGAACAACAATGCCAAGCAACCAGAGCTTCCAGGGACTAAGCCACTACCTAAGGACTATACATGGACTGACCCTGGACTCTGACCTCATAGGTAGCAATGAATAGCCTAGTAAGAGCACCAGTGGAAGGGGAAGCCCTTGGTCCTGCCAAGACTGGACACCTAGTGAACGTGATTGTTGGGGGGAGGGTGGTAATGGGGGAGGATGGGGAGGGGAAGCACATATAGAAGGGAAGGGGGAGGGGTTAGGGGGATGTTGGCCCGGAAACCGGGAAGGGGAATAATAATCGAAATGTAAATAAATACTCAAGTTAATAAAGATAAAAAAGAAATGTGATGAGTTTTAATAGTAGATATTGATACCACCAAGGATAAATAAAATAAAAGCCAAAACAATAGTACTAGTCTAAAATGGTGGCTCACACACACTTGGAAACCCAACAGTTGATAGGCTGAATAGGAGAATGAGGAGTCTTAAGTCAGTCTGAGGTGCACAGTTGGAAACCTTCAGAGATTACACAGCAAGACTGGAGAGTGAGGGGAGGAGAAGGGGAGAGAGGGAGAGGGAGAGGGAGAAATCTATTTCTTTATAACTAAATAAGACTCCATTGTATATTAGCCATACCTTCTCTTCATGCATTCATCTGTTGATGGACATCAAGGTTAGTTCAAAACCTTAACCAATGGGCATAGTACAGTATTACACAAATGACACAAATTGACTTAAATTTCTTTGAGTATATATTCACAGGTAGAAAGATGACTCATAAGATGATTCTATTATTTAACACACACACACACACACACACACACACATACACAGAGTCATACACAGAGTCCCACACAGACATACACACACACAGGCACACTCACAGACACTCACAGACAGACAGACAGACAGACACATGCACACAGACACACACACACACACACACACAGACACACACACACACACACACACACACACACACATACACACACAGGGGGGAGGGAGGGAGGGTAGGAGAGAGGTGTATTTTAACTTCCGGGTTTTCCAGGTGATCTATTACAGCTACTGCAGTAGTTTACATCCCAGGCAGCAGTGTACATGTACAATGTACAATGCTTCCTCTTTCCCACATGATTCGCCAGCATTTCTAATTTGTGGTCTATGTGACAGCCATTATGATCTGCTTCAGTTATAATTCCGATGTAGTCTTAATTTGCACTTCTCTGATGATTTAGAATTTTGTATGTTGTTGGTATATTTATTGGGTATTTTTTGTAAATTCTTCTGAGAGCTACCTATTCATTTTATTTGTATATTTTGCAAATTGATAACTTACGCATTCGGCGTTTACATTTTTGAGTTACTTATAGTTTCAAGATATTAAGTCCCCTGTCAAGAACCTGGCTGAAAAACGCTTCTCCGATTCTGCAGCTACATGTTCATTGGGCTGAGCCTAAGCTTTCTCCTGTGCAAATGTTGGAACTTCACTTGGTCATATTGCTCAGTTCTTCTGTTTACTTCCCAAGTTAAAACAGTCCTTCCAGAATGACCTTGGCCATGCCTGGAAATATCCGGCTTTCTCTGATCATTAGAAGTACTTTCAAAATTATATTCCTTAAAGAATGTGACGTAGTTGAGATGCTTTTTATATGGAGTGAAGGAGGACCTACTTCCATTCTCCCACCTGTAAATAATGGCTGTCTCAAAACCATTTACAGAAGAGGCTATCTATTCTCCCATATGGATTTTTTAATACATTTGTCAAAAATTAGAAGGCTTTAAGTATTGCGTGCGTGCGTTCGTGTATGCATGTGTGCGTGCATGTGTGTGTGTGTGTGTTGAATCTTCTACTGCGCTCGTCTATTCATCTGTTTTTAGTGCCAATATCATTCTTTTTTTAGTCTTCATAAGTTTAACCTGGACTTGGGTTTTGGGATTCCAGAATCATTACTCATCATTTTGATTAGGATTGATTTTATCTATTCAGAATCATCTTTGTCTTCAAAGGAACAATCCATTTCAAAAGAATGCTTCAGTCAAGTCGTGAACATGAGATGCTTTGTACATTCATATATATTCTTTAGTTTTTTAAGGGTTTTGAAGTTTTCATTAGAGAAGTTTTGTACCTCCTTGGTTATATTTATTTTTCTGGAATTATTGTAAGCAAGCTACTCATCTTGACTCTTTCTCAGACACTTCCTGTCATGACGAAGCATATTCATAAGCTATCATCTACCCTTCCCCTGAAGCCCAAACAAAACCAAAAGCATAGCCAAAACCAAAACAAAACACTTCCTGCCTTAAGTTGCTTTTCTAAGACAATATTTTGTCCTACAAAATCAGGTCTGAATGGTTCTTATATATTTGGTTGTGAGCCTAGCCTTTAACGTCTGAGCCATCCCTCCAGCCCAGGTTCTTATTTAATCTGTTTAACTCTGACATGCACATTGAGTATACTAAGCCAATATAAATAACAATTATATAACTAAAATGACAAATAGCTTTTCTATTTTACGTGCAAAAGGTTTCTTTACTTCATGCAAATGGTTTATAGGAATTCTCCTCAACATAATGTTTGTCCTGCTAACACTCACTTCATAACATGAATTATGCCAACTGCCATTATCTATGTTTGTTTCCTATTTTTACAATTTAAACATTTTGTATAATTACAGTAACATACAAACACAAATGTAATTAATTAAGCAAAATTCTGTGAAAGGGGTTTTGCAAGTCCAAATAGAGCCCAGTTTTTAAAAAAAAAACAAAAACTCAAACAATGATTATTAATATGGTTCCATGTTTCAGAGGGTCTTGTCGGGGCAGTCCTTTATTTGTATGAAATCTATCATAAATTTTGAATGAAAACCAAGGTACTAAATGTCTTGATGGAATACAAAACTGGAAAAGCTTATCTTCTGTCTTTGGTTGCTTTCCTTTTATCTGGCTTCATGCACTGTTTCTCCTTCACACAGCAACCTAAAGGCAGACAAAGGACATTTTCATTATACTCAGAGAACACAAGTGGCAGATATCAGGACCCCTTGACAGACAGTCCTGCAGTTGGGAACACCCAGAGCCCAGAGCTGTGCAGGTGGAATTACACAAGCTGACAGCATCTACTTTGCTGTGCTAAAAGCTTGAGATACTGCTCTGTGTTATCCTGTAACAAGCCAAAGGCAAAAGGCAAAAGACAAGGTGGGGGGAGGGGATTTCTATCAGAGAGAGTAAGTACTGGCAGGTGAGACTGGACCCATCTTGCATAAAGGACTATCCTAATGAACAAAATTGTTTTTCCTTCTCTATGCGAACCACAGATACAGGACAAAAGGCGTCACAATAGATAAGAGCACAGAAAGACTAGAATCAAACAGTCTGGTGGACGCTAAGTAGCACTTCACTATCTCTTCCCAGAATGTTTATTCAATATCTGGTTTCAGGGAGAAACTCGCTGAGCAGTCACTAAAAAGCTGCTGGAAACTGGTTTGTGATAAATTTTTGCTTGGCAAATTGATGTTAAAAACTTTAACCCAGAACCTCGAATTAAAGGGGTGTTAGCTTTTGAAAATCTTGGCCCATCATGTTCTCAGGTTCCTTGGATGCATCTACGGTGGTCCATCAATATTTTACCTTTAAGTGAACCACGGTTAGTTCGAAGTTGGCAAGGCAGTGTAGGAATTTCCAGTCACTAGCAACAGTGACTGGCGATTGGTAATTGATACATTAATTGTTGATAAATGACAGAAATGTTCTCACATTCCTCCCTTGACTTTGTTTATCAAAACAAATCCACATGCCTATAACCTAAAGTCTAAGCCCTAAGAGATTTTTTCGGTTTATTAAAATAACTGAAAACAAAAACAAAATTGTTATGTTATTGATTCATAGCTGTTCTCATATTCTGGTCAGGAGTGATTTACCTTCTCTGACGAGGCAAGAAGATTGAGATGAACTCTTCAGGAACTATTGGCTTGACTTAGCTTACAACCATGTAGACTGTGTACGGCTGTGCTCAGCTATTTTAAGAGTGAACTAGTCTATGGGGGGAGGGCGGCAATGGGGGGAGGGGTGGGAGGGGAACACCCATAAGGAAGGGGAGGGGGGAGGAGGATGTTTGCCCGGAAACTGGGAAAGGGAATAACACTCGAAATGTATATAAGAAATACTCAAGTTATTAAAAAAAAAAAAAAAGAGTCAGATTTCACCGCTCTTAGGTGCTCTCGCAGAGCAGACAACTGAGCGCTCGTCACAGATCACTGAAACCACAGGTGAGTCTGTGATATGCTTTCAGCTGCACCCCATTTCCAACTCTACGGGTTTTTGGGTTTTTTTTTTTTTTATGCTTGCCACACTTGTTTGCGGGGAGCGAATTGTCACTTTGCATTCAGGGGAAGATGTGGTGTTTCAGGTGTGGTAAGATTGTGAGGATCGTCAGTGGGAGTGGGGGCTCAAAGGAAAGCTTCACCGGACTGACTAGTCCCCTTTCCACATGAGGACATAAGGAGCTTCTCTGGCCCAAGAAAGGAGCCTTCAGTAGACACCAAACTCCTGTCTTCTTGATCACGGACTTTATGTACTCTTAAATCTCTCCTGTTTGAGAGTGCCTCTGACTGGGCTAGTCCAGGTGACTAAGACTATGTGACCTTTAATATGTGCTCTTATAAAGCACATAAAGTTGATATTGCATTATAATTATTGACTTTCTATATTAACTAAAATATATTTCCATATTAAAGCTTCATAAATATCATGTACTTACTCTCTGAGTACCACTGTACTCCTTAAATCTCTTCTCTACCAATAAGTAAAACCTAACTAAAAATACAGTGCACTTCCATATCAAATTCAGAGTAAAAATGTTTTCTTTTGTGAATTAAAGATAAATAAAGATAAACTTATAGTTTAACTGTATCATTTGATTTAATTTCCAAGGAGCAAATCTATTCTGTTGACTTTTATTTGTAATTTTTATTATTAAATTTAGTATTTCATGCCAAACTTCAAAAGGAGTTTTTGGAACTCTTAAGAGAATCTGAGTATTTTTGTAAGGTCTGCACACATTTTCAGGTGAAATGAGCTCTGGGCTTTTAAAGTCAATTAAGAATCCCGGAAGTGCTGCTTTGCTTCCTGACCAAGAGGAAGCCACCAGAGCACAATATTCTAACTCCTCGGAGAGTCATTTTTCCTTAATGGGTTTTACTTGAGAGATCCATTCTGGTTATATAAGATGCGACACAATTAAACACACTCTGTGTGGCTTTGGACGCGTGCACACGTGGATCGCAAACAATGCACGTGGCTTCCTCATATGGCCTGAAAAAGGGAACAAGCGAGGCCCGCACACTGCCAATAGCCACTTCAGTGGAGAAGAGCACAGAGGCTGGATAGGAAAAGAAGAACTTTAACAGAGGAAAATGGCAAGGCTCACGGAAAGGAGGTCGATTGTTTCTTTAAGGTTAGGAGTCATAAGGCTGATGGGCAAGCTGGGAGCTGGAGATGCGATTTGAAAAGAGTCAATTAAGTCCAGAGAGGCAGGGAAGTGGTTCCAGATGGCAGGTAAAACACAGGACCAAAGGAAAGTGGTGGAGTGGAGAGAGGTGAAGAGGGCTCGCGCTGCCTAGAGAAAGACACTAGGGGGACTTCTAAATCTGAATTTAATGACGGAATAAAATAAGCACACACAAAAAAGCAAATGTTCTGAAACAATTTTCAGTAACAATCTAATGCAATTCAGGATCAGAGGTTTAAGTATATTTGCAACTGCTGAGGGTACCAATAGCATCATCTTTAACAGCATCCTCTTCTTCCCTAACATCGCTCCAACACTATCACAACCAAGCCCTATGTAGCAAGGAACAGTGGGCTAATAGTTCATATATAAAACAGTCCAGTGCGTTTTTCCAGTGGTGTTTAATTTTATAATCAATATTATTACTTATCTTAAGAGAAAAGTTACAATTAAGTAATAAGTACTTAACCAAATTACTCACGATAGCAGACAAATTTTCCTCACAAGGTTTAAGAATCCTTTTATAGATCTTAGGTGTGCTGTCAAGCTGCTGACATATGCTCTTACCTGTTTCTTTCTGCAGGCACTCAGCGCTATGAGTTTTCCTCTTAGCACAGCTTTCATTGTGTCCCATAAGTTTGGGTATGTTGTACCTTCATTTTCATTAAATTCTAAAAAGTCTTTAATTTCTTTCTTTATTTCTTCCTTGACCAGGTTATCATTGAGTAGAGCATTGTTCAATTTCCATGTATATGTGGGCATTCTTCCCTTATTGTTATTGAAGGCCACCAGAGCTTCCAGGGACTAAGCCACTACCTAAAGACTATACATGGACTGACCCTGGACACTGACCTCATAGGTAGCAATGAATATCCTAGTAAGAGCACCAGTGGAAGGGGAAGCCCTTGGTCCTGCTAAGACTGAACCCCCAGTGAACTAGATTGTTGGGGGGAGGGCAGCAAGGGGGGAGGATGGGGAGGGGAACACCCATAAAGAAGGGGAGGGGGGAGGGGGACGTTTGCCCAGAAACCAGGAAAGGGAATAACACTCGAAATGTATATAAGAAATACTCAAGTTAATAAAAAAAAGAATCCTTTTATAGGATATCTTTTAGCTCTATCTACTAGTAAGCAACCAATATTGTACCTCTTAGAGATTTCCTTCTCTCCTGCAGTCCAGATGATCACCCTCTTTAGGCAGTAGCTGTCAACTTTAGATAGCATATATCTCTTTGTTCCCACTTCTGGGTAAGGAATCTGTCTCTTTTTGTATGCCAGGATACCAGGGATAGTAAATTTACATTGATTACACATGTGTGCATTGAATATGTATTGTTTTACAGTTAATTGAGAGCATGCTAAGGGTTCGACATTTTACAATGTTATAAGAATGTAATAATTACTGATGCCATTTCTTCTATCTAGATGTATGAGACTATCGAATTTAAAGTGTACCTTCAAGCATGTAAGAAAATTGTTAAATGATAATAGGGTTAACACATAATGTTTCATACTCTTTAGTAATTGAGGCATGAGAAAAATGGTTTCCACGGATCTTGGGAGTGTCAAGTAAATGTAACACATGCAGGGTCAGAACTATGTGGTCCCACACAGATCAGGAAATAGTAGATTTTAACTATAACGTATAACTGTCAAGTTGGGTGTCTCAGAAGAGCATAATTCAGTCCCCTGAAAGGGATTTTCCAGTCTGTGCTATGCCAGTATTCCACATTGAGACATCATCAGAATCACATTCAAGGTGTGCCTCTGGAAGTTAATGTGCTATAACTTGACTAAGAAATCTTTATTGACAAACATTATACAAACTATTGTAACAAGTGTTTCCTTAAGAAATGGTATTTTATAAGAAGATACATTGATACTGTAGCCACAAAAGATGAATCAGTTCCATCTCTTAGTGTTTGTATACATGAATACCAAGTTTTGTTTTACAATAGAATGATCTAGGGGTTGGGGTATTCATTAAAGGGTGTTGCACACTGTTTCAACCATTACCTAACAGAATGGAAGACTCTGAGCTTTGCCCACAACCATATTGGAGATGGTTTCTACTACAGAGTGTAGGTAAGACTTAAGTAGTTAAAGATCTTGGCTAGGCTAAAAACCAAGTTAACTCACCTGCTTCTCACTCCCTTCATAGAATACATTCAATATAAACTGCACTATGATATATCCTATGATAAATCATTTTCACTATCCAAAGCTGTATGTGTGCGTGTGTGTATGTTTATTCCTCATTTCAAAGGATTCTCTAAATTATCTTTTCCAATCTAAATCACAGGTGATGTCAGAAGAATGTTGGAACATACCTATTACATTATTCTGAAATGTGTTATGACTGTAATTAATTGACTTTTGTATTTCATTAAAGCATAATGGATCAGTCCTCCTCGCTATTTCCTCCGACACCTTCATTCTCCCTTCCTTTTATTTAGCTATATTTGTTATATATACACATAAATAAGCAAACACAAAAGTATACCCTATTGAGTTTCTTCAGGGTTGCGCATATATATATATATATATATATATATATATATATATATATATATATATATATATTATATATTCCCCTAGGGCTGACTTCTTGATGTTAAAACCAATAAGGGAGCTCATTTCAGAGAAAGATCTCTTCTCCCTTTCTGGGGAGTTGTTAGTTTCTTGCAGGTTTTCATCTTACGTGGGACTCCCTAACCTCTCTCCCATCTAAACTAAGATGTCAACTAATTCTTGGAATCATTCCAATCCTGTTTAGCCAGTTGTACTATTAAGAGTTGTAGTCTGGTTTCCCTGTCATAACTAGAAGCACAATCGCACAGCAGAGTTCCTGGTCTCCTGACTCTTACAGTCATGTTCTTCATAGTGTTCTTTGAGCCTTGCATGCAGTTGTGGTGTAGATCTGTCACTGTGCTAGAATACCCCACAGTTCTCTGGGTTATGACTATTGCAACCTTCTCTAACAGTCTCTGTCTGCTGTAAAACAGGGGTGTACTGACTGGTTTTGTGTGTCGACTTGACACAAGCTGGAGTTATCACAGAGAAAGGAGCCTCTGTTGAGGAAATGCCTCCATGAGATCCAGCTGTAAGGCATTTTCTCAACCAGTGATCAAGGGGGTAAGGACCCAGCCCATTGTGCATAGTGCTGTCCCTAGGCTGGTGGTCTTGGGTTCCATAAGGGAGCAAGCTGAGCAAGCCAGGGAAAGCAAACCAGTAAGTAACATCCCTTATGGCCTCTGCATCAGCTCCTGCTTCCTGCCTTGTGTAAGTTCCAGTCTTCACTACCTTTGGTGATGAACAACAACGCAAATGTGTAAGCTGAATAAACCCTTTCCTCCCCAATTTGCTTATTGGTCATTATGTTTGTGTAGAAAGAGAAACCTTGACTAAGCCAAGGGTAAATACTATATTTATCTGATATGAAAAAAAAATCCAGGAGGCCTCAACCTTACACAAAACAACTGAGGAATACTGAAAGTGAAAAAAAAGTCTTTCTTAGAGAAGATTGCTTATCTAATGCCAAATGGGTACCCCTAATAACCTACATACAAATATCCTTATACAGACTAAGCAAGCCATATATAGGAATACATATGTCTATGTATATACACATATACAAATACAATGATTAATGAAGAAAGAGGCCATGAATTTGAAAAAGATCAAGGAGGGGTATGTGAGAGAGTTTGCAGGGAGGAAAGAAAGGAATTTTAATTATATTACAATCTCAAAAATATTTAAGCATTTCATTACAGTAATATAATTAATTTAAAATAGATCTTATACACTAGTAACATTCAATACTGTTTGATAACTATTTGTTGATTCAGTATAGGAACTAGTATGTCATCAATAGGCTGAAATCATCCAATGCGCTACCAATCTGAAAAGTTAAATTCACATTATAGGAGAATTTAACTTAACATTTCTGTGTGACTTGTTCGGGCCACATTCTTCACCGCTTTATCCTTGCTACTATCAGGGATTTATATTTTCCTGCCGTGTTATTTTCCTAGTTCAAACATATTGATTTACTTTGTTCCAACTCATAGGGTTTAGTTGACTACGATCGAAGAATAATCGTGTTTTGCTGATATTGGGTAAATTCAGGATTCCCTTTGTCCACCTCCCCTTCCTTTTCTTTCATCCCTTCTCCCACTCTTTCCTCCCCTCTTCCTTCTTCCCTCCCCTCCCCTCTATTCTTTATCTCTTCTTGTCCCTTTCCTTCTCTCTCTTCATTTCTGACAGAGATTGAACCTGGAGTCTTGTGCATAATATACAAGAATTCTATTACATATCTGAATTAAAAATCATGTGTTGTTTTCCTTCATCTCACCTACCATCATTTTTTATTCTAAGAAATATTTTGTCCATTTGTTCCTCATTTCCTGGATAATTAGAACTAAACACTGTCTTCTTCCCTATGCTTTGTGCAGTATTGTATAGTATTGCTGCCACAAGCTCATCATAACTTTATGACTAAGATTCATACGCATTTACTTCATGAAGGATGTAAAAAGTTATTTTTTCCTTTTTGTTTATATTTTCTTTTAGAGCATGAATTATCTTCTTCAAGCTTAAAGTTCTAATCAAGTAAGTAGATGAATTATGCCAATTATTAGTTAGTGGACAAAATCGAGAGACATCGTTGGATCTTTGATTGTATGGCATAATAATAGATCATGTCTGAATGAAATCAGTTGCTCCTCATGTGTAAGTAGTAGTCTTCTTACCTACTAACCTTCAAGAATAGTGGGAACTGACTGAAGCCCAAGTTGACAGCTATTTGCCGTCTTCTGTAAATTGGACCTGAAAGGGGACTGTTGCCTGTGGAAATGTCTAGCCTGAAAACTCAGACAAGGAAGAAATTAACATGTCAACTGATAAAACATTATTATATACATAGCCATTTTTCTGTACTAAAAATGAATTCTTCAGAAATGCTGTGTCTAGTGTAGAAGCAGAATGCAGGATCCATTTTGAAGAAGAACAGAAAAATACAGGATGCATGCAAGATCACAGGATAAAGGAAGGATGTTAGGAAGAATGACAAACTTCCACTGTTACAGAAGTAGACCCATAAGAAAGCAGAAAAGGGACCAATCGGAGTGTGCAGAACAATGGCAGCACTGGTTGACTTGACTCTCATTAATGATTGATTTTTTATAACCATTTTTGCCCTTAGCTTTCTGATATGATTTGATAAGAATTGCTGATGAGGACACATGCATTCTGAGGATTTAAAGTAGATATGGCTGATTTTTATATAAAAATTTAGATTTTTGATTCTTTCAAGATTCGTTAAAGATTATGTTTAAAGAAAAAAAAGTAATAAAATAATTACTCCTTTCTTTGTAACTGGAAATTGCTGCCTAAGAGAACTACCTTGCTTGCTTACTCTTTGTTAATCTGTAACAAGTTGCTTGAGCTATGAATGTACATGGGTTCTTAGGAATAATTTGTTTTCTTTACCTCAACTCTGCAATGCTATTTCTTATAAAGGTATCGGGAAGCATACTGTTCTTTTTCATAATCATTCATTAGAAGAGAACTGGAATATAATCACATTGTAATTTTATACTGCTTGAAAGGTTTTTGATATGTATGCTATGGAAGAAAAAATAAAGTGTGGGTTTTAACAAAAAGTAGAAGGGACTAACATGCTTGTCTGAAGAAAGATGACCACTTAGTTTAGCTAGGGTAAAGCAATCATTGCTGAGATGTTGCTGCCACAATCTCCTCCTCCTCCTCCTCCTCTTCCTCCTCCTCTTCCTCCTCTTCCTCTTCCTCCTCCTCTTCCTCTTCCTCCTCCTCTTCCTCTTCCTCCTCCTCATCCCCTCCCCTCCTCCTCCTCCTCTTCCTCTTCCTCCTCCTCTTCCTCTTCCTCCTCCTCTTCCTCTTCCTCCTCCTCATCCCCTCCCCTCCTCCTCCTCCTCCTCCTCTTCCTCCTCCTCTTCCTCTTCCTCCTCCTCCCCTCCTCCTCCCTCTCCTCTTCCCCTCCTCCTCTTCCTCCTACCCCCTCCTCTTCCTCTCCTCCTCCTCCTCTTCCTCCTCTTCCTCTTCTTTCTCCTCCTCTATATTCTTTTTCTGCTTTTTCATTTGTTTCACTTCTTTGTAACAGTAAGTTAACAATCTGTATTATGTTAAGGTGGAAAAGAGGACTGGATCCTTAATAAAACCATTTACACTTTAATCCTGCAGCATCGTACAGCTATTGCTACAATAGAGGAAGCAAACCATAGCTTTATCTCTCCCCATTGGTCTTTTTGTGTTTCATGATTAAGAGATACCTGTACATGATCAGAAAACAATCATAGCCTTGTAAATGGGTGAACAAACTTAAGTGTATTTTGAATTAGTATTGAGTCATACATTAACGTTTTAAAATAAGGAACTTACTTTCTAACAGATCTGAAATTGTTTCACCAATCTCTTCATGAAGTTACAGCAGGATAATTGCTAGAGTGATAATAAATGATGAGTTGTTATTATGTCCATCCTTATACATCACAGTGTCCAATCTAATCTTATATTAACAATTATTATTCTCTCTGTAACAGAAGAGACTCCTGAAATAATCAAACTGCCAGTAAAGTAATTAGTGTTCCTAAGTATAACTGTGTTGATTTAGAATTTATTACAGTAGTTGTAACTTGACCCAAGGACACATTTTTTCTAGTTAACCCTCAATGACATAAAATGTTAAAATATTTTATTCTTCCCATTGTGAAGAAAAAACTATATATCTTGAGATAAACTATCTCTTAGCTTTTATATTTTTATCCCAGTTAAGTTTCTTTGTAAACCATTTACCAGAAGGCAATGGGTTCATTGAATCTTCTTATTCAACCCACCCATTTGATTTCATTCAGCTGTTTCCTTAGTAGAATCAATAAAATTTGCACTTAACAGTTTATAATTACTGCAACTTTAACTTGATAAGAAAGTGACAACCCAATAAAATAAGGAAAGGTGGAGTAAAATTGTAAATATTATATATTTCACTACACAGTTATAAATGACTCTCCAGTCCTTAAGTGATATTCACATTTCAATTTTAATATTTTTTCATTTGTTTCTTTGATTGTATGTCTTATAGGTACCATGAAGCATTTATACTTATTCATGCTGCTAAGACTTCCTAATCTTGTTACCACAGATATTTTGAACCAAATATGGGTTTCTTCCTGACCACAGTGTCCCAAACTCTACTCACTTGAAGCCTAACAAAAGAAACCTTCACTAGAATTTATAAGGGTCAGTCTCAAAGGTGTGCTGGCTAGCTTCATGCCAACTTGAATCAAACTGTAGACATTTGAGAAGAGGGAAGCTTAACTGGGAAAATGCCCCTGTGAGATTGGGCTGTGGACCAGCCTGTGGAGCAGCCTGAATTGCATTTCCACAATTAGTGCTTGATTGTGGCTGGTGCCATCCCTAGGTTGGTAGTCTTGGGTTCTATAAAAATGCAGGCTGAGCAAGTCAGGAGAAGCAAGCCAGTAAGCAGCACCTCTCCATCACTTCTGCATTGACTTCTGCCTTCAGGATCCTGTCCTGTTTGAATTCTTGTCCTGGCTTCCTTCAGTGATGGCACTGATATGGAAGTGTAAGCCTAAAATTACCTTTCCTCCCCAACATTTTTTTTTGGTCATAGTGTTTTGTTTCAGCAATAGAAACTCTAATTGAGACAGAAGTAGAGAGTGAAATTATTATAAAAGGTATTACTCACTTGCCAATTTCCCAAGATAAAGAGTTCTTAGTATCTGCAGGGTAATGTTTAAACAATCCCAGAATAACAAATGTGCAGTCCTCTATATAAGTGAAATGATGTGCATAATGGAAAGAATATTTGCTAGCTATTCATCTGTCAGATGATTAATATTTAAAATATATAAAGAATTCAAGCAATAAATAAGAATAAGTCAGACAACTCAAGTAATGTATGAGGTATGATATAGATGCTTCTCAAAATAGAAATTACAAATGCCCAACACACACACACACACACACACACACACACACACACACACACACACGCACACACACACACAAAAGTTCATTTCACTAGCTATCCAAAGCATGCAAATAAAAAATACACCGAGATCCTGTCTTACTTCAGTCAGAATGCCAATCATTAAGAAAATAAATAGAATGTCGGGGCAGATATTGGACAGAGGCAATCTTCCATATTGCTGGGTAGAGTATAAATTAGTTTAGTTCCTACAGAAATCAACATGGGGCTTCCTTAGAAACAAACAAACAAAAAAAAAAAAACCAAAACCTCATAGCATATACATTATTCTTAATTTTAAATGCCTGAATGCTAACAGAACAATTTACTCCGTTAGTAAGAATATTGATTTATTTTATGTATCAAATGCTTAGAATGTTCAATATCAGAAAATCGTTGATATAAGAGCTTTTAATCAAATTATCTGTTGCCTTAAATAAACACTTTCTAGAAATTCATTGATGTTTGGCACAACTTTGCATGTAACTATTTTGGATATACTAACTTAGCATATGTTTAAATTGGAATTTGCAGAGCAGGAATGACTTAGTTAGCTTCTTAAAATCTTTTTATTTACTTTTGAGAATTAAAATATAATTGTCATTTCGTCCTTTCTCTTTCCTCTCTTAAATCCTTCCCCTGTGGAACCTTACTATAGGACAAATTCATGACCGCTGGAATCCCTTTTCTTTAAAAAAAAATATTTATTTTATATCACCCTCTCAGCTTCTCCTCTCCTCTCCTCCAAGTCCCTTTTTCTCACCTCACCTCCCACTCTTCCTCCCTTTTAACTCAGGGGATGTCTCCCATGGGTATCAGCCAGCCTTGACATATCAAGTTGCACTAAGGCTAGTTTACATCTTCTATTTAAGCTAGACAAGGCAGCCCAGTTAAGGGAAAGGGATCCAAAAGCCAGCAGTGTTGTCAGAGACAGACCCTTCTCCAGCTGTCGGAGTCCCACACGAGGACCTAGCTACACAGTAGTTACACATCTGCAGAGGGCCTAGCTCAGTTCATGCATGCTCTCTGGTTGGCAGTTGAGTCTCTATCAGTTCTCTCCTAGAGCTCTCATTGTTACTTAGCTCCTTTGAGTCTGTGCATTGTAGTATGCTTACCCTGTACTTTATGGCTAATACCCACTTATAAGTGAGTACATACCATGGTTGTCTTTCTTAGTCTGGGTTACCTCATTCAGGATGTTTTCTAGTTCCATCCACTTGCCTGCAAGGTTTGTGTCACTGTTTTTAATAGTTAAGTAAACTGCACTGTGTAAATGTACCACATTTTCTTAATCCAGTCTTTGGGTGAGGAACATCCAGATTGTTTCCAGTCTCTGACTACTACTAGAAAAGCTGTCACAAACATAGGTAAGAAAGTGTCCTTGTGTTATCGAGGAGCATCTTTTGGGTATATGTCCAAGAGTGGTATAGCTTGGTCCTGAGGCACATCTAGTCCTAGTTTTCAGAGAAACTACCAAGTTAATTTGCAAAATGGCTGTATAAGTTTTCACTGTCATCAACAATGGAGGAATATTCCTCTTGTTCCACATTCTGACAAACATGTTTTATAGATCTATAGGTGTTTTAGATCTGAGCTATTCTGGTAAGTGGAAGATGGACTCTCAGAGCTGTTTTGATTTGCATAACCCTGATGATTAAGTCTCTTGGACATTTCTTTAAATGCTTCTCACCATTAGAGATTCTTCTCTAGAGAATTCTATTCAGATTTGTCCCCATATTTTAATTTGAATTATTTTGTTTGGTAGTATCTAAATATATATATGGTTGGTTAAGAACTTTTCCAAATCTGTAGGTTTCTCTTTTGTCCTTTTTATGGTATCCTTTGCTTTACAAAAGTTCTTCAGTTTTATTATGTCTCATTTATTCATTGTTAATCTTAGAGCCTGAGCTGTTGGTGTTCTGTTGAGGAACTTGTCTCCTGTGCCTGTGCATTCAAGGCTATGCCCCACTTTCTATTCTATGAGATTTAGTATATTCAGTATTACATTGAGGTCTTTGTTTTATTTGTAACTTAAATTTTGTGCAGGGTGTTATGTATGCATCAATTTGCATTTTTCTACATGCAAACATCCAGTTAGATCAGCATACTTATTGAAGATCCTTGCCCTCTTCCCCCTGTATAGTTTTGACTTCTTTATTAAAAGCAATGGTCCCTAGGTATGTGGGTTTACTTCTGGGTCTTCAGTTTGATTCCATTGGACAACTCATCTATTTTTATGTCAATACCATACAGATTTTATTATTGTTGTTATATAATACAACTTGAAATTAGGGATGGTGATACCTCTAGAAGTTCATTGGTAAAAGTTACTTTTATTCACCAGATATAATTACCATCTTGGGGGCTTACTGCTGGATAAACAGAACCTTTATAGTGCTTTCTGAACTCTTGCTAGCTAGGTCAACCCCACTGTTCTGCCCCCAAATTCTCTCCAATCAAACTGAATCAATCCAGCTTCTCTCAGCTTCTGATTGGATTGCTCTGCTTAACTTCATACTAATTTGGACAATATCTTCTAACCTTCTGGCTACTTCTCATTCTGTGGCTCCTTCTGTATTCACCTGTGTCTAGCTTGTTTTCTCTTAAACCACCTCTCTTTCCTGTCTGTTCTCATGAGAGTTGGGCCTAGAAGGTCTTTGGATATTATCAGAGCAGTCCTGTTGCTGGGTTAAATTTCCTCTACATTCTTTTATTGTGCAGTATTGTCTAGCTATTTTTGTTTTTCAATATAAATTTGAGTATTATTCTTTCAAGGCATGTAAATAATTGTGTTGCAGTATTGATGGGAATTCTATTGAACTTTTAGATTGCTCTTGGTAGGATGGGCTCTTTCATTTTTACTATGGTAATTCTACCAGTCCAGGAGCATTGGAAATATTTCCATCTTCTTATATCTTCAATTTCTTTCTTCAAACATGTGAAGTTCTTATAATAAAGGCCTTACACTTGCTTGGTTAGAGTTAAATGAAGATGTTTTATATTATTTGTGGCTATTTTGAAGGGTGTTGTCTCCCAGGTTTTTTTCTCATCCTGTTTATTAGTTACATATAGGAGGGCTACCGAATTTTTTAGTTAATTTTATTTCAGCCTCTTTGCTGGAGGTGTTTATCAGGTGTAAGAGCTCCATGGTAGAATTTCTGGGGACATTTATGCATACTATCATCTGAGAATAGTAATACATTGACTTCTTTTTCAATTTGTTTTTCTTGATCTCCTTAAATTGTTATTGCTCTAGCTAAAATTTCAAATACTACATTGAATAGATATATATAGAGAGGGCAGCCTTGTATACCATCCTACATTTCTGGGATAAGACCTACTTGATTGTGGTATGTTAAGTTTTGATGTGTTCTTAGATTGTTTGCAAGTATTTTATTGAGTACTATTTTCATCAATGTTCATAAGAGGGATGGTATGAAATTCTCATTCTTGATTGAGTCTTAGTGTGGATTAGGTAACAGGTTCACTGTGACCTCATAAAATGTTAATAATGTTGATTCTAATTCTATTTTGTGGAATAATTTGAGAAATTTGTATTAGCTATTTGAAAGTCTAGTAGAATTCTATACTACAACAATCTAGACCTGTAACCCCCCCCCCTTCGTTTGGAAGATTTTAATAACTGCTTCTATTTCCTTGTGGGTTATAGGTTTGTTTCCCTGATCTTCATTTAACTTAGGTAAATGGAATCTATGAGGAAAGTCATCCATTTCACTTAGGTTTTTTTTCCATTTTGTGGCATACAGGCTTTTGAAGTAAGACCAAATAAATATTTGGATTTTGTAGGTGTCTGTTGTTATGTCTCCCTTTTCATTTCTTTATTTTGTTAATTTGGTTCTGCTTTTTAACTAGATTGGCTACAGGATGCTTTGAATTTTGTTAATTTTCTGAAAGAACCAATTCTTTTCTTTGTATTCTTCCCTGTATTTTAATTGATTTCATCTCTAAGTTTGATTATTTCCCAACATCTACTTCTCTTGGCTGCTTTTGCTTCTTTTTGTTCAAGAGTTTCATGAATGCTGGCAAGTTGCTAGTATACAATTTCCCCAAGTTCTTTAAGACACTTAGTGCTATGAACTTTGCTCTTAAGACTTCTTTCATCATGTCAATAAGTTTGGGCATATTGTGCATTCACTTTTGTTGATTTCTAAAATATCTTTAATTTATTTTTTATTTTTTTCCTTGATTCAGTGATCCTTCAGTAGAGAGTTGTACAGTTTCCATGAGTTTGGAGGCTTTCTATTGTTTCTGTTGTTGAAATCCAGCTTTGATCTAGGGTGATCTCATAAGATATAGGACATTAATACAATTTTCTTGTACCTTTCAAGATTTGCTCCATAACAGAGTATATGGTCAATTTTGGAGACAATTTCATCAGGTACTAAGAGAAGGTAAATTCTTTTGTGTTTCTGTAAAATGTTCTGTAAATATCTGTTAGATCCATTTGATTCATAAGATCTGTTAGTTCCACTATTTTCTGTTTAGTTCCTGTCTAAATGACCCATCCTTTTATGAGAGTTGGGTGTTGAAGTTGTCCACTATTAATGTGAGATTTAAGCTTTGGGATAGGAATGTTACTTTAACAAATGTCAGTGCACTTGGATTTGGAGCATAGATATTCAGAATTGAGATGTCTTCTTGGTAAATTTTTTCCTTTTGTGAATATTGGGTGTCCTTTCCCATCTCTTTTAGTTTTGGTTAGAAGTGCACTTTATTAGATGTTAGAATGGCTACTCCAGCTTGCTTCTTGGGTCCATTTCCTTGAAAAAAAATTTTTCCAGCCCTAAATTCTGAGGTAATGTCTATGGTTATTGCTGAGGTCTAGTTCCTATTTGCAGTAGAATGATGAGTCCTACTCTGGTAGTTGGCTTCTGGCAAAAGTTGCCTGGGTTTCTGATGACTAGCAAGTCTTCAGGTCCAGTAGGGAGTGCCCTCTGCATAGCCTCAAGAGTTTTGGGTCCTGCCCTTGCTTGGCTTTAGATTCCTGGTCCCAGAGGGGCCTTGGTGGAAACAAGCAAAGTGGTGGGTTGGGAAATGGAACACAAGAAACAAGTTGCAGTTTATTGCGTTGGGTCTACTTTAAGGCAACTTGGTAGACAAGAGCTTAGGGTGAGATTTTATCTGATTGTCTGTGGTGCCAGCAGGCCTCTGGGAGAGCACAGGGGAGAGGGGACAGTTTACCACTGTTGGGTGTGCTTTAAAGGGAACTTGGCAGACAGATGATGGGGGTAGTATCTTATGTGGTATCCCTGATAGAGAGCCTCTGAAAATGTAGGCAGAGTTGTGGGCCAGAAAATGGAGTGCAGTTTACCATGGTTGGGTATGCTTTAAAATCCTCTTCTTTAATTATTTTCTCTGCACACACACACACACACACACACACACACACACACACACACACACACACACACGTGTGGAAAATACCCAGGTTCAGGAAAACCATGAATTTTAGAGGAGAACCTACCACTTTCATATTATTAAGCCAGCATAATTCCAAACTATATTCTAAATATTTATTCTTATACTCATGGATAATGTAGTTCTCATGCCTCAACAAAGAAATTTCTCATTGTTACAGATGAAGACAATTATAGAAAAAAAAGACAACTGATCAAAATGCAGAGAAGTAACTCTATCTTATATACCTCCACTTGATCATTTTACAATGGGACTCCTACACCCAAGCTCATGCTTAATCATGTTGCTGCTATCCTGGTATCTGAAGGACACATTAAAGAGAGGAACATGTCTACAAAGAATAAGTTCAATAACAGAGCTGTCAATAATTGTCAATTTTCCTTTCTAAATGAGACAGATTTTAAAATGTAAGTATAGTTACCAAAGATTATTCTAGTGTATAAATTGAACAGAAGAGATAGTGTTTGACAGGTACTTTATTTTACAACTGGCAAAATAAAGAACACTACAAAAGAATTCCCAACTTTACAAATTAACTTTACAATGATGCAAGTTGAACTGAAACTTATCTTTCAATAGGTATCCTTGGCCTGGAGAAAATTTGACTTTAATATTCATGTATACCCACAAATAAGGCATGAGGTAATATAAGCATTTTATTGCTGAGGAAACACTCATACTCTCCCTGTGCCTTGGAATTATCTTTAATTGGTTTTGTTGACAAGTACTGGACCACAAACATGCACAATGCCTGGTGTTTGAAACTTGTGACTATGTTAAAACATGAGTTGCAAGAAAATAGTTTTGCATGCTAGATCTATAAGCAACATTAAAAGAAAGGGATAGCAATATTATTTAGTATAAATTGTGCAAAGTATGGGAAACTTCAGAAATGGGTACAAAGAAGTAGTGAAAGTTATATATGTATATTTCCGGTTCTGATATTTGCCAGTAGAAAGTCATGCAGAAGTATCATTGCACAAAGAGCCACATGATCTCATGTAGATAATTCCAGAGAAACACAACAAGGTTTCTTTTCTTTGTTTATTCAAGATTTCTCCCTAATTTCAAGGATAAGAATATTTTGTCCTGTGTGTGTGTGTGTGTTATACCACTACAATTAAGCTTTTAATGACCTATTTCAAAGAAAGAAAGTTTTCTTTATGTTTTGTAAAATCTCCCATACCCTTTTTCTTACAGTTCTGTAATTCTGAAAGTTGCTAATGAAATAACTTAAAAATGGAAACCTTATTTTGGAATCTGAGGTAGGATGACTGTAACCTCAATAGTTCTTTAATTAGGACAAAGACATTAGAAACCTACATCTGAGTGATCTCATGTAAGATGGACTAGACTTATCTTTGTTGTTGAAGTTAACCATGGAAGATGGATAGTATGAACTAAGGAAGGCAGACATTGTCATAAAAAGGAATGGGGCTGGGGATTTAGCTCAGTGGTAGAGCGCTTACCTAGGAAGTGCAAGGCCCTGGGTTCGGTCCCCAGCTCCGAAAAAAAGAACCAAAAAAAAAAAAAAAGGAATAAAGGGATTTTTCCATAGGGTCTTTATAAAAAATAAATTATTACACCATAATAATACCTTCTCAGCTATATGATATGAGACCCTTTTAGATTTTCAAACTACTGAATGACACATCATGTTTATGATATTGCTAGCTAGGAAGTTTCTTGTTATTTTATAACAGAAGGCCCTATAAATTAAAGTGATTGCTTGACACTTTTCATTGATAACCATACATTTAAAAGTGCTTAAACATTCATTGTAAATTTTCAGGCAAAAGAGAAATTCTTCTCTATGTAAATATGCCACTTGTGCTGGCATATTTAAAATTAAGGAATGCTTTGAAAAGTTCTATTCAGGAATAATGTATAGTATTTGTGTCATTTTATGATCAAGATGTACCTGCTTGAATTGTAAAGTGCCTATAAGACTTAAATCTTTACAATGGGTTCTACATGAGAGAAGAATATATGACTAGATGAATATACATTACGTAAGATATAATTATTTGGGTTTGTGATATATTTCATTAAAAAAGGAGAAATAGAACTCATGGAAGATGGGAAAAGACCAAAGAAAGAAAAAGTGATTATATTAATCAGAATTTTTTGGTGATGACATTGATAAATCAGTATTCTCTCCTGAGCATTGTATTGATTCATGCCTTGAGAGAATCTCCAGCTATCATAAGAAGTTAAGCATATGATAAAATTTGCTGCCATCTCTTAAGTATCCATTGTTTGTGTTCATTGTAATGAAGACTGTCAACACCCAGAATATTATTCATTAACTTTTCATCCCCCAAGTTTCAGTGAAGGGTAATTTTTTTCAAGGTGTTGTAGCATGAGCATTTTATGTATCATTTCTCCTAATGGGACCCTGTGAAAAGATTTACCACAAAGGGAAAAAGCAATTCTTGACAAAAGAACTCTGTTCTTTCAAGTTAAAAATCATTGGGGAAATGGAGAGATTTGCCTGAGGAAAATATGTGGGCTTTAGTATTCATTTCTATTTAAGACAGCAAATATCTTTGGGGATTAATCCTAGGCCATTTAGTGTAATAAGGTTGCTTTCTGTATTTTGGGAGTTCTACGTCTTCAATTTTTAAAAGTGGGTTTGTTTTGTTAAGTAAAGCAAAAGAATGCCTCTGGCTTACAAGAGATAACTAGTTATTATATTTATAAAACAGCCAACCCTTTTCACTTTCTTGAGACCATTCTTCCTTGCTCTTCCACTTCTATCACAATCAGAGCCTTGGACACTGTTGGTGAGTCTGTTCTTGTTGAAAGAGTAGGCTGTGGTAATAGGGTTCTATAAATGAGATTTTATCTGTAATACTTTAGGCTTCATAAACAGGTTCTTGTGTCCAGTAGTTTCCTAGGAAACAGCTGCTAACAGATTCTCTTTCTCTTTGCTCCTTTCAATCTATCATGTTCCGACAAGGCACAAAGTTCTGAACTTGATCAAGATCAATTTCTCTGTTTTTTCAATATTTTTTCTCTTCATATATATATACATTTTTAAATATTAAATATATATTCTTAAATATTATATATATACAATTTTGGAATGTCTTTTTATTAACTTTTGTAAATCTTATTCTCTTTTTTACACTATTTTGCTTCAACTTTAAAAATTCCTGATTATTTAAACATTTTATTAAATATATGACATTCACTACTTCATTATATTTTTGTGTTAAAATCTTTTAACTTCATACTTATTTAGACCAGTCTTTTTTTTTTTATTAACTTGAGTATTTCTTATATACATTTCGAATGTTATTCCCTTTCCCGGTTTCCGGGCAAACATACCCCTCCGCCCTCCCCTTCCTTATGGGTGTTCCCCTCCCAACCCTCCCCCCATTGCCATCCTTCCCCCATAGACTAGTTCACTGGGGGTTCAGTCTTAGCAGGACCCAGGGCTTCCCCTTCCACTGGTGCTCTTACTAGGATATTCATTGCTACATATGGGGTCAGAGTCCAGGGTCAGTCCATGTATAGTCTTTAGGTAGTGGCTTAGTCCCTGGAAGCTCTGGTTGCTTGGCATTGTTGTACTTTTGGGGTCTCGAGCCCCTTCAAGCTCTTCCAGTTCTTTCTCTTATTCCTTCAACAGGGGACCTATTCTCAGTTCAGTGGTTTCCTGCTGGCATTCGCCTCTGTATTTGATGTATTCTGGCTGTGTCTCTCAGGAGCGATCTACATCCGGCTCCTGTCGGTCTGCACTTCTTTGCTTCATCCATCTTGTCTAATTGGGTGGCTGTATATGTATGGGCCACATGTGGGGCAGGCTATGAATGGGTGTTCCTTCAGTCTCTGTTTTAATCTTTGCCTCTCCCTTCCCTGCCAAGGGTATTCTTTTTCCTCATTTAAAGAAGGAGTGAAGCATTCACATTTTGATCATCTGTCTTGAGTTTCATTTGTTCTAGGGATCTAGGGTAATTCAAGCATTTGGGCTAATAGCCACTTATCAATGAGTGCATACCATGTATGTCTTTCTGTGATTGGGTTAGCTCACTCAGGAAGATATTTTCCAGTTCCAACCATTTGCCTACGAATTTCATAAACTCGTTGTTTTTGATAGCTGAGTAATATTCCATTGTGTAGATGTACCACATTTTCTGTATCCATTCCTCTGTTGAAGGGCATCTGGGTTCTTTCCATTTTCTGGCTATTATAAATAAGGCTGCGATGAACATAGTGGAGCACGTGTCTCTTTTATATGTTGAGGCATCTTTTGGGTATATGCCCAAGAGAGGTATAGCTGGATCCTCAGGCAGTTCAATGTCCAATTTTCTGAGGAACCTCCAGACTGATTTCCAGAATGGTTTTACCAGTCTGCAATCCCACCAACAATGGAGGAGTGTTCCTCTTTCTCCACATCCTCGCCAGCATCTGCTGTCACCTGAGTTTTTGATCTTAGCCATTCTCACTGGTGTGAGGTGAAATCTCAGGGTTGTTTTGATTTGCATTTCCCTTATGACTAAAGATGTTGAACATTTCTTTAGGTGTTTCTCAGCCATTCGGCATTCCTCAGCTGTGAATTCTTTGTTTAGCTCTGAACCCCATTTTTTAATAGGGTTATTTGTTTCCCTGCGGTCTAACTTCTTGAGTTCTTTGTATATTTTGGATATAAGGCCTCTATCTGTTGTAGGATTGGTAAAGATCTTTTCCCAATCTGTTGGTTGCCGTTTTGTCCTAACCACAGTGTCTTTTGCCTTACAGAAGCTTTGCAGTTTTATGAGATCCCATTTGTCGATTCTTGATCTTAGAGCATAAGCCATTGGTGTTTTGTTCAGGAAATTTTTTCCAGTGCCTATGTGTTCCAGATGCTTCCCTAGTTTTTCTTCTATTAGTTTGAGTGTGTCTGGTTTGATGTGGAGGTCCTTGATCCACTTGGACTTAAGCTTTGTACAGGGTGATAAGCATGGATCGATCTGCATTCTTCTACATGTCGCTCTCCAGTTGAACCAGCACCATTTGCTGAAAATGCTATCTTTTTTCCATTGGATGGTTTTGGCTCCTTTGTCAAAAATCAAGTGACCATAGGTGTGTGGGTTCATTTCTGGGTCTTCAATTCTATTCCATTGGCCTATCTGTCTGTCTCTGTACCAATACCATGCAGTTTTTATCACTATTGCTCTGTAATACTGCTTGAGTTCAGGGATAGTGATTCCCCCTGAAGTCCTTTTATTGTTGAGGATAGCTTTAGCTATCCTGGGTTTTTTGTTATTCCAGATGAATTTGCAAATTGTTCTGTCTAACTCTTTGAAGAATTGGATTGGTATTTTGATGGGGATTGCATTGAATCTGTAGATTGCTTTTGGTAAAATGGCCATTTTTACTATATTAATCCTGCCAATCCATGAGCATGGGAGATCTTTCCATCTTCTGAGGTCTTCTTCAATTTCTTTCCTCAGTGTCTTGAAGTTCTTATTGTACAGATCTTTTACTTGCTTGGTTAAAGTCACACCGAGGTACTTTATATTATTTGGGTCTATTATGAAGGGTGTCGTTTCCCTAATTTCTTTATTGGCTTGTTTCTCTTTCGTATAGAGGAAGGCAACTGATTTATTTGAGTTAATTTTATACCCAGCCACTTTGCTGAAGTTGTTTATCAGCTTTAGTAGTTCTCTGGTGGAACTTTTGGGATCACTTAAATATACTATCATGTCATCTGCAAATAGTGATATTTTGACCTCTTCTTTTCCGATCTGTATCCCCTTGATCTCCTTTTGTTGTCTGATTGCTCTGGCTAGAACTTCAAGAACTATATTGAATAAGTAGGGAGAGAGTGGGCAGCCTTGTCTAGTCCCGGATTTTAGTGGGATTGCATCAAGTTTCTCTCCATTTAGTTTAATGTTAGCAACTGGTTTGCTGTATATGGCTTTTACTATGTTTAGGTATGGGCCTTGAATTCCTATTCTTTCCAGGACTTTTATCATGAAGGGGTGTTGAATTTTGTCAAATGCTTTCTCAGCATCTAATGAAATGATCATGTAGTTCTGTTCTTTCAGTTTGTTTATATAATGGATCACGTTGATGGGTTTCCGTATATTAAACCATCCCTGCATGCCTGGGATGAAGCCTACTTGATCATGGTGGATGATTGTTTTGATGTGCTCTTGAATTCGGTTTGCCAGAATTTTATTGAGTATTTTTGCGTCGATATTCATAAGGGAAATTGGTCTGAAGTTCTCTTTCTTTGTTGTGTCTTTGTGTGGTTTAGGTATAAGAGTAATTGTGGCTTCGTAGAAGGAATTCGGTAGGGCTCTCCATCTGTTTCAATTTTGTGGAATAGTTTGGATAATATTGGTACGAGGTCTTGTATGAAGGTTTGATAGAATTCTGCACTAAACCCGTCTGGACCTGGGCTCTTTTTGGTTAGGAGACCTTTAATGACTGCTTCTATTTCCTTAGGAATTATGGGGTTGTTTAACTGGTTTATCTGTTCCTGATTTAACTTCCATACCTTGTATCTGTCTAGGAAATTGTCCATTTCCTGAAGATTTTCAAATTTTGTTGAATATAGGTTTTTATAGTAAGATCTGATGATTTTTTGAATTTCCTCTGAATCTGTAGTTATGTCTCCCTTTTCATTTCTGATTTTGTTAATTTGGACGCACTCTCTGTGTCCTCTCGTTAGTCTGGCTAAGGGTTTATCTATCTTGTTGATTTTCTCAAAGAACCTACTTTTGGTTCTGTTGATTCTTTCTATGGTCCTTTTTGTTTCTAGTTGGTTGATTTCAGCTCTGAGTTTGATTATTTCCTGCCTTCTACTCCTCCTGGGTGTATTTGCTTCTTTTTGTTCTAGAGCTTTTAGGTGTGCTGTCAAGCTGCTGACATATGCTCTTTCCTGTTTCTTTCTGCAGGCACTCAGCGCTATGAGTTTTCCTCTTAGCACAGCTTTCATGTGTCCCATAAGTTTGGGTATGTTGTATCTTCATTTTCATTAAATTCTAAAAAGTTTTTAATTTCTTTCTTTATTTCTTCCTTGACCAGGTTATCATTGAGTAGAGCATTGTTCAATTTCCACGTATATGTGGGCATTCTTCCCTTACTGTTATTGAAGACCAGTTTTAGGCCGTGGTGGTCCGATAGCACGCATGGGATTATTTCTATCTTTCTGTACCTGTTGAGGCCCGTTTTTTGACCAATTATATGGTCAATTTTGGAGAAAGTACCATGAGGAGCTTAGAAGAAGGTATATCCTTTTGCTTTAGGATAGAATGTTCTATAAATATCCGTTAAGTCCATTTGGCTCATGACTTCTCTTAGTCTGTCGACATCACTGTTTAATTTCTGTTTCCATGATCTGTCCATTGATGAGAATGGGCTGTTGAAATCTCCCACTATTATTGTGTGAGGTGCAATGTGTGTTTTGAGCTTTAGTAAGGTTTCTTTTACGTATGTAGGTGCCCTTGTATTTGGGGCATAGATATTTAGGATTGAGAGTTCATCTTAGTGGAATTTTCCTTTGATGAATATGAAGTGTCCTTCCTTATCTTTTTTGATGACTTTTAGTTGGAAATTGATTTTATTTGATATTAGAATGGCTACTCCAGCTTGCTTCTTCTGACCATTTGCTTGGAAAGTTGTTTTCCAGCCTTTCACTCTGAGGTAGTGTCTGTCTTTGTCTCTGAGGTGTGTTTCCTGTAGGCAGCAGAATGCAGGGTCCTCGTTGCGTATCCAGTTTGTTAATCTATGTCTTTTTATTGGGGAGTTGAGGCCATTGATGTTGAGAGATATTAAGGAATAGTGATTATTGTTTCCCTTTATATTCATATTTGGATGTGAGGTTATGTTTGTGTGCTTTCATTCTCTTTGTTTTGTTGCCAAGACGATTAGTTTCTTGCTTCTTCTAGGGTATAGCTTGCCTCCTTATGTTGGGCTTTACCATTTATTATCCTTTGTAGTGCTGGATTTGTAGAAAGATATTGTGTAAATTTGGTTTTGTCATGGAATATCTTGGTTTCTCCATCAATGTTAATTGAGAGTTTTGCTGGATACAGTAACCTGGGCTGGCATTTGTGTTCTCTTAGGGTCTGTATGACATCAGTCCAGGATCTTCTGGCCTTCATAGTTTCTGGCGAGAAGTCTGGTGTGATTCTGATAGGTCTCCCTTTATATGTTACTTGACCTTTTTCCCTTACTGCTTTTAATATTCTTTCTTTATTTTGTGCGTTTGGTGTTTTGACAATTATGTGACGGGAGGTGTTTCTTTTCTGGTCCAATCTATTTGGAGTTCTGTAGGCTTCTTGTATGTCTATGGGTATCTCTTTTTTTAGGTTAGGGAAGTTTTCTTCTATGATTTTGTTGAAGATATTTACTGGTCCTTTGAGCTGGGAGTCTTCACTCTCTTCTATGCCTATTATCCCTAGGTTTGATCTTCTCATTGAGTCCTGGATTTCCTGTATGTTTTGGACCAGTAGCTTTTTCCGCTTTACATTATCTTTACAGTTGAGTCAATGATTTCTATGGAATCTTCCGCTCCTGAGATTCTCTCTTCCATCTCTTGTATTCTGTTGGTGAAGCTTTTATCTACAGCTCCTTGTCTCTTCTTTTGGTTTTCTATATCCAGGGTTGTTTCCATGTGTTCTTTCTTGATTGCTTCTATTTCCATTTTTAATTCCTTCAACTGTTTGATTGTGTTTTCCTGGAATTCTTTCAGGGATTTTTGTGTCTCCTCTCTATGGGCTTCTACTTGTTTATTTATGTTTTCCTGGAATTCTTTCAGGGATTTTTGCGATTCTTTCAGGCATTTTTGCGATTCCTCTCTGTAGGCTTCTACTTGTTCTCTAAGGGAGTTCTTCATGTCTTTCTTGAAGTCCTCCAGCATCATGATCAAAAATGATTTTGGAACTAGATCTTGCTTTTCTGGTGTGTTTGGATATTCCATGTTTGTTTTGATGGGAGAATTGGGCTCCGATGGTGCCATGTAGTCTTGGTTTCTGTTGCTTGGGTTCCTGCGCTTGCCTCTCGCCATCAGATTATCTCTAGTGTTACTTTGTTCTGCTATTTCTGACAGTGGCTAGACTGTCCTATAAGCCTGTGTGTCAGGAGTGCTGTAGACCTGTTTTCCTCTCTTTCAGTCAGTTATGGGGACAGAGTGTTCTGCTTTCGGGCGTGTAGTTTTTCCTCTCTACAGGTCTTCAGCTGTTTTGTGGGCCTGTGTCTTGAGTTCACCAGGCAGCTTTCTTGCAGCAGAAAATTTGGTCTTACCTGTGGTCCTGAGGCTCAAGTTCGCTCGTGGGGTGCTGCCCACGGGCTCTCTGCAGCGGCAGCAACCAGGAAGACCTGTGCCGCCCCTTCCGGGAGCTTCAGTGCACCAGGGTTCCAGATGGTCTTTGGCTTTTTCCTCTGGCGTCCGAGATGTGTGTGCAGGGAGCAGTCTCTTCTGGTTTCCCAGGCTTGTCTGCCTCTCTGAAGGTTTAGCTCTCCCTCCCACGGGATTTGGGTGCAGAGAACTGTTTATCCGGTCTGTTTCTTTCAGGTTCCAGCGGTGTCTCAGGCAGGGGTCCTGCCGCTCCTGGGCCCTCCCCCACGGGAGCCCAGAGGCCTTATACAGTTTCCTCTTGGGCCAGGGATGTGGGCAGGGGTGAGCAGTGTTGGTGGTTTCTTCAGCTCTGCAGCCTCAGGAGTGCCCACCTGACCAGGCGGTTGGGTCTCTCTCTCACCGGGTCTGGGAGCAGAGAGCTGCTGCGGGCCGGGATCCGCGGGTGTGGGACTTCCGGTAAACACAGAACGTGCCGGGTCCTAGAGAAATTCTGCTTCCGTGTGTCCCAAGCTCACCAGGCAGCTTTCTTGCAGCAGAAAATTTGGTCTTACCTGTGGTCCCGAGGCTCAGGTTCGCTCGTGGGGTGCTGCTCAGGGGCTCTCTGCAGCGGCAGCAACCAGGAAGACCTGTAGACCAGTCTTTTTTTAAAAAACTCTTTCTTATTGATAACCAAATAATGTTATTCTAATACAGCCTTCATTTTTAATGTCATTTTTTATAAAATAAGACAATCCAGAAAAGCCCTCTTTATTCAAATTTTCTTAACTTTTTCTCTATACTATGAATATTTTATTAATTTTTAATTGTAAATATCATACTTTAACATGGATTGGCAGGTTATTATTCATTACCAGACTTCCTGGAATGATGGAAAAGAAATAAGTGGATAAAGAAGAAAAGTAGGAAAGTCTGGGATTAGAAGGTCTTACCCAACTGAGAGTTCATGCAGGCATAGTTACTAAGATGTACAATATCTTACATACAACTTTTTTGTAAGGAAAAATGGGACAGTGACAGAAGAAAGCTATCAGAGGATGTGACAAATGCAGCAGGAAGCTAATCAAGCTATGTTTTAGAAATGGTGTACAGGATATTTCAAGAACATCACAGAGAGAACAAACAGAGGGCATGGAACTGATAGTCACAGCCTCATAGGGTATTGGATTCTCATGATCCAAAGGAGAAAAGAAGAAAATAAAGGAAGAAAGAAACAGAAAAGGAAGGAAGGAAGGAAGGAAGGAAGGAAGGAAGGAAGGAAAGAAAAGAAAAGGAGGGAGGCAGGAAACAAAAAATATAGGAGAAAAGGGAGGGAAGGAAAATGGCTAGAAATTTAGTCAGTGTATGCTAGTAGTCTAGAATAATGTCTTAGTTAAGGTTACTGTTTTTAGGGTGAAACATGATGGTGAAAAGAACTTGTGGAGGAAAGAGTTTACTCAGCTTAAACTTCCATATCACTGTTCATCATTGAAGAATGCTAGGACAGGAAATCAAACAGGATAGGAAGATGGAAGCAGGAATAGATATGGGGGCCATGAAGGGATGTCACTTATTGGCTTGCTCCACATGACTTGCTTAGACTCCTTTTTTATGGTGCCCAGGACTGCCAGCCCAGAGAGGGCACCACTAACAAAATGAGTTGGGGCCTCCCCCATCAAATATGAATTGAGAAAATAATCTACATGCTTGCCCATGGTTCGTTCTTTTGGAGGCATTTTCTCAGTTGAAGTTCCCTCCTCTCAAATGACTTTGGTCGACATAAAGCTATGCAGTTTGGATAATTGGTTTTAGAAATAAGATATGTTTGTTTGGCTGTTATCCATTTTAATACCTTCCTTTATTATTCACGGATGTCTTAATAATAGATAGGAAGGCAAGGCAACTCAGAGTTTAGGTGTGATGGGTTTCACGTGGTGTATCTTTTGAAAAATTATATCTGTGTGTCATTATAGGATAGGTGTCTTGTGTATATGTGTGGAAACATGTGGGCAAGTGGTGAGGTGTCAGTGTCCTATTTTACCACTCATTGTCTTGTCCATCTGAGACAGTCTCTCATGGTACTAGCAAGACTGTCAATCATCATCTCAGCACTCCTGTCTCCACTACTGTTGTTGAGAAGAGCTGATTTTTACAGGAATTCTAGGAATTTTACCTCAGGTCCACATGTTTGTGCACCAGTATTCTCATCCATTGACCCATCTTTCTACCCTGCATGTATTTTGTTTTTCTTTCTTTAAAAAAATGATTTTGATTGAAATACAATGACATCACTTTCCCTCTCTTTTTCCTCTCTTCAGTCGCTCTAGTGACACCCCACTCTCAACTTGATAGATTCTTTTTCTTTGAATTTATGCTTGTTATATGTACACACACACACACACACACACACACACACACACACACACAGTTGAATCTGATATTGTTTGTTTGGTTTTTGCTTATTTGTTTTGTTTTTAAGTGCATACGGTTTCAAAGGTTGCAGCATGCGTGTTGGGTAGCAGCTCTGGTTCCATATCCTCCATTTCCTCCCTCAGGTGTCCAGGAACCACTGCACACCAGGCTAGAAGAAAGCATCAGAGTCTGGAATGGGTAGGGTCTGTAGAATCCTGGTCGGATGGAGAGTGAGTGCCAGGAGGGAGGGTCTTCTCTAAAGATTTAGTGTTCCATCTTTTTTAGAAGATAATCAAACAGCTCTCTTACACAATCTTCAATGAAACATCTGACATACAAGGACATTATGTGAACCTTGAAGAGTGAAAAAGGAGTTTTAAAGATGAACATAAAATCTTTCACAACATAATGCAAATGCCTCATTTGTATTGAGAGGCATTCCAGGAATCCTCAGTACTTGATAGGTGGGTTCTTATCAGGAAGGAAGGAGCTGAACTTGTAGTTTTGCCAAAGACTATGTGGACTTCTTCAGATAGAAGGTGGGAGTTGGGCTTCCCAGAAAGCATCAGAGAAAGCTGGAAAAGGGGAGTCCTCCATTTTGTACAGAGCTCATTGGTGCTACCAGGCCATGGGTAGAGTTCAACCTTAAGTAGCAGGGTTTCCCAACAAAAGATGACTCTTCTTTATTGAGGCCTCATTCTTGGAAGAGGCTAGTTGTTCCTCTCCAATAGTCAATAGTTGTAGGTACTTCTTAATCTAGTGGCAGTGAAGGATCCTAGGGGCTTTCATCAGCCTTACAACCCACTGCCTCAGGTCAAGATTAAGCAAAGTACCAGCTTCTAGCCTCAGGTCAAGGCTAGGCTAAGTTCCATTCTCCACCATAGTTCTCAGGAGGATGAGGAACATTCTTGAAAAACCTTAAAGTGTACTGACTGATAATCATCTGGGCCTCTGGTCCCACAAAGAGTTTGAATGCATGTCATAAGCTTGCTAACCAAAAACTCAGTGGGCAATATGCTTAGCCAGTAAGTTTAAAATATAATCTTGCTGATGTAACCTGTACCCCTAAAAAGTATAAAAACTGCTTGTTGTAGCCATTCAGGGTAACCTTCTAGTCACTCGCCATGAGGGGCTGATTGAGTACTGACCCCAGCACACCAGAAAAATAAATCTCTTGCGTTTGCATCGAAATCTGTTCTCATGTCTTGCTTGAGGGTTCTCCTGGTAGTTAAGACTCACTTCAAGCTTTGCAGTTGGACCCAGTGAAATCTTTCCCCTTTCTCATTAATATGATCCTTTTTTATTGCTATTGTTCCAGACTTGTTTCCAGAGCCATTTCATAGGGAGTCTGTTTCACAGCAGACTTCCTGGTATTCTGGCTTTTATGACCTTTCTGACCTCTCTTCTGTGATGTCCCAGAGCAATACATAAGAAGCTCTGAAATAATTGTATTCATTGAGGCTCAGCTGCCTAGTATCCATTGACCTCTGCATTGAGTCCAAGTGTGGTTTTGATCTTGTTTGTTTATTTTACTTTTTGCAATGGTTTCCATGTGTTGTAAAGAGAAGTTCAATGAAGTTTTGTGGCTACACTTATCTTCAGACATAAAAATAAAATGTAGAACACAGTAAAAATATGACACAAATCCAAAAAAACTAGAGGTAGTAGATTAATTTCTAAGGTCCATGACATTATTAGACTTGAGAACTGAACCAAGTTTGCAGTACTAGACATGAATGTCCTCTCATTGAATGGGCCTGAAGTCCAATTATGTAGCTGCTGGTTGCCACTGATATATGAATGCTTGTAACTTTATACACATTTTTTCTTTCTTTTTAGAATTTGGCCTGGGCTTGATTATACTTTCTTTTGTTGTGTGTCTTATGTGGCAATCTGATTTTTTCTAGATTTGGCCAGGGCAGGAAATGTACAACATGATGCCAGGTAAAACTGATGAGTGAGTTGTTTAAATAACATATGGAAAGATGGTTCCCACGCTTCAGGTCTAGAGTTAGAGCAAGCAAATACTGGGTTAAGAATGAAAGGGGTTCATGGCCACAAGTAAGAAGCTAGGTTTGTGGGTTTTCAGATGGCCACAGGTTGGAGTAAGAACATGGAAGTGGAATAAGGAAATGGAAAAAGGCAGTTTACTACAGAGTTGATATTGAGCTAGGCTTATGAGTATGCAGCCAGAGGGTGGTTGGCATACAGACAGGGAACTGGAAGAAAGACCTTAACCACAAACAGTGGCTCCCATTTGAAGAGTATTTAAATAACTGCTGTTTTGAAGCTAGGCTCGTAGATTTGAAGATGGCAGAGCGTAACAAAATAAGGAGCAAAGAAAGAAGCTAATTAGCTTGGAATAGTGGCTCAGGCACAGATGGTTTGAGGGTCATAGGTATGGATTGAGGCATGTGAATTTATGTTTGGTCTTTTAAAGAAAGAACATTTTGCCAAGGTGAACCTAGTTGAAAAGGGTTGGCTAAGTTGTGTGAACTGTTAAACATTGAAGGAAGACTCTCATGTTCCTGAACTCAGAAAGGTAGTTTATGTGTGATTGTTGTTGGGATCCCAAATACTTCTTATACAGCAGAGTTTCTACCAGACAGAAGGTCCTTTGGGTAAATTGATCTGTAAGGAAAGACAAGCAGTAATTTAAAACCAAAGACACAGATTAAATGTGCAGCACAAGAGTATAGTGTATACTTAGAATTCAGGACACTGTAAGTTCAATGCCAGAAATGAAAAGAAGCAACAGAAGAATCAAAAGAAGAGGAGGAGAAACAGAAGGAGGAGGAGGAGGCAGAGGAAGAAGAAGGAGGAGGAAGAGAGGGGCAGGAAGAGGCAGATTAGGAGGTGTTAGAGGAGTAGCCAGAGGAGGAGAAACAAAATGAGCAAAAATCACAATGTCCAGGGCTGAGTTTGACTTTCAGAAAAACAAACAAACAAAAACCAATAGTATAATTATCTAGAAGACTCCAGGATCAAGGCAGTTGACTAATAAAAGAGAAGGTTTCTAGACGGAAGATAGAGCTGGACTTATAAGAGACAGGTCAGTGTTCCAGAGGCTACCCAAGGGAACTTATTGAACACCTGTGCCATCTATTACTATGTTTAGTTAGCTTCCAGCACAGAAAAAGTAACTATCAAATCCCAACCACCATACTCTACAGTTTAACTTGCTGTCTTGTCTAAGTTTATTCCTGCCTCTATTTTCCTTTTTAGAGTTCTATGATTTAGAGTCTTTTGTCAGAGATGAGATATATTATAGACTCCACTGTGCTTATGTTAAGGAATTAATATTAAATTATATATTTCAAAACTACCAACACATTGACAATGTTCTGGTATTTCTGTTCACTCAATCTAATATCAGAATAGGCATCTATAAGTCTATAGGTATGTCCATTTTTTAAATAATTCTATGCCTAGGAAGTGCCTGCTGACTTTTCTATATAGGTTGTATGGCTGCGGAATTTTGCATGTGGGCAAGTATATTCCTATGTGCGAAATGTGACATAATCATTAATGAGTATATTTTAGCCATGTACTTAAATATTCTTGTAGTGATAATAAAACCTAAACTCAATGTAATTATAAACCTTTTTAAAATTTAAATTAAAAACAATTTTTATAAGAAATAAATCCATTACCTAGAGATCTAAGTTAAGAATAATAATTAAAAAAACCTGGGTTATCGGTATGGATTGAGTTCTATTTAATCTCTGAATTCTTTTGTGGCTAAGAACTGTTGATTCTTGTATGATTAGCCATTATGGAGACAGAGATACAGGATGTCATAGCATAGATTATCAATCAGCTCACTCTGATGGATCATGAACATATTGGAGCTTCAAGGCTCCTCAACAGTACACTAGGTCAACCATTCTGAGAGGATCCAATTGAAAAGTGAACCTTTCTGTGACTCCCAAATAACAGACCCAATCAGCACTGCTGGTTCTATATAACCTGAGCACTTCTCTGTGGAAATGAGCATGGCTTCCTACAATAGAGTGGGCCACTGATCCCAGGTGGAAAGTCCCACACTTATTTTCAGACAGACTGTTGCCTGGTTGTAGTTTTTTTTCAACTAGCAACAGGGAATTTCTGAGCCAATCAAAATGTACTGGAAGCGAAGAGAATTAAAATTTGGGGGCCATGTGTAAAGGCAGAGAAAAAGAATACATTAAAAGTCTACTCCAGAAAAGATCCATTAATTTTTTACTATATAGCTTGTATCTCGAAGGTAATTCTCCTTCAAGGAGAAAATAAGAATAGGGTATTTGAGCTACCTTCATCTATGTTTCAGCATAGTTTGAAGCTTACCTTTGCTAAATGATCCACTTGCATTCGTTCCTCCCTCATTGTTCATCCCTGAGCTGCCAAGCACTTCACTAGCTGACAGAAGTGTGATGCTGAGCAGGTAGGAGCTCTGGCTCTAACAAAAATAAACTGTGCTATTGTATGTGAGAGCTTAGGTGGTTCCTGGGAAAATACCATTCGTTAACTTTACTTTCTTTGACCACTGTGACACTTTTACAATGCCAATGTGTAAGATGAACAGTTGAGAAGAAAAATAAAATCGTTCTAAATTCATGCATTGCTCAAATTGGAATGAACATTACACTAGACTTCTATGTCTACAGTTTCTGACAATCATACCAGTTTACATTTAAAGGCATAAAAGTACATAGTCATGCAGGTACTATTCTTATGTTAAAATATGTACGGTGTATGTACTATACAAATCTTAGTTTGCTATAAATTTTACAAAACTGCACCAAACTTATATTTTATGCATGATTTATATTTCCTTACATAAAGAGGTTTTTCTTAAGAATTGTCCTTGGTTTCAAAGCTTTCAGGGCCTATTTTGACTTCAGTCTTCACTCCAAAATTTTACCTCATGTATATTTTTTTTCTCTTTTTAAATAAGTCTTTTCTATTTAATATTTTAGCAGCAATAATCTTGAAAAGAAATATCTAGAACACTTTACTCTAACATTCTGGTAACCTTTCACCTTCCCCAGGGTATATAATTAATTACTTCTGTTCCAGGAAATGTTTTGCCCAAACTTTATCTTCCAGTTAGCCTTCTGCTCTGAAAGTTGACAAGTTATAAAATGCTTAGCTCAGCATTTTTTTCTGTAGACTCACAGAAACTCAGATTTGGTGTCAAGCTCTCTTGGACTTATTTAATCACTCTGAGTGGAAAGGAAGACAGATTTTGATTAAGATTAGCACCACCAATCAATAAGGACCTTGAACTTCCATAAGTCATAGTGATGCTGATAGGCTCGAAGTCAACCTTTGAACCATTGGCACAAAATGAACATCAGATAACTTGAATAAAGGTTCTTTACCATGGGGCTGTTATTTACAAGCTTGTTTTCTGTTAGATACTCTAGAAAACCAACCTTTGTTATTTTTTCTGTTGTTAACTGTTTTCCTTCCCCATTCAAATATTTTCTCCAGCCTGTGATTTAGAGCTTTTCACTCCCAAATTCCACTAAGGTTATAATTCAGCGAAATCGCGGGAAGAGGAGTCAGTGTGAAGGCTTCCTGCAGTCCACAGTTTCAGACCTCAGTACTGGAGCAATGGTTGAAGTTCAAAAGGCAGGTAAAGCCAAGGTGGGAGCCTTTGCTACTCAGAAATCCTCAAGATCCATTGGATATTAGACTTAAACAAACAAGAAATTACTTTCATTGATTAAATGTAGATTGAATTAGGAGGGAAAAATGGCAGGCGCAGCTAAGGTTGTGTCCTCCACTCATTGTTTAACTCAGCATGACTGATTCAATCTGCTGAGCCCCAAGGAAGGCCAAAGATGTCACCCATAGACTCCACATAATACAAGATCCTCAGAAGAGCAAAATCGAAAAGTTGCACTTTGTGCTCTCACAGCCTGGAGCCAGTGTTCTCATTCTGGTCCTGTGTTAGCAGAACAATGAAGTGCAGCAGGCATGGGGCTGCTCCACATAATAATTACAGGTACCCCACAGGCAAAGCTGTTGTAGCTTTTTAAGACTTGACCGAATGTGTCTTGTAGGCATGGCCTAGCAGATGGGGACTTTTCCCTTTCATCTTTTCCCAAAAGCCACCTAGGTGAAGCATAAAAAGCGTCTTGATAAGGGATATATTTTCTCCTATAGGGGTAGGTCGATTACTATAAGCTGCTCTTCTTGTTCATTCACCTTAAAAATAATTGCCACTCTGTGGTGGAAGAAGTCAAGTACAACCACAGAGTCGGGGACAGACATTAGGCTCCATCCCACTAATTTGCGTCACCTACTGCACTGCCTTATGTATTGATGGTAGGGGGAAAAAATGAAGCAGAAAATTAAGTCTGAAAGGATTTTTTGTCCTGCTGTCACTTTGTACAACATTTAGTTCAGTTGACATGACACTGTGCCTTTTGTTACATAAAACTGTCACACTGTCCCCTTCTAGTTAGCTACAGTCACTGGCCAAATCAATAATATCTGTCAGAACTGTCAAATAATGAAAGGATCCTATGATATGTTGGCTGCATTGAATGGTATTTTTTTAAAACCATCTATTAAAAGGCTATCAAATTAGGTTCAAAAATATATTAGAGATAAAGGAGATAAGATTTGTAAATGCTCTGAAAAATAAGGGCATTGTATGTCATTACTAATTTTACAGGAATCTTGAAGTTGCTCTGATGGTCCGTTTCACAGCGAACTTCAATTCCTACTGAAGGAGCTAAGTCAAAGTCAGTTTTTTATTTGTAGGGGAAAGAGCTGATGGTAGCAAATTCATTTGCCATTGCCCAAGATAGGGTTATTTCATACTTGTCATTAATTGTTTTCCATTGGCAAAAAATCAACTAAGACTTTACACACCATCTGTTACTGAGAAACCAAGGTACAGACACCTATAGCCGGAATCATTAGCTTTAAATGTTCCTTGCTGGTCTCTTAATTGAAATGGAGGAGTTAAAGTATGAAAGGAGCTTGAAGGGGTTTACAACCCCATAGGAAGAACAACAGTATCAACCAACAAGACCTGCCAGAGCTCCCAGGACTAAACCATTAACCAAAGAGTACACATGGAGTGAACCCTGGCTCCAGCCACATGTGTAGCAGAGGATGGTCTTGTAGGACATCAATTGGAGGAGAGGCCCTTGGTGCTCTGAAGGCTCAATGCCCCAGTGTAGGTGAAAGTCAGAGTGGGGAGGTGGGAGGGAGTGGGTGAGCGTGGGTGAGGGGAATAGGGAATGAGAAAGAAGGTGTCTGGTGGGGAAACCTGGAAAGGGTATAACATTTGAATGTAAAGAAAATATCCAATTAAAAAAAGGAATAAAGAAAACCACCATGGAAAACCCAAACTAGAAGTTTTTCCTTGGATATTCAGGGTGAATGGAAGAATTGTATTTCACTGTGGTCCAGCTGTGGTCCACTTAAAGTTCTCTTCGCATTGTTCTACTTTGAGATTGAACATTTCCTGTCTTAATGTCATTGACTTCTAACTAAGCAGTGAGCAAGAGAACAGGTGTTTGATAGTGTCAGTTAGATCATCCACTTTAATAAGCTGTCTGAATGATTTGATTTTCAACATTATCAAGCTTCCATCAACCTCTCTTATAATTCTTTTATTCACCTCTGTTACCATTTATCACAATACTCAGAATGCACTTTTTATGCCAGTTCGGACTTGAAGTACTTAGCTCAGGATACCCGCACAGTTTACTTTGAATTTCCTAAAACTCTTGTCCTGTGGTTTGCTGTTATTCTGCCTCCTGAGAGACCTGTAGACTCCTATTATGCTTCCTCTGTTGAACTGAGATGGGGAATGCATATGTGTGAATTAACAGTTCGGACTTCTTGGAAGAGTTTACCTACATAAGCCTAAATACAGAGTAAGTTTTTAACCTTATATATTTTGGATTGAACACCATGTGTTTGCATGTGAAACATTCTTTTTTCCCTTTCCCTATTCTTTTTTTTTTACTGCATTCTTTTTATTTACATTTCAAATGTTATTCCCTTTCCCAGTTTCCTGGACATAAGGCCTCTATCCATTCTACAACTTGTTCTTTTGTATTGAATGAGTATATTAGATCCCTGCACATAAAGACAAAGTTAGACATCCCAATGATATACTCTTTAGGTGTAGTTTTTCTTTTTCAGTGTCTGAGCTAAATCTGCTAATTCAAATATATGAGTAATAGTTTTAATGAAGAAATACAACATTTATTGCTCCATCAGAAGGATGTGGCTTATTTCCATAGAAATTAAATCTGTAATTTACAGAGAACTCTAGGCACTGAACTATCATTTCTTTTTGGGGGGGGATTTATTTATTTATTTATGTATTTATTTATTTGAGAGAGAGAGACAGAGACAGAGACAGAGACAGAGAGAGAGACAGAGAGAGAACATGCATAAAGTTGATTGGGTAGGGACATTGGTGGGTGGAAAGGAACATGATCAAACTGTAGCATATGAAAAACATTTTAAATAAAAACATTAAGATAAAGATAAGCTCAGGGATAGTAAATCATTACAAGAGAGGTTATATGATGAGGAATTTAAAGTTTGATCTTTCAGTGTATTCCCTCTGTCTTAATCACTTAAATCATGTTTAGTTCTTAGTCCAGGAGCCTCCAAAAATGTAGCATGGAGATCTAAGTGTGAAGTCAGTACCTAAATAAGGTGCAGAAAACCTAGAAAATAGGAACGTTTAGAACTTACTGCAGTCTACTTGAAGCTGAGATCTACAATATTTATGCTAGAGGGATAAGTGCCTTAGAAACACAAATGATCAAAACAACATTAACCATGTGAAAATTCAACACATGAAATATTTTATATACATTCAATTATCAAATTTATAATTTAAAGACATTGACAAACTACACGCTTGGAGAACTTCTTGGTAAATTTTATCAAACATTTGATACAGAAATGATGCCACCAATATAAAAAATGTTTTCTAAAAATCAAAGTGGCAAGGGTCCTTCTGTTTTAGTCAAATTTTTATAACTGAAATTACCTAAAATAAAATAAATTAGAAGTAATTGTCCTTACCCAGATGAAAACATTTAATAACATGTAAACACATGTGTATAGATGCGTGCATGTTTGTGTTACTAACACGTAAATCAAAGAAAAGGAATTTATCCCCATATATTCAAGTGTTCATTAAGCTTTCCATGGCAGGTTAGCAGGAAACAATACAGAGCATACAAACTTAAGCACAGATGTGAGTCTACTTGAAATTAAGGAGGACACGATCCTACCATGGCTCTCACGGCATTCACTGACAGCATCTACAGAGCCTAGGAGCTCCACAACCTCTGTGGTGGGACAAAGTGGCTATGATTAAGCTGGTTAGAATGCAATTAAGTTATATTTGTAGGGAGCACATTTTTCTTTAATTTTTTAATTCCTCCGTGTAAAAGAACAGGAAAATGTTTCTTTTGTATGAACAATCAAGGGAAACTCAAGTGGATAATGACAATTATATTCTGCTGAATATTTTAGAAGATGTCTTCATTGTTTGGAAAAATTCTCTATGACAAACCCCTCATTCTTCACATCATCCTAGAATTATTACATTCACTCTCGTTGCTTGTTCCTTGCCACATGATGCATTTATTAGATACATCTAAGACTTTTACATAAAAAATGCTGGGCTATCAGAAGAGAAAATTCATCCTTTGGGGGCCGCCATTGGCGACATCATACCCTCTGCTTTGAGCTGGGAAACAGTGGAGAAGCACATCATAAAGGACAGGAAGCTTGGGTACTGAGGCTGTGTCCAAGGTTCAGAATCATTTACAAGACTTGATGATACAACACCTTCACAGTTTGCATAGGCCTCATTCCCCAGCACAAGACCTCCAATAATTCTTGTGTGTGTGTGCGTGTGTGTGTGCATGTGTGTGTGTGTGTGTGTGTGTGTGTATTGTATGTGTGTCTCTGTGTGTGTGTTTGGTGTGTGTCTGTGTATGGTATGTGTGTATTTGCTGTGTGTGTGTATGGTGTATGTATGTGTGTGTGTGTGGTATGTGTGTGTGTGGTATGTGTGTATGTGTGTATGGTGTGTGTGTGTATGGTGTGTGTGTGTGGTGTGTGTGTGTATAGTGTGTGTCTGTGTATGATGTGTATATGTGTATGTGCTATGTGTTTATGGCGTGTGTCTGTGTATGATGTGTGTGCTGTTTGTGTGTATTGTGTGTGTCTGTGAATGGTGTGTGTGTGTGCTGTGTGTGAATGGTGTATCTGTGTGTGTGTGTGTGTGTGTGCTGTTTGTGTGTATGGTATGTTTCTGTGTATGATGTGTGTGCTGTTTGTGTGTATGGCGTGTGTCTGTGTATGGTGTGTGTGTGTGTGTGTGTGTGTGTGTGTGTGTGTGTGTGTGTGTGTGTAGTATAGAGTGTTTTTCCTTAAACTGTATCATTTGCTTTTGTTTGTCTTCTGTAGGAATCATCTGTATTTATTTTGGTTTTGAAAGTTCTCTTAGTCCTATCAGAGCATGGAATTAGATTTTCGGGAATTAATAGACGTAGACATCCCGGAGGTGTGTGTTGAAAAGTGTAGTCACTTCAGGTAAAATGTGCCAGGAGTAAAATAAAACCTTTCTATGTGATCAATTGTTAATATACTGTTTTGCATTTCAATTATGGTAATTTACTTCCTATTTCTACCCAAGGTCCAATGTGACCCCTTTGGACACAGTAAGAATCGGATGAAAACTGGGACGAATCTAGGACTTACCCTAACTTAAGTGCTAAGATGGTGGCACACATGGTGCAGAGTTGCAAAAAGGGACTGCAGTACAGCAGGTCTGCCCTCTGTGCTTGCTCCTTCTGCAGTATGAGAACACACAATTCATTCTTTCTCTCTCCCATGGAAATGTTATACAATGAGTCTCACGACAGACACTAAATTCATCTGTCTTTTAATATTGTTTTTCTTTGAATTTTGAAAATTATGGAAAAGACTTGCTCCATATATGATATGTTGTTATAGCACCTCGAGGAGACCAAAGCAGCTTCATGGAAAAGCGATACTATTTTTTATTTTTAATTTTATTCCTCTTCCCCAGGAATATATATATTCTATTTGCTAGTTTATCATTATTTAGACTATAGGCATATTAATACACTGGCAACTTCCCATGATGTAGACACAGGTGAGGGGGGAAGGGAGAGAGAGAGAATGATTGATATTCTTTCAGCCTTATGTGGTTTCTGAGGAGGCAAAATACCAAGTAAGTACAAACGTAGAGTCATAAATTTGTGCTTAACTCTAGTGAACACTGATTTGGCTGAAATAGTGTGTGTTCATCTGGTCACTTACCTGTGATTCTCAATTGTTTGTTGAAAATTCCAGATCCCTTCAGATTTAAAAGTACAGATACCTTTCTTTCCGTTTTTGCCTGAAATATTTATTTTTTTATAGAGACAAAACTTCCAAATCTTACCCATCTGAGTAAATGTGATAGATTCTTCTGACCATTGGATATTTATATCACAAACAATCTTTTATTTTTGACCCTATTAAAATTGTTTAAAGAATTGCATATAGGATGTTTCTTACCAAAAACACGATGCTCTAATTTTGACTGACAGGAAAGAACAAAATAGTGTGACCCATGGAACAACAATAGATCATGAAAATAATCCATGTGGTGTTCTATCAACATGAAAGCTGTCTCTTTCTACTCATTTCAGAATCCACATTCAGAAAGCACAGGGCATTTTCCATAGTAGTATCTTTAATTGAGATATATGCATGACTCTTAGCCGTGACCTTTTACTATCCCTATACTCCTTTCTGGGCATCTCCTTACCTCTTCTACCTGCCAAACCTCTCTGAGGTGATCCTGTCTCATTTCATATGGCAGACTTTCACTAGGCACATGAAATGGGAGCATTCAATGATGTGTCCTTCATCTCTAATTTGATGTTATACCTCTAAACACACACACACACACACACACACACACACACACACACACACACACACCTATAACAGCAAACAATAATTATAAAATCTCTTGCTCTTACCCTAAATCTGAACACAAAATTAAAGGAAATGGAATAAAAAAGAGAAAAAGACCCCGATTTATCAAAAAGTCACACTGCCTTTTTACATATTTATATATTAGTTCCATGAAAGTAAATAATATACCCCTTTTCGAGTACCTACAAATTCAAATACTTATATTAAATGGTAATCAAAACCATAAATAAATTATCAAAAAATAAATTTTGTAGCCCATATTTTCTGCCTACAAAAATATAACACAGAAAATTAATTTTCTGAACCACAAATTGCCTAGTAATTTAAAAACATCAAATAACCCCTGGATCACAGCCAAAAATAAAATGATTACAGACTGTTAAAGTCAGTAACAATGAAACCTCTAAGTTTCTATGTTGCAGCCAAAACTGTATCCATTAAAATGGAAAATTTCTCCCATCTTTGTGGGCATTCCAAATCTCAGTTGGACATCAATTTATTGCAGACTTTTAATCACTTGCTTTCTTCTCTGAGGATATTAATCTTCATATGCATTTTAGAAACATAATTCTAAAAGTTACTTCTTGTGCTCATGAAAAACTGAATTCGGACTTTGCTTGAATTTCCATGGCACTGCTTCTGAGCTGTCCACCTACATTCTTACTCCTAAATCCAGTAAGGTGACAGGTAAAGACAAAGCTTCATTTTCTGAATTTCCTGGAAGCAATCAAATTCTCTCTCCAGCTTTCCTCTCCTCTTTCTTTCTCTCTTCTCTCTCTCTTCTTCCTTTCTCCCTCCTTTCTTTCTTTCCTTCCTTCATCTCTTTCTTTCTCAATAAGGGTCTCTCTTGGAATTTATGTAGAGGAGACTGCTTCTGAATTCTGAGAACTTCCTGCTTTGACTTTTTCAGAGTATAGAGATCAAAGGTCTGTGCCACTATGCCCAGTCAAAGACATATTTCTATAAAAATAAATGAGCAGTCTCTCAAAAATGTCCTACTATTCTTAGACATTCATTCTAAAAAAAAACTAGCTCTTCTTTTTATGGGAATACAACCCCTGGGAGGCCTGGCTGACCACTTTTCCAGGCAGCTCCTGAAATGACCATGAGTTAATGTGTGTCTTGCAGAATACTTTCTTCAAATCCACTTGACCTCTGGAATATTCCCAATCCATCAGAGATTGAACTACCTTTCAGTGATGTGACGCAGAGGTAGTGGACCTAATGGCTCACCTTAAAACCTTCTTTCCATAAGTGAGCGACCTGTTCTCAAGGCCATTTATGAAGTCTGAACTTCCGTGTTGCTGACGGAGTCCTCAGTCACTTCAGCATACATTCTAATGAGACTGTTTCCAGTTCTGGAACCCAGGGTTAGTCATCCTTTCTCCCTTCCCACTGCATAATATAAAGAAAACGTGTGTCTGTGTGTGTGTGTGGTGTGTCTGAATATTAGGGAAATGACTTTACAGAACAGGCTGTAGGAGATGTCAGCGTTACCATTTGCAAAGAGAAAACCTTTTATTTCATTTAGTGTTTCCACTAAAAGTAATTTATTTTGTGTCTATGAAAGAGTTATCAACAATGGTATATCATATACAAATATATGATATATATGATATGTTATGTATACTTTAGTAAAGCATATATAAGAAATATTAAAAATATAAAACTGAAACTTTATAAATAGAGAAGCTTCTATGATAAGAGGCTAGAACTGCCCTTCCCTGTAGGTAAAGCCATAATTAATTAGAATACAGTTCTTAATAATAATTCAGTTTCTTTCTCTCTTTTTTCTTTCTCTCTCCTTTCCTTCCTCACTTTCTTTCTCAGTAAGAGTCTCTCTTGGAACTTCTTATATAGAGGAGATTGCATCTGACCTCAGAGAATCTGTCTTAAAGGTTTCATTGTTACTGACTTATTTTTTAGAAAGCTTTTTAGGAAAACTGCAGTAGTATGCTCTCCTCTAGTTCCAAGATTCACTAGTCAATGGTAGTGGATCATGTTTGCAGAATCAGGCATGAATTCTTTCCTATTAGTCAGGCCTTAAATCCAGTTAGACATCTGCAGGTTATCCTGAGTTTAAGTGTCACTGTCAAAACTATTTTAATTTCTTTAATATCTGTTCACTGTTGTGGTTCCTAGGTGTTGTATCTGGGATGGACTATGGGTTGCTTTTATCCCTTGGCAACATTTATAGCACCTTCAGATATAATGAGGGCTAGTCCTCAGGGAGAAGGTTTTTAGGTCAGTTCAAACGCAATTCCTTCAAGATGTGGAGTTTTCCCTAATAAAGTCTTATCTTCAATTCCTAGAGGCAACCAAAGGCAGGAACAGTAGCCTATATTGTTTTGGAGTGTCTCTTGGAATTCCAACCAGTAACTCAGAAGAAATTTCCTGTGCCCACTGGGGTTTTTCTAGGCAGTCTACATATTTTGGGAAAAGAACTGTTACTCCAAGTGATGTGGCTCCATTCATATTATATGCATGGATATGTGTTCATATGTATACACATAATTATAGGAAAACATAAGCTAACATGGATTTTTTTCCAGTATCTTTAGTTTAATTTTACTTATGCCTCATCAAAGAAGTTTCTTTTTGTCTTATACAGAAGCCATTACAGAAAAGCACAAGTGATCAAAATGTGGAGAGCAACTGATCATGAATACTCACTACCAAATAAAAACCCATGACATACCCCATCTACCTGAAGCTCAGGAAACAATCTGTTCATCACAAAGAATGGGGAAGCAAAATCAGGAGAGCCACAGGATCAGGATGGCTACTCCGTGGTTGTGTTTTCTTTACATGTAAATCTCAATAATTGCTTCCTGAAACAGGACCTGAAAAATGGCACCAGCAGTTGATATACCAGTGTTTGTGGGGAAAGGCTTATGGGTAACTACCTCAAAATAAAATGCTATAGAAAATTAATACATGCAGAGAGATGAGGAATTGGTCTTCTGCAAGTAGGAGCCGCATTACTTGTTCTTCAATCTCAAGCAATCAGCCATGAATGTATGTGCATATTAGCAATACCTACCGAATGTACGTGCATATTAGCAACACCTACCAGACTAATACAGTTGTATTGATAAGTATAAGTACATATGTGACAATAGAAATCATAAGAGGCTATGGATTTGAGGAATGGGGGTATATGGGAGAAGTCAAGGAGAGGAGATGGGGAGCAAAAACATAATCTTTCTTTTGTATATGAAATTTTAAATAAATAAGCAATAAATGTTACATTTTACAATCTATCTTGACTCCTGAATTTTAGGTGCTCTTGTTGTACAAATGCAGTTTTCTGGCTCTCAAACGCTACATAGTACCTGCACTTGAATGAGTTTGAGTTTCTCTAGCCTGTGTGTGTGACTATAGCATCGGAAGCCTGACCAAACCTTACCTGATGCTATTTTATTTGCTTCTACATACCTAAGATAAAATTACAAGTCACTAAAGAGGACCACGTGAAAAAGTCCTAGGTTTCTCTCTGAATTTTCATTTAAATCTTCTGACAAACTCTGTGCCTTTGTAAATCAGTGCCTGTTCTTGTCTAGTTGGATAAATACATCCTGGACCCAAATCAGTGCCTCTTCTAGTCTAGTTGGATGTTACAGACATCCTGGACACAGTAAGTCTTCATTACTTCACACATCCAATGTCATCAAGAATCTGTGGAAAAAAGTGTTTTGTAAATCTGGGCTCAGGGGAAAGAAAATCATTAACATTGCTCTATTAATTCAAAGCGTTTGCATAAAGGTAAGTCTTGTAATCTTCTCAATGCTTGATCTAAAAATAATTAGGATAGAAAAGAACATAAATGGGAAGAGTGGGGCAAATGTGTAAATCTAAATCATGGAATTTATATTAGTGTAAAGTTTATAACACCATTGCATTATTATTTATTACTTTATTAGTTAAATAAATTATTAAGGGTATTTAGGTTCAAGAAACACCATTTACTTATAAATATTTACAATATTTACACACACACACACACACACACACACACACACACACACACACAGAGTTAGTAATAACAGCTATTTCCTCTGGTGGTTCTAATAGGTATGGCTCCCATAGACTTCATGTGTTTGAATGCTTGGCCCATAGGGAGTGATACTATGAGGATACTATGTTTCCTTGTTGGAGTAGGTGTGGCCTTGGAGGAAATGTGTCACTGTGGGCATGGGCTTTGAGACTATGCACAAGATCCTCCTGGTGTGGAACACAGTCTTTTCCTGGGTCATCCTATAGATCAAGATGAGAATTCTCAGCTCCATTTCCAGCACTGTGCCTGTCTGGATTCTGCCATGATTCTCACCATGATGATAAGGGGCTAAACCTCAGAAACTGTAAGTCAGCCCCCAAATAAATGATGCCTTTTTATAAGACTTGCCTTGGTCATGGTGCCTCTTTATAGCAGTGAAACCCTAAGACATTTCCTTAGTCCGGTTTGTCTATACTGTCACTGTTACAGTGCTTGGCAAATTTGTATAAAATGAAAGTAGACTTTTTATTTTTCAAACATATTCTGTTTAGATTTAATTTATGTGAGAGTGTTTCCTTGAATGTATATTTGTGCACAATGTGTGTGTGCAAACTAATCTGAGGGACACAAATAATGGCAAATACAAGCAGCTACACTATAGTTCATAGATTTTTATGATGATAGAGTGGAGGAATAGTTGCAGGAAAAGATTTTGAGTACTTATATACTGAACCATAATACTGAAGAGGACAGAATGAATTCAAAACTAGCTTGAGTCTTGAATATGCTGGATATGAAATATATTTCTATTTAGGTTTTTAGTTTTAAATTAGCTATTAGTAGCTAATTTAAAACTATTTTGTTTTTTATTATTTATTAATTTACTTGGTTGTTTACTTATTTAGTTTTAATATATATGCAGTCCTTTATTTTTGTGGTATGAAAAACCCATGTGTCAAAATCTATCTTTCTAGTTTTTCTGTGTCTATTCCATATTTCTAGTTCCATTAGCCAGTATATACACATGAATAGTATTCTGGAATACTTCTCACTTGTGTCAGACACTTCACAGGTACAAAATGGATTATAGTATCTCCTTACATTGAAACTTCAATCTTCCACCAGCTTTTTCAATTGACCAAGCTTTGTGGTTCACCATGTTAAAAACTTTCACGATCCCGGCCCGCAGCAGCTCTCTGCTCCCAGACCCCGTGAGAGAGAGAGACCCAACCGCCTGGTCAGGTGGGCACTCCTGAGGCTGCAGAGCAGAAGAGACCACCAACACTGCTCACCCCTGCCCACATCCCTGGCCCAAGAGGAAACTGTATAAGGCCTCTGGGCTCCTGTGGGGGAGGGCCCAGGAGGGGCAGGACCCCTGCCTGAGACACCGCCAGAACCTGAAGGAAACAGACCGGATAAACAGTTCTCTGCACCCAAATCCCGTGGGAGGGAGAGCTAAACCTTCAGAGAGGCAGACAAGCCTGGGAAACCAGAAGAGACTGCTCTCTGCACACACATCTCAGACGCCAGAGGAAAAAGCCAAAGACCATCTGGAACCCTGGTGCACTGAGGCTCCCGGAAGGGGTGGCACAGGTCTTCCTGGTTGCTGCCGCTGCAGAGAGCCTGTGGGCAGCACCCCACGAGCGAACTTGAGCCTCGGGACCACAGGTAAGACCAAATTTTCTGCTGCAAGAAAGCTGCCTGGTGAACTCAAGACACAGGCCCACAGGAACAGCTGAAGACCTGTAGAGAGGGAAAACTACACCCCCGAAAGCAGAACACTCTGTCCCCATAACTGACTGAAAGAGAGGAAAACAGGTCTACAGCACTCCTGACACACAGGCTTATAGGACAGTCTAGCCACTGTCAGAAATAGCAGAACAAAGTAACACTAGAGATAATCTGATGGCGAGAGGCAAGCGCAGGAACCCAAGCAACAGAAACCAAGACTACATGGCACCATCGGAGCCCAATTCTCCCATCAAAACAAACATGGAATATCCAAACACACCAGAAAAGCAAGATCTAGTTCCAAAATCATTTTTGATCATGATGCTAGAGGACTTCAAGAAAGACGTGAAGAACTCCCTTAGAGAAACAGTAGAAGCCTACAGAGAGGAATCGCAAAAATGCCTGAAAGAACTCCAGGAAAACATGAATAAACAAGTAGAAGCCCATAGAGAGGAGACACAAAAATCCCTGAAAGAATTCCAGGAAAACACAACCAAACAGTTGAAGGAATTAAAAATGGAAATAGAAGCAATCAAGAAAGAACACATGGATACAACCCTGGATATAGAAAACCAAAAGAAGAGATAAGGAGCTGTAGATACAAGCTTCACCAACAGAATACAAGAGATGGAAGAGAGAATCTCAGGAGCAGAAGATTCCATAGAAATCATTGACTCAACTGTCAAAGATAATGTAAAGCGGAAAAAGCTACTGGTCCAAAACATACAGGAAATCCAGGACTCAATGAGAAGATCAAACCTAAGGATAATAGGTATAGAAGAGAGTGAAGACTCCCAGCTCAAAGGACCAGTAAATATCTTCAACAAAATCATAGAAGAAAACTTCCCTAACCTAAAAAAAGAGATACCCATAGACATACAAGAAGCCTACAGAACTCCAAATAGATTGGACCAGAAAAGAAACACCTCCCGTCACATAATTGTCAAAACACCAAATGCACAAAATAAAGAAAGAATATTAAAAGCAGTAAGGGAAAAAGGTCAAGTAACATATAAAGGCAGACCTATCAGAATCACACCAGACTTCTCGCCAGAAACTATGAAGGCCAGAAGATCCTGGACTGATGTCATACAGACCCTAAGAGAACACAAATGCAAGCCCAGGTTACTGTATCCAGCAAAACTCTCAATTAACATTGATGGAGAAACCAAGATATTCCATGACAAAACCAAATTTACACAATATCTTTCTACAAATCCAGCACTACAAAGGATAATAAATGGTAAAGCCCAACATAAGGAGGCAAGCTATACCCTAGAAGAAGCAAGAAACTAATCATCTTGGCAACAAAACAAAGAGAATGAAAGCACACAAACTTAACCTCACTTCCAAATATGAATATAACGGGAAGCAATAATCACTATTCCTTAATATCTCTCAATATCAATGGCCTCAACTCCCCAATAAAAAGACATAGATTAACAAACTGGATACGCAACGAGGACCCTGCATAAATGAACCCACACACCTATGGTCACTTGATTTTTGACAAAGGAGCCAAAACCATCCAATGGAAAAAAGATAGCATTTTCAGCAAATGGTGCTGGTTCAACTGGAGGGCAACATGTAGAAGAATGCAGATCGATCCATCCTTATCACCCTGTACAAAGCTTAAGTCCAAGTGGATCAAGGACCTCCACATCAAACCAGACACACTCAAACTAATAGAAGAAAAACTAGGGAAGCATCTGGAACACATGGGCACTGGAAAAAATTTCCTGAACAAAACACCAATGGCTTACGCTCTAAGATCAAGAATCAACAAATGGGATCTCATAAAACTGCAAAGCTTCTGTAAGGCAAAGGACACTGTGGTTAGGACAAAACGGCAACCAACAGATTGGGAAAAGATCTTTACCAATCCTACAACAGATAGAGGCCTTATATCCAAAATATACAAAGAACTCAAGAAGTTAGACCGCAGGGAAACAAATAACCCTATTAAAAATGGGGTTCAGAGCTAAACAAAGAATTCACAGCTGAGGAATGCCGAATGGCTGAGAAACACCTAAAGAAATGTTCAACATCTTTAGTCATAAGGGAAATGCAAATCAAAACAACCCTGAGATTTCACCTCACAGCAGTGAGAATGACTAAGATCAAAAACTCAGGTGATAGCAGATGCTGGCGAGGATGTGGAGAAAGAGGAACACTCCTCCATTGTTGGTGGGATTGCAGACTGGTAAAACCATTCTGGAAATCAGTCTGGAGGTTCCTCAGAAAATTGGACATTGAACTGCCTGAGGATCCAGCTATACCTCTCTTGGGCATATACCCAAAAGATTCCTCAACATACAAAAGAGACACTTGCTCCACTATGTTCATCGCAGCCTTATTTATAATAGCCAGAAACTGGAAAGAACCCAGATCCCCTTCAACAGAGGAATGGATACAGAAAATGTGGTACATCTACACAATGGAATATTACTCAGCTATCAAAAACAACGAGTTTATGAAATTCGGAGGCAAATGGTTGGAACTGGAAAATATCATCCTGAGTGAGCTAACCCAATCACAGAAAGACATACATGGTATGCACTCATTGATAAGTGGCTATTAGCCCAAATGCTTGAATTACCCTAGATCCCTAGAACAAACGAAACTCAAGAGGGATGATCAAAATGTGAATGCTTCACTCCTTCTTTAAATGAGGAAAAAGAATACCCTTGGCAGGGAAGGGAGAGGCAAAGATTAAAACAGAGACTAAAAAAACACCCATTCAGAGCCTGCCCCACATGTGGCCCATACATATACAGCCACCCAATTAGACAAGATGGATGAAGCAAAGAAGTGCAGACCGACAGGAGCCGGATGTAGATCGCTCCTGAGAGACACAGCCAGAATACAGCAAATACAGAGGCGAATGCCAGCAGCAAACCACTGAACTGAGAATAGGTCCCCTGTTGAAGGAATCAGAGAAAGAACTGGAAGAGCTTGAAGGTGCTCGAGACCCCAAAAGTACAACAATGTCAAGCAACCAGAGCTTCCAGGGACTAAGCCACTACCTAAAGACTATACATGGACTGACCCTGGACTCTGACCCCATAGGTAGCAATGAATATCCTAGTAAGAGCACCGGTGGAAGGGGAAGCCCTGGGTCCTGCTAAGACTGAACCCCCAGTGAACTAGACTATGGGGGGAGGGCGGCAATGGGGGGAGGGTTGGGAGGGGAACACACATAAGAAAGGGGAGGGGGGAGGGGGATGTTTGTCCGGAAACCGGGAAAGGGAATAACACTTGAAATGTATATAAGAAATACTCAAGTTAATAAAAAACAAAAAACAAAAAACAAAAAACTTTCACATTCATCGTCATCATATGGTTTAATGGCTTTCATCACTCTTCATGTTATCAGGCCATTCTACAATGAGAGAGAGAGAGAGAGAGAGAGAGAGAGAGAGAGAGAGAGAGAGAGAGAGAGAGAGAGAGACAGAGAGACAGAGACAGAGAGACAGAGAGAGAGAGACAGAGAGACAGAGACAGAGACAGAGACAGAGAGAGAGAGTAGGAAAAAGAAAAAGCTTGAGAGTGAAGATGGCTGACAACAGTGTAGGTCCTGAGTTTTCTTCAGCATGATTAATAATGCTCACTGTTATATAGCATAATATAAGATTAGATAATGGAAAAATGTTCTGTGAATGTTTTCTATTATGGGGGTGAGAAGCTTAAAGTAAAACAAAACAAAATACAAGCACTCTAAGAAGATACCTCCTGAAACCTAACAGAAATATCCCTCTGATAAAAGTAGAGTATAAGAAGACAAAAATAAATTTACTTTTACTTAAACATAAACTCTCTGTTTTAAAGGATTATAGCTGCTTTAAAAATGCCCATGTTTGTTAACAGTTTTATGAGTTGGATATGATTTTTATATTCTCTCAGCTCTGTCTTTGAGTACTATCATTTTTGTAAGATAAGTCCAAGACATCATTACATTAACAAGGAGGACATGTAAAATATAAGTTGTTTTCTAGATACCAATAATCACATCTGAATATATTAATAATTCTCCACCTTGAAACAATTCGACTTGTTTTTCTTTCTGTTCATTAATAAAAAATCATGAATTTTTATAGAATTTGTACAGTTATAAAAATAAGTGGATCTTTAATAGGACCTCTACATGTTTTACAAAGATAGGTGATTTGACTAGCTCACTAAGTACGAATAATCTCGATGCACAATCATACTTCATTATTGAACCAGTAATGTACCTACACACAGCTGGACCTCTATGCCTAATCAAACCATGCTTTTCTTTTTGTTGTTTTTTATTCTTTTTTTTTGAGTTCTTTACATACGGATATTAATCCTCTTTCATTCTCCTATTCTGAGGGTTTCCACTTCACCCTGTTGAGTATTACTTTAGCCACACAGAAGCTTTTTAATTTTATAAAATCCCAGTTGTTAATTGTTGGTCTTAATTATTAGACAGATGCAGTGCAATTAGAAAGCCATTTCTGACACATATATGTTTTATTTTGGTAGTATCACTTATTTCTGGTTTCACATTTAGGTCCTTGATCCATTTGAAGTTAGTTTTATTTCAAGGTACTACATACGAGTCCACTTGAATTCTTTTACAGGTGAATATCCATGGTGCTATTTTTCCTTCAGTTTACACTTTCAGCATATTTGTTAAATACTAAATTGATCAAGTTATGTGTAGTCATGTTTGAGTATTCAACTTTATTCCTCTAGCCTACATATATGTTGTTGTGTCAGTACCAAAATGTTTTATAAGTACGACTTTATAATATATTATAAATTCTGGAAGAGTAATTCTTTCATCATTTCCCCCTCAGAATCGTTTTTGCTATCCAGGACCTTTGTGGTCTGATATGAATTTTAAAATCTATGTATCATGATCATTTTCACAAAATTAATTCTAAGAATCCATGAGCGTGGAATGTCTTTCTATGTTACTTTTTGTTTGTTTTTAGTGTCCTTTATCTCTGCTTCAAAGATTTGAAGTTTCTACTGTAGAGATTCTTAACTTCATCAGTTATGTTTATTCCTAGATATTTTCTTTGACGCTATTGTGAAATTGTGAATGGGAATATGTTAATGACTATTTTATGTTTCTGTATAGAAAAGCTATTGACTCATACACATTAATTCAGCATACTGATATGCTTCTGCTTTTGTTTACTGTTTCTAGAAGTTTCCTACTAGAGTTTCTGTGCAATCTTAATATGAAGCATGCTATCAGCAAATAAGGACAGTCTGACATCTTTCGCTATTTTTGTTTTAAATTCTTTATTGCTTTTGTAGCTACTTTAAGTATTGGAAAGAAGTGTGGACAAATGGCAGTGACACATTCCTTTAATCACAGCACTTAAGAGGCAGGCAGATTTCCAATTTTCAGGCCAGCCAGGGATACACAGAGAAATTCTGCCTGAAAAGTGAAAAGTAGAAACAAGAGCAACAACAACAAAGTGTGGATAGTGATGATCCCTGTCTTATTCCTAACTTCGGTGGGATTTGCTAAAAATGTTCTCCACTTAAGATGATTTTGGCTGTGAGTTTTTCATGTTTAACTTTTATTATGTTATATGTACTAGCTCTTGTCTTGCAGTCTCCAAAACTTTCATCATGAAGATGTGTTGCATTTTATTAAAGGATATTTCTTCATCTATTGAAAAATCATGTGAGATCCTTCCGGTCTCCATCTGTGCCCAGAGCTAAGGCTGTCCCACAGCTCTCCAGACTCAAAACATGTCCAGAGAGAGCTGGTCTCCCAAGAGTGCTCTCAGTCCTAAGCCCACAGGTGAGACCCCACTTTTGCTTTACTAACTGTTCAAAGAGAGACCTTACCGGAGTGCGCAGCACACAGGAATTTCAGAGTATCCTGTGGCAGTGTACTTTCTGTTTCCATCTGCACCTAGAGTTAAGGCTGTCCCGCAGGCCTCGAGACCCAAATCTGACTGGAGAACTGGTCTCCCAGGAGTGCCTTCACTCCTAAGTTCATAGGCTCAAAAGCTCACAGAAGGGACAAGTTCCAGTCAGAAACAACAAGATCAAATAATATCAAAGATAACAGGATAGTGATAGACAAGCTTAAGAACTTAAGCAATGAACCCAATACTACATGACATAATCAGAACCCAGTTATCCCACTAGAGAAAATTCTGGACATCCCAACATGCTAGAAAAGCAAGATTTGTATTTAAAATCACATTTCATGATGATGATAGAGGATTTTAAGAAGGACATATATGACTCCCTTAGAGAAATACAAGAGAACACAGATAAGCAAGTAGAAGCCCTTAAAGAGGAAACACAAAAATCCCTTAAAAAATTATAGGAAAACACAACCAAACAGGTGAAGGAATTGAACAAAACCATCAAAAATATAAAAATGGAAAAGAAACAATGAAGAAATCACAAAGAGAAACAACTTTGGAGATAGAAAAAATAGGAATGATATCAGGAGACACAGATGCAAGCATCACCAAGAAAAAAAGAGAATGAAAAGAGAATCTCAGGGGCAGAAGATACCATAGAAAACATTGACACAATCATGATGGAAAATGGAAAATGCAAAAAGCTCCTAACCAAAAAAACCTCCAGGAAATCCAGGACAAAATGAGAGGACCAAATCTAATAATAGATATAGAAGAGAGCAAAGGGCAACAAAATTATAGAAGAAAACTTCCCTTTCCTAAAGAAAGAGATGCCCATAAACATACAAAAACCCTACAGAACTTCAAATAGATTGGAACAGAAAAGAAATTCCTCCTGTAACATAATAGTCAAAACACAAAATGCACAAAATGAAGAAAGAATATTAAAAGCAGTAAGGGAAAACAGTTAAGTAATATTAAAGCAGACCTATCAGTATTACACCAGATTTCTCACCAGAGAATATGAATGATAGAAGTTCCTGGGTAGATATCATACAGACCTGAAGAGAACACAAATGCCAGCCTAGGCTACTATATCCAGCAAAACTCTCAATTAACTTAGATGGAGAAACCAAGATATTTCATGACAACACCAAATTTACACAATATCTTTCCACAAATTCAGCCCTACAAAGGATAATAGGTAGAAAAGTCCAAGAAAAAACCAAAAAAAAACCAAGAAATTAATCTTCTTGCAACAAACCCAAAAGAAGATAGCCACACATACATAATTCCACCTCTAACAACATAAATAACAGGAAGCAACAATCATTGATCCCTAATATCTCGTAACATCAATGGACTCAATTCTCCAATAAAAAGACATAGACTAATAGGACCCAGCATTTTGCTTCATACAGGAAACACACCTCAGTGAAAAATATAGACACTACCTTAGAGTAAAAGACAGGAAAATATTTTGTGAGCAAATGATCCCAAGAAACCAGCTAGACTGGTCATTCTAATATAGAATACAACCAAATTTCAATCAAAAGGTATCAATAAAAATAAGGAAGGACACTTTATACTCATCAAAGGAAAAAACCTACCAAGATGAACTCTCAATTCTGAACATCTATGCTCCAAATGCAAGGGCACCCACATTCATAAAAGAAACTTTATTAAAGCTCAAAGCGTATTGAAGCACACACAATAATCGTGTGGGACTTCAACAACCCACTCTCGTCAATGGACAGATTATGGAAACAGAAAATAAGCAGAGACACAGTGAAACTAACAAAAGTTATGAATCAAATGGATTTAACAGATATCTATAGAAGATTTCATACTAAAACAAAAAAGTATACCTTCTACTCAGCACCTCATGTTTCCTTCTCCAAAATTGGCCCATAATAAGTAATAAAAAGGACTCAACAGATACAAGAAGATTAAGGTAATCCCATGCATCCTATCAGATCACCATAGACTAAGGCTGGTCTTCAATAAAAACAAAATCAAGAGAAATCTCACATACACATGGAAGCTGAACAATGTTCTACTCACTGATAATTTGGTCAAGGAAGAAATTAAGACTTTTTAGAATTTAATGAAAATGAAGGCACAACATACCCAAACTTATGAGACACAATGAAAGCAGTATAAAGAGGAAACCTCATAACTTTGAGTGCTTCCAAAAAGAGCAGAGAGCATACACTAACAGCTTGATGGCACACCTGAAAGCTCTAGAACAAAAAGAAGCAGATATGTACAAGAGGAGTAGATAACAGGAAATAATCAAATTCAGCACTGAAATTCACCAAATAGAAATAAAAAGAACTATACAAAGAATCGACAAAAACAGGAGCTGTTTCTTTGAGAAAATCAATAGGATAGATAAGCACTTAGCCAGTTTAACCAGAGGACACAGAGATAGTATCTAAATTAACAAAATCAGAAATAAAAAGGGAGACATAACAAGAGAAACTGAGGAAATTCAGAAAATTATCAGATCCTATTTCAAAAGTAACAAAACTGGAAAATCTGGAGGAAATGGACAATTTTCTAGACAGATTCCAAATATGAACGTTAAATCAGGATTAGATAAACTGAACAGTCTCATAACATCTAAAGAAATAGAAGCAGTCATTAAATATCATCCAACCAGAGAAGCCCAAGATCAGATGGCTTAGTGTAGAATTCTCTCAGACCTTCAAGGAAGACAAATACCAATACACTTCAAACTATTCCACAAAATAGATACAGAGGGAACATTACACAATCCATTCTTTGAAGCCACAATTACGCTTATACCCAAACCACACAGAGACCCTACAAAGAAAGAGAACTTCAGACCAATTTCTCTCATGAATATCAATGCCAAAATACTCATTAAAATTCTCATAAATCTAATCCAAGAACACACCAAAATGATCATTCGCCATCATCGAGCAGCGATGCAGCTATTGTTCAATATATGGAAATCCATCAATGTAATCCACTATACAAACTAAAAGAAAAAACTACATGATCATCTCATTAGATGGTGAGAAAGCATTTGACAAAATTCAACATCCTTCATGCAAGTTGATGTCATTCTGCCGGTGAAGGCAGACACAAGATAAAAGGAAGCCTGTCACTGGATGAGAAGGAAGGGAGGCAGGAACAAAGTTTTAGAAGGAAAGGGAGAAGCAGAAAGGAGCAGAGAATCAACATGGAGGAAGACATATATGATCCTCACCATGTATCTCTACCTAGATATAGGTTGTTATGAATATTTCTTAAGGGATGGATATTTATAGGTCATTTCATCTTATCTAGTTGGCAGTTTATATCTTTATCAATTGGTTATGAGTTTATTGTGTGGATGTACTGTGGATTGAGAATTTAACATATAAATCTGATTGATCAATTACAGTTTATTGAGTCATGATTTCACCGGGTAGTTGAGAGTTTATACCTTAACTACTAGGGGGCATTGCTGAGAGTGTGGGCAAAATCAATGGCAGGGAGCCGTGATAGGCCAACCCAGGCCGGACATATAGAGCCCTGATTTTACCAGGTAGCTGGAACCCAAGTATTCACGATAGTAGAGAACCGCCAGGAAAGCTACTAACCATATGGCCCTTCTGCACTGGAACTAACTCTAGGGCCCAGTATAGCAAGGTATCATGCTAGGATGCCTCGCAAACTGCCTGGCTCTGACAGTACTTGGGCCAGTGGGGAGCTGCTGAGATAAATGTACCCTGCAGTAACATGTGGCTCAACAGCTGCCAGCACTAGCCTAAGATAAAAGCTTCAGCATATTTTTCAATATTTGCTGCAACACCTTCATTATAAAAGTCTTGGAAAGATCAGGAACTAAAGACCCATACCTAAACATAGTAAAAGCAATATACAGCAAACTAGTAGCCAACATCAAAGTAGATAGAGAGACACTTGAAGCTATAGCACTAAAATCAGGGACTAGACACGGCTGCCCACTCTCTCCCTACTTATTCAGTAAAATACTTGGATTCCTAGCTGGAGCAATTAGAAAAAAAAGTCAAAGGGATAAAACTTGGAAAGGAAGAAGTCAAATATCACTATTTGCTGATGAAATGATAGTATACAAAAGTGATCCCTAAGTCTCCATCAGAGAACTCCTACAGCTGATAAACAACATCAGCAAAGTGGGTAGATATAAAATTAACTCAAACCAATCAGTAACTGTCCTCTACTCAGAGGACAAACAGACTGAGAGAGAATTTAGAGAGACAACACCCTTCACAATAGTCCCAAGTAATAAAAAATACCTTGGTATGACTCTAGCCAAACAATTGAAAGATCAATATGATAGGAACTTCAAGTCTCTGAAGATACCAAAGAATATCTCCGAAGATGGAAAGATCTCCCATGCTCATAGATTGGCAGGATTAATATAATAAAAATGGCCATTTTGCCAAAAGCAATCTACAGATTCAATGCAATCCCCATTAAAATTCCAACTTAATTTTCATAGAGTTAAGAATAGAAATTTGCAAATTCACTTGAAATAACAAATATTCCAAGATAGTGAAAACTATTCACAACAAGGAAGGAATTTCCAGAGGAATCACCATTCCTGACCTCAAGCTGTATTACAGAGCAATAGTGATAAAAACTGTATGGTATTTGTACAGAGACAGGCATATGTATACCCAGAAATGAGCCCACACACATTTTATCACTTGATCTTTGACAAAGGAGCTAAAAATCATTCAGTGGTAAAAGGACAGCCTTTCCAACAAATGGTGCTGGTTCAACTGAGGGTCAGCATGTAAAAGAATGAAAGTTGATCCATTCTTATCTCCTTGTACAAAGCTCAAGTCCAAGTGGATCAAGGACCTCCAGATAAAACCATATATACTGAATCTAATAGAAAAAAAAGTGGGGAAGAGCCTTGAACACGTAGCACAGGGGAAAATTTCCTGAACAAAACACCAATGGCTCATGCTCTAAGATCAAGAATCGACAAATGGGACTTCATAACATTGCAAAGTTTCTGTAAGGCAAAGGACACTGTCCAGGACAAAACGGCAACAAACACATTAGGAAAATATCTTTACCAATCCTACATCTGATAGAGGACTAATACCTAATATATACAAAGAACTCAAAAAGTTAGACTCCAGAGAACCAAATAATTAATTCTATAAAAAATGGAGTACAGAGCTAAACAAAGAATTATCAAATGAGAAATATTGAATGGCAGAGAAGCATCTAAAGAAATGTTCAATATTTTTAGTTTCAGGGAAATGCAAATCAAAACAACCCTGATATTCCACCTCATATCCGTCAGGATGGCTAAGATCAAAAACTTAGGTGACAGCAGATGCTGGCGAGGATGTGGAAAAAGAGGAACACTCCTCCATTGTTGTTGGTATTGTAAACTGGTACAATCACTCTGGAAATCAGTCTGGCAGTTCCTCAGAAAATTGGACATAGTACTACTTGAAGATCAGCTATACCACTACTGGGAATACACCTGAAAGATGTTCCAACATATAACAATGTCGCATACTCCACTACGTTCATAGCTGCCTTATTTGAAATAGCCAGACAGTTGAAAGAACCCAGATGTCCTTCAACAGATGAATAAATACAGAAAATGTGGTGCATCTACACAATGGAGTACTACTCAACTATTAAAACTAATGATTACATGAAATTCATATGCAAATGGATGGAACTAGAAAATATTATCCTGAGTGAGGTAACACAATCACAAGAGAACATATACAGTATGCACTCACTGATAAATGTGTATTAGCCCAAATGTTAGAATAACAAAGATACAATTCACAGACCACCTGAAGTTCAAGAAGAAGGAAAACCAAAATGTGGATGGTCCAGTCCTTCTTAGAAGGGGGAACAAAATACTCACAAGAGGAAATAGAGGGACAAATTGTACAACAGGGACTAAATGAAAGGCTATCTTGAGACGGCCCCACCTGGGGATCCATTCCATATATAGCTACAAAATCCAGTCACTTTTTCTGATTCCAAGAAGTGCTTGGTGACAGGAGCCTGATACAGCCATCTCCTGAGAGGCTCTTGCCAGAGCCTTACCGGTACAGATGAGGGTATTTGCAGTTAACCATTGGACTGAGCACGGGGGCCACAATGAAGGCGTTAGGGAAAGCACTGAATGAGCTGAAGGGGCTTGCAACTCCATAGGAAAAACAACAATACCAACCACCCAGATCCCACAGAGCTCCTGGGGACAAAACCACCAACAAAGAGTACACATGGGGCGACCCATGGCTCGAGACACATATGTATCAGAGGATAGCATTATCTGGCATCTGTTAGAGGAGAAGCCACTTGTCCTGTGAAGGCAAGTTTCCCCAGTATAGGGAAATGCCAGGGTGTTGAGGTGGAAGTGGGTGGGTGGAAGTGGGAGCATCTTCCTAGAAGCAGGGGGAATGGGCGTGGGCGAGGCAGAAACAAGGATAACATTTGAAATGTAAATACATAAAATATCCGATAAAAAAGAAAAAAATCACGTGAATTTTTTTGTTATGTTCATTCATGAGGGTTAGTACATTTATAGACTCGGACATGTTGAACAATGGGATTATTCCACAGATAAAGCCAACGTGGTCATGTTGGTAATTTTTCTTTATGATTTCAAGATATTCCTCATTTTAGTATAAAATTCTGTATATCTAATCTTATGGTGATATCTCTTAACCAGTTTGAGTTTAGTTTTGTGCTGTGTTATATGTGTGTGTGTGTGTGTGTGTGTGTGTGTGTGTGTGTGTATGTGTGTGTGTGTTTCCATATAAAGATAAAAATAATTGTCCTTTCAATTTTTAATAAGAATTCTGTTGGATTTTTGATAGCAATTTCATTGATTCTGTAGATTGATCTTTGTAGGACAGCCATTTTCAACAATTAAACCTATCCACGAATATGGGAGTGCTCTCCATTTTCTGATATTTTCTTCAGTTTATTTCTTGAATGTCTTAATGGTATTTTATCAGAAAAGTCTTTTAGTGATTTGGTAGAATTATTCCAAAATATTTTATTTTTTATTTTATTTAATTGTGAAAGAAATTGAATCCTAAGTCCTTTCTCAGTCTTTTTGCTATTTATATATAGGAAGGCTATTGAATTTGTGTATTAACTATATGCTTATTTATGACCGAAAGTGTTTATCAACTGTAGAATTCTCCTGGTAGAATTTTAATGGTCAATTATGCATATAGTCTTCTGCAAATAAGACACTTTGACGTTCTCCTTTCCTGTTTGTATCTCTTGAACTCCTTCACCTCTTTTATTGTTCTATCTAAGGCCTTACTTAAGTGCTATACTAAATGGTTATGGGAGAGTGGACCATCTTGTCTTGTTTCTGATTTTAGTGAAATTGTTTTGCATTTCCTTGCTTTTAACTTGATGTTGTTATGGGCTCCATTTATACTGTGTATTGTTATTACATAGG